>NW_005871331.1:925772-953249 GCF_000147115.1 Myotis lucifugus
CCTCCTTTTCTCCCCCCAGTACTTCCGGCCATGCCGTTAGTTTCACTATGGACCCTCTCGAAGTTGGGGGCCGGGTAACTCGCCCTCATCCTTCAGCTTTGACTCTGACCTCACCTCTTCTGGGAAGCCCTCTGCACCCCAGACTCAGGGACAGGCACCCTTCTGCCGGGTTCCCGTCGGGTTCTGACCCACATGCAGGCGCGGGTCTCATGGTGGGAGAACTGCTTGTGTACTTGTCTACAGACCGTGGCCTGAGGGCAGGGACCATGTCTTGCCCCTCGGGTCTGCAGGGCCTACAGTAGAACCTGGCACGTACTAGAAATCTGTGAGATGAGTACAATTTCAATGAATGAATGGGTCTGTCACTAAGCTTTCCACTTACTCTCTTCGCGTGAACTCCAGCCTCATTCCCTAACCGGAGCCATAGCTCCCTCACGCCTCCAAGCCTCCCTGGAAACTCAGCCTGGGCTTCACGCCCAGAGGCCCTGGCAGCCACTCTCTCATTGTCTCCCCACCTCCGAGAGGGACCTGAAGACGCCAGACTAACATGACTTTCAGCAACGTCTTCCCACCCCCCCCCCCCACAAATGGCTGTCAAAGTGGGGCTCCCCAGCCTTGCTCCGAGGGCTGTGGTGGGAGAGGCCCTGGGGTCAGCTGGAGCGGGCCCTCCGCACCGGAAGTCCCATGCCGCTTACGCCTGGGCTCCTCAGGGAGCCACAGCCTGTGCCCTGCTGTGCCCAGCAGGGAGCTCAGCAGGGCATCGTGCCCTGAGAGAAGGAGTAGGGTCTGGCTTTGAGGACCCCACCTTGTTGTCAGTGGGCGAGTAGGAGAGGGCATCCTTGTAAGACCGCACCGCCTTGGCGTACTCCTTCTCCGCCACGTAGTGCTCCCCAAAGTGGAAGCAGATGGAGGCTGCCAGCTCCTTCTGGGAGGGGATCATCTCGGGTTGCTCCAGCGGAACACGCTTCAGTATCCGAGACTGGAGGTCCAGGGCCTGGGGGAACCAGTCAGCGCAGGGTCAGGGACCTGGAGCCTGATGTGCCAGGCCTCAGGCCACTTCACAGCCAGCCCCAGCTCTGGTTCCAGAGCCCGCAGCGTTAGAAAGGGCATCTCAAGCGCCTTTAGCCAATCTGGGTCCCTCTGGACACGCCAGGCCGCTGGCCGAGTGCCCTGGTGGCAAGCTGGCACCACCTCTGGGACAGGCCCAGAGCAAAAGCACTCAAACAAAACACGCCATTGTATTCTACTTGTTTGCCTGTTTCCATCACACCTTGGCACTTACTGTGTCTAAATGGCTTAGGCCGAAGGGCTAGAACAAGCACACAGTAGGTATTCAATGCAAGCTGTGCTGTGATGGGTGCATTTGTTCTGAATATTGCCCTGCTGGGAATTTGAGGCAGCCCTCACACATGTCCACGACATGCAATGGCCAAGTGAGTGAGTAGAGAGCATCAGGGCGAGAGGAAAAGGACGATGCCAGGGTTAAGTTTCAGGAAGAGGGCAGAGGTCAGCACTGAGCTCCCCGCGGGCCAAAGAGAGGAATGGGGACCCCAAGGCAAACAATGGAATAAATCCAGCAGTCGGAAAGCGGGCTGTCCCTCTCCAACCACAGAATGCACCCCAGGAGCAAGGGACAGGCCACAGCCTTGGGTAGGAAGAGCGAGGTAGGCAAAACAGGAATGGCCAGGCGCTGTCCCGTCAGGGGCACCCCGGGGGGCAAGGGTGTGGGTCGGGACCGGCCATATTCTGGTTCAAACCTCACTCAGCTCCACCACTTTTGAGCAGTGTGACTTTGGGCACATTTCTTAATCTCTTTGAGCCGTTTCTGTCAAATAGTAAATGTCACAGTGCCTTTCTCAAAGGGCTACTGTGAGACTTAAATAAGAAAGCAAAAAGCCTGGTACAGAATCCAGCATAGAGCTATGGGCATTGCCCATTATCACCACCACCAGCATCCTTGAGGACAAAGGCATTATCTTGCTCCCAGCCTTGCCCAGCCCAGCCCAGCCCAGCCGGGCTTACAGCACTTTGGTGCACCATCAAATTAGTGAGCAAGGGTTGGGGAGTAAATGGAAGGTGGAGCTCAGAGGTGTAACGAAGCCTTCTTTTGAGGACCAAGCCTAGAGGCTTCCAAACCTGTAGTCCTATCCTTCCTTCTTCAGCTCCATCAGAAAACGGCAGACACAGACCTTGAGTCTGCTGGTCAATTACCTTGTTCAAGGTTTCCAGCACATCTTCTTTCTTATGGCTCTTGTAAACCTTTGCCAGCAAAAGCAAGCACTTGACATCATTCATCATGGATGGGATGTCTGTGGCTGCAAAATGGAAACTCAAATTACTGTTCTCTGCCTCTTGGGGATGAGGGAGGGGGGAGGGAAGGGGTTGGGTTCAGGACCTCAGCTAGTGTCTGGTCCCCGCACCATTCTGCAAGAGAAGAGAGAACGGGGTGGGGAGCGATATGCCTGCTCCCAATGCAGGGGAGCGAGCTAGAATGCTGCCTCACCTACGTCATGTTCTAGTGCTGCTTCAAAACCTTTTCTGCTTTGTTGAACTTCTTTAACTTCAGGAGCAGCTCAGCCAGATCACAGCACAGAAAGTCCTGGCCGCTAATCTTCTGGGCTGCCTCATAAAAATTGATGGCCTTTGTGCAAACAGGAAATGCTGGCATCAGGTCGGGCTCTACACTTGAGCGCCTCGCCTTGTGTTCCCCTCAGCAGCCGCCACACCTGTGGGCCCCTCCAGAACACAGAAGCCTAAGAGGAAAAGGCCTTCCCAGCTGGCAGGGCTCAAGCTTCAACCTGGGCAGGTGTGGGGAGTGGTGGAAGGTGGCTGAGTTCTCCCCTTGGCACCCCATTCCGCAGGGAGCTCGGGGGAGGTGGGGGGAATCAGCCACTCCCATCCTGACCCCCTCTCCCACCCAGACACCCTCCTCCCTCTTCCCTGCTGGGCTGGCCCTCCCCACCTCTTCCTGCCCAGCCCAGCCTGACCTTGGTGTACTCGTGGGCCTTCACATAAGCGCGCCCGATTCTGCTGACCAGGGAGGCGTCGTGTGGGTTCTTTCTATAGGCCTCGTCGTAAGCCTCCAGGGCCTTCTCGGGCTGGGGAGGGGCAGGGGGAGAGCTGTCAGGGGTCTCTGCCTTCTCTCCCACTGGGCAGGTGAGATTGGGGGGGGGGCGACTGGCCAGGCCATGAGGCCCTTGCTCACCTCCAGAATGTTCATGAAGGCATCGCCCAGCAGCAGGCTGGTGTCGGGGCCAGGCAGATGTTCACAGAGCTCCCTGCACAAGTAACCAGAAGCTTATCTCAGACCTGTGCATCCTTCACATTCCTGAGCCCGCCTCCTTCTCTTCTTTCCACGAGTCCTGGCTGACATGCATCCATTCATCCAATACTCACCGAAAGCCCAATGTGCATGAGGCTCTCTCCTCTGTCACCTGGGCCGTGGCCAGAGCCTCCGCCCAGCCCTCCAGACCCCTCTCCATGAGGCAGCCACACTGCTCTTTCTAGGACTCCAATCTGACCACGTCACCCCACTGTTTAAGGTTTCCCACTGCCACTGGGATAGTCTCCCCTCCCCGCTACCCCCTCCCAGCATGCCCCTCCCACCTGAATTGGAGTTTTGCCTGGGGTAAGGGACTGGAAGGTAATGTCAAATCACAGAGACAGCGGCTTGGGGCTTCAGATCCGCTCTCCGTCCTCCTTCACCTCACATTGGTCACATCCAAGTCATTGGACATTTCCTCAAGGATGGGCAGATCGGGGGCCAGGGCAGAAGTGCGTTCCCATGGTTCCCCCCGAGAATGTGGGCCATACAAGGGGGAGGGGGTGCAAGCAGGGCTCCGTGTCCTCAGAACTCAGCAAGGAGCCAGCCTGGCTGACCTACCACGCTCAGTTCTAGCCCCGGGGAAATCTCATGCTCTCAGCTGAGGCCACTGCGAGGAGGAGGCTGCGGGCGCGCTCACCGGTAGCACCCGATGTAGAGGCGGACGTCTTTGCGGGTGTGCAGGTAGATGCTGGCCATCTTCTCCTTGGCTTCCGTGTAGTAGGGCTGCTTGGGCGTGATGTTCCTCAGCATGCTCAGCGCCATGTCCACGTTCCCCTTGCTCAGGGCCAAGTCCACGTTGGCGATGGTGATGCGGGTCTCCTCCGGCGTGCCGCTGAACTCGTCGATGGCATCTTGCATGACCTTGGTGGCCTCGTGCTAAGAAAGACATGGGAACCCAACACGCCCTCCGCTTGCCTCCACCCACCGCAGGTGGCCTGATCACACTTAACATCTCTTCTAGGAAACGTAAAGCAATCCCCTTTCCCAGCCTGGCCCGGGCCCGGGAGAGAAAGGAAACAGGGAGACGGCGGCCGGGAGCAGTCCTGCTACATGGGAGCCAAACATAGGATGACCGAGAGGCTGCAGGGGCAGAAAGGAGAGAGATCGCTTTGCTGTCCAGGGCCACTGTTCTTGGAGGGCAGGGGGAAGGTGCCCAGCTAGCTGGGGGGTACAGAAACCCCCAACTGTAAGGACCTCCCTACTCCTTACCACCTCAAAGTCTTCCCATGGGAGACCTATGGACGCATGTCCTTGAACTTCCCTGCTTAAATGTTGTGGGACTGGGTGCAAAGAGGTCTCTTGATATTTTCATTATATTTGTACCCTTGATTATTTTAATGCAGATACTTTCTTTGCCCATTTTGGGGCTTTTTGCCTCGCATTCAGCCTTCCCACCATTTCTTCCTCAACCTCTGCCCAATCTCCTACGATATCCTCAATGCTTTCTGTGTTCCACTGGTTCTCTCTTCTGTAGGAACATGGGTTGAGCCCTTAGCGGAGACCTGTTGTCTTTCTTATCCATCATCCCCTCAAATCACTTATTTTTTCCTGGTTTCTCAACCCTTTCCTCCAGTCAGAGAGCTTCAGCAAGGGCTAGGCTACTTTCCACTCTTTCTCGTGAAATCATAGTTTTGTAACGACATCCTTGTTGTCTGTGGTTACTCTAACTCTGCCAGCTGTCTTTTCACCGCTCCCCGTTTTACTGGGACCCCTTTCTTGATCTCTTATGTTCTACTTTGAGCTCATTTTATAAGACCCCATATTCTTTTTATTTTCACTGAGTGTAGAAAAGTTTTCTGAAAAAAAATTTTTTTCTTCTATTTCTTATAGTACTCTTTCTCCTAAAGTATAACCTTGTCTTTGGTCTATTTTATCCCCCCTCCCTCCATTCACTCAGTAACCTATACTGTAGTTCCACACTGGGCCCCTTCTGATCACCCCTCTCCTCTACGGGAACAGCTTCACCTAAGCGTGCCTTTCTCACGAGCCGGGCTGGGAGCGCCTCTCCCCTTAGCTTTCTCCCGCTGGAGGTAGCCTTTTCGAGAAGCCAGGGTCGGGCTGGAACCCGCTGGCTCGCAGCGAAGGCCACGGCTCTCAGGTCTGTTATCTGGGCCGAGGGAGCTGCAAAACGGCTGCCAGGTTATTTCCCTCCTTACTGTCCCCTGGCCCACCACCCCGACGAGGGAGCCTGGGACAGAGGAAACCACGGGCCTTTCAGAGGGGAGTTCTCGCTCCGCAGCCTGCCCGTCTATGGGCTGGATGCGGGTTCCTCCAGGAATGTCCCTGCTTTTCCCGTGGCTTCACCACATCCCCAGTTCAGAAAGTTTTCAAGCAAAGGCCAGAACCTCAGGCCCACTCACGGCACCCTGCTCTCTCTCTGTCACCCAGGGTGGCTTCAGGGAGGACGGGGGTCTTGTGACCTGTTCTCCTTTATCCTGGGCCTCAGCCCAGGGCCTTCATCCATCACTGAACCAACGACTGACTGTCAACTATTCTTAGAGGCAGCTGTCCCCTAATTTTGTTACAGATGGAGATTCCTTCCCTTTTAATTCTTTTCGGCAGATTTAAGGGAGGGAAGTACCGTAAACAAGCTTCCCCATCCCCGTCTTTGCCCAGGAGGCACATTTTAACTTTAAGAAGGAAAGTCCTCCCGGACCGATTCCCCTGCTATGCTGCGATCGCCGTAGGAGGCAGCAGGATGGCCCAGGACTGGTGGACCATGGAGGGAGGCGGTCCTGGGGAGCAGGTGAGTGGGCGAGGCTAAGGGTGACATACAGAGTCCAGCTCCCCCAGCCCTGGCCTTGCCCCTGCCAGACCTCCCGAGGCCCCGGGGCTGCCTCACACAGGTCAGACACTGCACAACTCCAAGGGGACGCAGTTCATAAAGGTGATGGCGTGACTGGCATCCCTGGCAGGTAGGCATCGCCCAATCTGCACAGCCACCTGGGGTGGGCCGGAGGGGCCTGTGTGTTCCGCCTCCCTGAGATGCTGACGGGGACAGGGACACAGGCGGGGGGCAGATCAGGCAGGTCCCCGTCAGAGTGGGGCTTTATCTTGAGGACCATTGGGAGCCACTGAGGCCTTTTAGGCAGGAGAGAGCTATGCTTTCAAACGAATAAAGACTCAAATGTTAGCCTAAGTAAACATTAGCCAGAATCAAAAGGCCTGGTGCCCAGGCCGACCCTGGCCCTCCAGCGTGCCCCTGGCCCTGGGGAGAAGAGCCTGGCCGTCCTCACCAGCTCCCCGTTCATCCGGAGGGCATCTGCCAGCTCCAGCAAGATGGATGCCCGCTCACTGGGCCCCACAGAAGGCCCGCGGACCTTCTTGCCTTCTTCCGCCTTCAGGGTTGGTAACTTGATGATCATTTTCAGGGTCTTGATGGCTTCTGGATAGTCCCCGGACTTGTTGAGGGCCCTGGCCTTGATGAAGTGGTAGAGGGGGTGGTCTCGGACCTAGAGGAGCCGAGCGGAGGGTGGGGCTCCATCACCGCTGCTGCTCATGGCACCCTGAGCCCACTAGGCCCTCCCCTGCCTGCAGGCCGGCGGAGGGGCAGAGGATGCAGGGAGCTCCCGGGGCTCCTCTCCCAAGGCCCGTGGGGACCGCAGCCAGCGGGGCTTGGGGATGCTGAGCAGGTGACAAGGAGCAGAGGAGCCCCACCTGGAAGTTGTGGCTGACGCCCAGCTCCAAGCAGTGGGAGCACATGGCAAAGTTGCCCTGCGCCAGGTAGATCTGGGCCTTGAGGAGGTGGGCGTGCACGGAGGCGGGGTCCAGCTCCAAGCAGCGCTGCACGGTGCTCTGGGCATTCTCCAATTCCCCTAGAAATAACCAACAGACCCCTGCGTCCAGGGAGCCGGAGGGCCTCGGGGGACCCAGTGCGCCAAGGCGGGGTGAGCTTTACGTGTCCTGCTACCCAGGAGCACCCAAGGTTGGCATTTTACCCAGCTCTGTTCCGCCTCACTCAGAGGGCTCCTCCTAGAATGAGAACGACACAGTTTTTGTGAAACTCAAACCTCAGTGTCACACCTCCCTCCTCCCTGTCACTGCACTGCTCCACCTGGAAGCTCCGGGGAACACCTAAGTCCTGGTGCCACACCTAAGAGCAGGATGAAACCCAATAATAACGGCAACTGTACTTGCCACAGCTTACCAAGCACCTGCTCGATGCCCAACCCACGCAGAGCACTTCAGAAAGGCTGGCTTAGTATTTGCCCAGCCCTGCAAGGTTGGTATCGTTCTCCTTGGTTCTTAGCTGGAAGACTGGGACAGAGCCAGCAAGTAAACCTGGGCCCTCAGTGCCTGAGGCTGAGCTGTGGATGCCCTGGCGCTGTGGGGCTGAGAGCCTCCCTGCGGCCAGGCTGGCCCTTCGCGGGGGCAGTGGCATCCCAGGGGTGGGGTGCAGTGAGCTGGGAGGGGAGCCAGGTCCCTCAACAGCTCCTGCTCCAGGAAAAACAAGCATTGAAAACACAAGCTCGGGGGTCACCAGAGGCTGGGAGCAAAACAGGCCATGGGCCAGCCAGGCCCCCCAGCAGCCAGGGCCCTCCACCGCATGACCTGGTGGGTGGGGCACACCTGCTCCTGGGTCCCCTACGCCCTGCTCCTTCCCTGCGAGCTGCAGAAATGTCAAGATGTCTCCATGGCAACACCACCAGCTGGAGGCCTTGCTTGGGCCCAGGGGGAGTGCGCCTTCCCTCACCTGGTGCCCAGGAGACCTTTAAGCTGTGGGTAAACCTGGTACCCAGATGAACACTGGGAGGGCCGAGGATGCAGACAGGGGAGCCCTCGGCAGAGAGCCACCCACCCAATGCAGCGCCAGAGGACAGACAGGCGCATGGCATTCGGGATGCTTGGGAAGCCCCGAGACAACGGACGTCAGCTTGGCTCTCAGGCCGAGGGGTGAAAGGCCGCAGGGAGAGAGAGGGAGGGAGAGAGAGGGCGAGAGGGCACCCAAAAGGGTTGTTCCTTCTTCCCCTCTCTCTCTAGGATCTGGGCCTTGAGATGGGAGAAGGAAGCCACTCTGGCCACCCTGAGGCTCTGAAAGACGAATGGAACAGGTGTCCCCTCCCCATGAGGCCTTCCTGACCTCCTGATAAAACCATAACCCTACCCCCTCCCTTCCTGCTGTAGTTTTCTCCTAATAAAACAATACAGTGTGCAAACTCCAGGCGGGAATTTCTGCCTATCTGACTGCGAGGGTATCCTGGTGTCAGAGCAGAGCCTACACACAATGCAATTCAGTGACTACTGCCCCAGAGGCCGCGCAATCAGCAAAGGCCTGGGTGGGAGAGACCCCTGCTGGTGAGGGAGGTCAGGAAGGTTTCAGGGGATCCGAGGCTGGAAGGCATGACGGGGCAGGCCTGGTGAGTGTGTGTGTGTATGAGTGTGTGTATGAGTGTGTGTATGTGTGTGTGTATGTGTGTGAGTGTGTGTGTGTGTGTGTGTTTGTGTGTGTGTGCAAAGCATCCCAGGCAGGGAGCCCATGGACACTCACCCAGGGGCAGAAGTCCCACCAGGTGTCTGAACAGATGCGGGAGGACGCAAGTCCCCACCTGGCCACCAGGACCACGGGCTCACCTGAGAGATACTTGACCTGAGCCATCACATACAAGGGGCCAATCAGAGCTGGTGCTGCCTTCACGACAGGAGTCAAGATCATCGCGACTTGCTTAAGAAGTGGAGACACGATCTGGCCTGGCGACCGGGGCTGCGGGAACGGGGGCCTGGCTGTGAGGTTGCCCCATCCTGGGCGACCCCTGGAGCCTCAGAAAAAGCTCTCCCAGGAGGGAGCGGGACTCCACACAGGTTTACTGCCCGCTCGGTACACCTGGTGCCCAGCAGGCGCTCCCGGGACAGGGACTCTGTTTCGTCCATATTATGCCCCGAGTGCCTAGCGTGGTGCCGGGCACGGGGCAGAGCACTCAGTAAACAGTGTGGGGATGACTCAGACCAGGCATGAGGGCTACTAGGCATGTCAGATCTGATCCCTGCCCACAGGAATCTCAACTGGCTGGGAAAGCAGGACGGACAAGTCAAGACGAACATACTTCTTCGAAGCCTTCTGGGAAAAGGGAGCGCAGTTCCTCTCTAGGATAAAGGCCGGGGCACGAGCCAGGGGCCTGCTCCTCCAGGTGAGGTTCCTGGACCAGCAGCACTGACATTACCTGGGGGCTTGTTCCAGATGCGGGGCTCCTATCACCGAGTCAATCCCTGCACCGGAATGACCCCGGGTGATCTGCGTGCTGCACGTGCGAGTCTGAAAAGCACTGGGCTCCCCCCCACCCTCCCCCAGACCTGGGGCTCGCGGCAGCCAGGGACTGGCCAGGGGAGGCCCCTGCCGCTGTCCGAACCTGTACTCCAGGCCCCCGCCATGAAGGTGCGCCCACGGCTAACCTGCTTGGGGCAGAAGAACAGGTACTCCCTGACGATGCAGACCAGGAAGAGGGGGTCCAGCTTTTCGAAGTACTCGGGGCCCAGGGGGAGGCCCTGCATGTAGGAGAAGTGCAGCTCGGCCGCCTCCTGCAGCAGCGCCGTCACCTCCTGCTCCCCCTTGTGCCTCTTGGAGGCCAGAAGGGCTTGGAGGAAAACCAGCACCTGTGGAGGCAGGCCCGGGGCTCGGAACCAACGCCAGCCGGCAGAGTTGGTCGATGGGGGTGAAGCAGAGGTCCAGGCCATCTTGGCTACTCTCTCCATTGGGGTGGAGGACTTTGGGGAGGGGGGACACACTCCTGGAGCAACCAACCCATGCCCTCAGGGAGCTCTGACCTCTGACTTCCCCAGGGACTGCTGCACCTCCTTCAGGAATTCCAGCTGGTGCTCGGCCTCCTCCAGGTGGCCCTCTAGGATCTGGCCCCAGATGATCCCTGGGAATGGAACAGAACATGGATCAGCAGCCAGCTCCCCAGCACGGCCAGCAGGCCAGCAGGCCAAGGAGCGTGGTGGGACCGCGGCAGGAAGGATCTCAGGGTGGGGGACCTTTTCCAACATCTTCATAAACTTAAAGTGATACCTGCTCATGGGAAACAATTCAGATCTTAAGGCAGAGGAGAAAAGCAGCCCGAGTTCATGCTCTGGCTTTAACCGTGCCTCCCTCCAGAGGTAACTTCAGGTTATTAACGCATACACAGCTTTTCCTAGTAGTTCATACACATCTACCCCATTCTCTTTCATGAAGATGTGATATTGCACAGTGGTTGGAACTGTTGCCCCACTGACGGACGCCTCATCGCACACTTGGTTTGTGTTCAATGACTAACCATCGCTGGGCTGTGGTGAGCATTTGTGTGCGTTCCAATCCCTGAGGCAGAGGCGATGGGTCAGAGAACATGCGTATCTAAAACACCGAGCGATAAGGCCAACTTGTCCTCCACTGATATTTGAATTCATGTTACTGCCAAGAATTTGAAAGTATCCTTTCCTTTTCACCTCGCACACACACACTTTACTCTTTGCCAGTCTAAAAAGTGAATTCTAACTTGTTTTAATTCACATGTTTTTGATTATTAGGAAGAATGAACGACTTTTCATATATTTAATGGCCTCTTCTTTTCTACTATGAATTTTTTGTTCAGAGCTTTTTCCTGTTTCTCTTTTGGGGTGATTTCCCCCCCTCTATATAGTATTAACTCTCTGCAGCTAACATTTCCTATTAGTTTGCCATTTACCTTGTAACTATTTTTAGTGTCTCTTGCCATCCACGAGTTTTAAATGTTTACACAGTCAAATCAGTAAAATATTTTCTTTACAGTTTCTGAGTGTGTGGTCATGCTTAGAATCCCCAGTGAACCCAAGTCCAATTTAATATTTATGTTTAAATACTTAATTCATTTGGAACTTATTATTGCATATGGTGTGAGGTGGAGAGTTACCTTTAGTTTTTTCTCTTACTGGATAGCCAATTATCCAACTACGATCATTGGACTTGGGTTTGGAGTCTATTGGTTTGAAGTGTCATCTTTATCCTAAGACCTGTTTCGATCCCATTTTATCTGTTTATTCCAGTACTGGCCTCAGGCTGGTTTAACTACTGTTGTTTTGTGATAGGTTTTGAATTTGGGAGGACAAATCCCTTCTGTTTCTACTATTCTTCTTTTGATGTTTTTTTGGCCATTTTGCTATATTGATTCCTGTCTTCCTAATCACCATCTTGGTTTTCAGTGATATCTGTCCTGCTCTTTGGCTCATCTATGGAATTTTTTACTTTGTAGCCTCTGGAGCCAGCTGACTCTGGAGGTGTTTCGTGGGGGAACGTCTTCTCTGTACCAGCCATGACCTTGCACGCACCCGCTCGGCCCCTCATTCAAACTGTCAGAAGATTTACACAAGGACGAGGCTCATTCGCACGAGCAGCTGGGCAGGTCCCCCGAGTTGTGAAGGTGACTGATTTTCTCAGCCCGGCCGGATACGATGGTGACGCCAGGATGCGTGTGAGCGGGCCTGCCCTGGGCTGGAGCCTGGGGGACTGTCCCGTGGACTTCCCTTCTGGCCCACCCGCGGGGCTCTCCTCTTAAATGAGGAAACAGGGAAGGAGTCAGCCTGATGGAGGAACATTGGAGGGGGTTTTGCCCATGTGCCCGGCAGCCACATCCTGTTGTCCTGCATGTCCCTGTGGTGGTGGGAAGCCACCTGCTTGGGGCAGAAGAACAGGTTTGTTTCTGCTTCCTCCTGAGCCTCCTGGTTCCGTCCCCGGTCGCCAGTGTTGCTTTGAATCCACTTTTGAGTGTTCCGGTGCCTCTCCTGTGTGAGTATTTCTATGCTTGTAGAGTCATGGAAAAGCGCCCTGTCATACAGTGCGCCCCCAAACTCACACACCCTCTGGGGACAGTGCTCCCCCACACCTCTCTTCTGGGCCCAGGAAGGCCACCCTGCTTGGCTGCCAACCCCTGCCCTCCCAGCGCCCACCCTCCCCAGCCTGCAAAGACCTGTCAAGGCGGCCACACTGTTCTCGTCCACTTTCATGGCCTCCGAGTACCACACGGATGCCTCTTTCACTTGGTCCTGCAGGATGAAGAGGTAGCCCAGCTCTATGGCCAGGTGGGTGTAGGTGGGTGCGGCCAGAAAGGTACGTTCGATGAAGCTGCACACCAGCTGTAGAATCATCTGGTGCCTCCCACACTGCAAGGAAGGGACACACAGGGATGGGGAGAGCAGTCAGCGCAGTGGGTCTGAACAAGGCCACATCAGAACTGGAGGGCATTTTAACAGGCCTTGGAGGGGGGCTCAGGAGAGTCTCAGAAGCACCCTATGTCCAGGCAGCTGGGTCTGTGTCGCTGATCAGCTCCCAAAGAACCTCCCACGGGCCACAGCTGCCTCCGGCCCTAGGGACCCATCCCCTGTCTGGCCGCAATAACTGGTCCAATGAATCACCGTGAGGTTTTTCAGAAATTGCAGCTGGGTGAGAGAGGTTCCTGTGCCCCGCTGATGGGAAGTGACCCCAAAGGCTGCGAGCAGCCACTTTCCCTGCCAATGTGCGGGGTCCACAGAGAGACTCGGCCCAGACGTGGAGGGAGAGATGGTCTCCCAGTGGCATTTGACCCCACGGTTCTGTCCCCTGAGGCCCGAGAGCCACCCCTGTTCTTACAGAAAGTCCTTCTAGTGAACCCTGCTTTGGGGTGGATGGGGCTGACAGAGGCCGACGGTTTGGCGGCCTGGCCTGTTCTCGCCTTGCCTGATGTCAGAGAGGCCTCCTAGACGGGCCGGCCTTCCCGGGTCGCTTCCGCAGAAGGAATATGGGAGTTGGGTGCCCGGTACCCTGAGGCCAGAGATGGGCATGGCTCTGCTGGGCAACAGCCATACTACCTACCACCCTCTTTCCTGAAAAGAGGTGCCACCCACTCTAAAAGTGCTGCCTGGCGGCATCTCCCTGATCTTCTTGGCATCTCTGAGGGGCACCTGGGCCCACATGACACAGGTGTTGGCCAGAGGCAGGTAGGGGCCAAGTTTGAACCAGAGAGAGGAGAGGTGGGGTACACAGGGAGCTCTCAGGGGGACCATAACCCCCCCACCCCCACCCCAAGGGACACAGGGAGAAGCAGTAGTTCAGAACCAGGAAAGCGCCTTCTTACCAGTCTGCTAACCACAATAATTTTTTTAAGATGGAGGCTTGGATTTTGGGGTTCTCTTGTCTCTAGCGCCTTAATCAGATTTCTAATGTGATCGGCAGCCTGCAGGGACAAAACAGACGACGTCAGGGGCGACGTGTCCAACAGGAGTTGGGCAGAGGTTCTCCACTCCAGCTGTGCGTCACCATCAGCTGGGGAACCTTACAAACACCCACCCCTGAGTGCCAGCCCCCGAGACCCAGATGTAACTGGACATGGGGGTCCAGGTGTTGGCATTGCTTCAGAGCCTCATAGGTGGAGCTTTCAGGAGCATTGTCCATCGAAGAGCTGGCACTGCCCCTTGGTGTGTGAAGAGAAGCTGCCCTTTCACACCCACCCAGGCAGAGCCTGGGGCCAGCTGTCACTGTGCCCACACTGCAGGGCATCAGGCCAGCAGCAGACTGCCTGGCAGGGAGGAGGGAGCCAAGATCCAGGGAGCACCCGCCAAAGCCTTGGGGTTGGAGGTGCTATGAGGGGTTCCTCCATGGCTATGTTTGTTTCAAGGCTCAACTTCTGAGTCCTGAAAGAACTTACCGTGGTCATGTTTCCTTCTCTTGCAAGCTCATGCACAGCTAGGATTTGGTAGGCATCGATATTTCTTTTATCTTTTTCTAGGATTCTGAAAGAGGAAGAGGAGCCACATGAATGGAGAGTATTCCTAGGCAAGGCGAGGATGGTGTAGCAGCGGCAACTTCTGGTTGTCTTCCACTCTCCATTCTCCCCTCTTTTAATACTAGAACTCCCAAACTGGTGGGGCACATGGCTACCCAGAACAAAAACTACACTTCCCAGCTTCCCTCTGCAGCTTAGGTGTGGCCATGTGATTGAGTTCTGGCCAATAGGATATACACTCAGGTGCCCAGTGTGATATCCAGCGGTGCCCTTACAGCATGCCTTCCAGTTCTTCCTTTTCCTCCTTCCTGCTGGCTGGCACGTGGACCATGTGAGCCACATCCCAGGGATGGCAGAGCAGCGAGACAGAAGGGGCTTGGGTATCCTATAGCCCTGAACCACCAGTCAAACTTTTTCCTAAGAGAGGAACAACCTTTTATGTTATTTAGGTCATGTATTTTGGGGTGTCTTTGTGAGAGAAGCCTATTCATATCCCAACACACACGGACATGACCATGGTACCAGGGTGTGGGGTGGGGCAGGAGGTGCACGCAGCTGCAAGTTGGAGAGGGGGCTTCGGTTTCCATCCTCTGCCGTCGTGAGGCTGTTTCTGGTCATATTACAGACTTTACAATATTCTGCTTCTTCATAGGAAACTTCATATTTTTTCAGTCTAGTCAGGGAATGGCCTTCTGTTTCATAGAGGGTTACTCTAATTAACATGTAGAATTCAACACCATTAGGCACAGTCCACATTCAAGGAGTTCTAACCATTTACAATGATTGGGAACCTCATACATTTGGAGGAAAAAACCACCACTTGTAAATGATTTACGGACTAAAGAATCAGAATGGATATCAGAAAGTTCTTAGAACCAAATGATAAAAAATATGTAGCTACTACTAAAATGGTACCTCAAGGGCCAGCCGTAGAATGAAATTGTTATATTCTAAAAGAAGATTGAGAATGGAGGAGCCAGACATTCAACCTAAGAGTTAGAAAAAACACACACAAAACGACAACAACAACAACAACAACAACAACAACAAAAACCCAACAGAATAACTCCAAAGGAAGCTGTTGGCAGGAAATAATAAAGAACAGAAATTAATAAATTAGAAAACAGACATAATAGCATCAACAAAACTCAAAGCTGGTTCTTTCATAAGACAGATAAAAACGATAAATTATTTTAACACTGCTGAAGAAAAATGAGAGAGGAGGGAAAAAAAAATAATATGAGGTATGACCAAAGCAACACATCCAGAAACAGCAGAGATTTAAAAGTGGGAGAATTCCATGAACACCCAGAGCTGGCAAAGCTTTGGGAAGGAAGGTGTCAAGGTGTGAGGTGCAACCCCCTGGCACCAGACTCTGCGTCCCTGTGTGTGTGTGTGTGGGGGGGGCAGCAGGACTTGGGCGAGGGTGGCCACGTGTACCCAGGGCTGTGACCTTTCCAGCCAGGTGTTTCTAGATAGCCGGTGGGCCCAGGTCTGAGGCTCCAGAGCAAGCTCCTGACCCAGCTCCTGCCAAGGACACTGGCCAGGTATCAGCAGAGAGAGGGACGCTGGGGGCCCACAGAGTCACTGCACCTGTGGGGCCCTGTAGGCTGAGCAGGGTGGGATCACTTTTTTAAAAAAATATATTTTTATTGATTTCAGAGAGGAAGAGAGAGGGAGAGAAAGAGAGATAGAAACATCAATGATGAGAAAGAATCATCCATCTGCTGCTTCCTGCACGCCCCACACTGGGGATCCAGCCTGCAACCTGTGCATGTGCCCTGACCGGGAATTGAACCATGACCTCCTGGTTCATAGGCCAATGCTCAACCACTGAGCCACGCCCCCGGTCGGATCACTTTCGATTTTCTACCAGCCCCGCTCTCTCTGAGACGCCAGTTCCACTCATCTCCAGAGGAATGACCATCTCTTCACAGGGAGGGAAGAGGTTTGTTTGTGTGTGTTTTTCTTCCCAACTGTGCTGTGCATCATCACAGAACTTATTAACAATCCATAGTGATGACTGGGGCATTTAGGGGGAAAAAATGGAAGATCCACAAACTCTTTTAAAAAAATTAGTATCATACATTTTAGCATTATTTGATAAAAACAGTTAAAGCCTTAGAGTTAAAAAGACAAGCTTCAGTTATCTAGAAAACACCATCCTCAAAAAAACACCTCCCATCAGACATCCCTCCCCTGAAACTGTCTTTAGCTCTCTTCACAGCTACCCTTGGCCTTGAGCTTCCACAGTCCCAGAAACTCCTGAAATCTCCGCTGTTTTGAGGACCTGCCCAGCTCTAGACTAAAAGTCTTCTCTCAGTCATCAGTGACCTTTTGCTCCTAACGATTTTTTTTTAAATTTTTTAACATTTAAGGAACCATATTCTTTTTTTCTTTGTTTTTTGAAACATAACTTTTTTCATTGATTTCACAGAGGAAGGGAGAGAGAGAGATAGAGAAACATCAATGATGAGAGAGAATCATGGATTGGCACACCCCTACTGGGGGTGGGGTAGGATCGAGCCTGCAACCCCTGCATGTGGCCCTGGCCCGAATCAAACCTGGGACCCTTTAGTCCGCACCGACTCTCTATCCACTGAGCCAAACCGGCGAGGGCACCCCTAAAGTTTTTATTAAGATAAATCATATCCATATTAAAAAAAATTAAATAGCACAGCGGTCCTTAGTCCCCTACCCCAACTCCTCAGCAGCGACTGCTTTCACCCTGTAACTCTTGCTGTTTTGGGTTCTATGGGCAGTTCCCTCCATCTTTCGTCTAAACGACATGCTCATACCTCGTGGGATGCCCTTTTCTGATTTTTCCCTGCAGGCCACAGGGCCGGCTTCCTGCCGTGGCAGGTAGGTGTCCCCCCTCTCCTCCCCCTCATGATGGGATGCTATCGGTACTCACAACTCCTCTGGTGACAATTTTTACTTTTGTCTTGTTCCACCAAATACACAGTATCTCCCACCTCCCCACCTTGCACGATGGGAGCATATTAGGGGCATGGTCGCCCCTCGCCCCTCGCCCCTCACCTGTGTCCTGTTTCTACCGTCTGCTCCCAGTCCTGCCGAGCCAAGAACAGCTTCATCTTGAGGATCCAGGCGGGCAGGAAGCTCTCGGAGACCACGGTGATCTGGTTCACCACCTCCAGGGCCCCCGAGTAGTTCTGCTGGGTCATGTGGTACATGGCCTGGAGGAGCCGAAGAGCCTCCGTCAGTGCCCACGCGGGTGGTGGAGATGCCAGTGTCTCCACCAGGTCCGGAGCAGAGGCGGACACCTGGGCACCCAGTGGCCAGTCCAGGTCCACCACCGTCCTGGGTTCCAGGAGGGGCAAGGCAGGGGCTTCAGGGAGAGAGCTGAGCCCTGAGCAGGCCTGGGCCTCTTGGAGGCCATGCAAGGCTGCCCCCTAGGGACAGAGCTGGGGTTGCGGCCACTTGCCAATTCTAGAACCGGCCCATTCACTTCCCATCGGCTTTCCTGAAGCTTGTCACTGAAGACTGCCCCCTGGGGCCCAGGACAGCAAATTGGTGTCAATGAGGGTTTGAGAGCAAACTCCTCTACAGCAAGGTTGTGGGGCTTTTTCTGTGTCACGGCCGCTGGGCTGGGCTGGGCTGGCCAGTGCCAGCCACCAGGTTCTCCTGGGTGCGTCTGACTCAGGGGTGCCTGCGGGGTAGAGGGCAATGCTCCTAAAAGACTTGAACCCGCACCCTGAAAAGGCTGAGAGGATGCTTATGTTGGACCTATAGCAACCTTCCACGGAGGGGACTATTCTAAATAAAAACGTACAAATAAACGTGTCACCGCAGCACTTTGTCCAAGTCTGCACCTGGAAACAACCTCAATATCCACACAGGAGAGCCGGCTGGCGAGTTACGACAGGCCCCATTCAATAGGGGACTGGCTCTGGGTGGCCGTTCCAAATGGCGTTTGCCGATTGCAGCTCACACGAGGGAAAGAGCCCAAATGATAACATGCCCCTCGATAGTGACTCTATTGGATAACCACACGACCCACCACCCTACGGTGGGGGCCCTGTGTGATCCCCTCAGGTCCAGGAGAGGTGGCAGCTGGTGGCTCTCAGGGGAGCCTCCCTCCTGGGATCGCCCTGGACCAGTGGTCAGCAAACTGCAGCTCACGAGCCACATGCGGCTCTTTGGCCCCTTGAGTGTGGCTCTTCCACAAAATACCATGTGCGGGCACGCACGTACAGTGCGATTGAAACTTCGTGGCCCACGCGCAGAAGTCGGTATTTTGTGGAAGAGCCACCCTCAAGGGGCCAAAGAGCCGCAGGTGGCTCTCGAGCCGCAGTTTGCCGACCACTGCCCTGGACTGAAGGGAGCTGCCTGCTGCCAGGTCATACCGTTCCCCGGGGGCGGCCCACACCCAGCATCTTGTCAGCGAGGGCGGCAGTGAAGGGCCATCCCAGCTCCACAAGTTCAAGCAGAGTGGGCCGAGACCTTCGCTATGTCGGCTGTACCACCCAGCCTCTCCCTCTGCCCAGCCCCACTTCTTTCTCCTTCCCCACAGGTGCTGGTCCCAAGGGTGCTCCCTGAGAAAGGCCCCGCATGATAATCTCCATGAAAAGCGGCCGCGGCACACCCCGAACCCACGCACAGAAGAAAGACGGGGGGCACTGCCCTGGAGAGCTGTCTTGGAGTGGGAGGGCTCAGGGTGTCATTTTCATTCATCTTTTGACTTTTTAGACTTCTGCTTTTTAATGAGTGCGCACACATTTCGTAAGAAAGATATATACAAACAGAAGAGAATAAAGGGGTAGTTTTTCTCTTAAGACTGATTTAGTGAGGGTCACATAAGGAACGAGGAACTTCATTTAAATCAAGGTCAGAAAATACAAAAACGCAAAGCATACCTCCCCCTTCACTGATGGCCAACCAACTGAACTGAACAGGTGGGAAGAGAAAAGGTGACATGAGGAGTATGCGAGAGAGATGTGGAGAAAGGGGGCAGTGAGCGACACCAAAGGCAAACAAAGCCTGGAAACGCTAAGGCAGGACAGACCCTGAGGCGGAGACCCTGAAGACGCAGAACGAGACAGGAGCCCAGACGGAGCAGGAAGGAGCTGGGAACTGGGCTGGCTCCTGGGCTGCTGTGTGACCCTGACCCCATCTGCTCCCCGTCCTGGAGACGGAGGGTCGCGGCTGAGGTCGCCTGGTGGGTCTCCGGCTCCAAAGGCCCGGTCAGGGCTACCCCCCTCCCCTGCTCCCCACGGCCCACCTTTCCCAAAAGCCCCAGCACATCTTTGTTGTCCTGAACTCCTTGTTCCAGGTACTTGATGGCTTTCTTCGCCGTGTGGGGCTTGTCTGAGGTGAGGTCCACCAAGCCTTTCAGCACATAGCCCTGGGGTAAGGACAAGAGGAAAGATGAGCTCTCTGGTCCTGCTGAGCCTGGAGCAGCCCGCGTCTCCTGCCTCACATCCCACCAGGTGTCACCTCACACCTGCGGCCCTGCCAGGCACAGCTGCATGCAGATCCCGGGGCAGGCCTGCTCGCTCTCACCGCCAGGCCTTGCTTTGTCCCTCGTGTCCCTTTGCCTGCAACGCCCTGCTCAGCACCCGTCCCCCAAACCAAAGTATTTCCCCTGATTAACGACCACTAGTCTTTAAAACTCAGTCTAGGCGGCCTTCCTTGACCTTCCGGGCTGGGGTTGGGCCCTCCCCAGGACCCCTGAGCTCTCCAGGACCCCCCAGCTCTCTCGCTGAGGCACTCTCACCTGCTTAATTTACACTGCGCTCCGGAGGCCAACATGGGGCCGCTCCTGCTCTCTGCACGTGAGCTGGGCAGGTCCCCTGAGCAGGCGAGCAGGAGCCATTCTGAGCTCCCCGGCCTTGCCGGCCCCCCTCCAGCCTTCACCCAGCCTCTCCTGGCCGATGGGGCAGGCAGGGAGGGTGGGGGGCTCAGAGGAGCCCTAGGCAGGGCGCCCGCCCTGGAGTATCCCTCGTGGCCCAGACCAGTGTTTCTCCACTCTTCCATTACTGCCCTCCTGAGGAGCCCTTTTAGACATTTTCTCCCAATCATTCCCTCCCCCTCCAGGAAAATTTAATATCACACATAGACTGTGATACGTGTTGTACGTATATCTGCGCTTTCCTCCCAGAGCCAGTGTTCAGCCTGTTGGGGGTGATATCTCCGCTGCTGAGAATGCATGGCCCCGGCTGAGGCTGCAAGTTCCGCCCTCAGGGCGGCTCTGTGCCTGGGAGGTCTCTGGTGTCTGAGCGCCCCCTGCTACCCAGCAGGTCACCGGAGGAGGACGCGCAGGCCCAGTGCAGCTGGCTCATCTACTTAAACCAACAAACAAACACGACATCTGGACTTTTAGCTAAAAATCTTCTGATTTTTAAATGTCAGCGATGAATTCAAGATTTTTAGGATATATAGTGCAGGCCCCGGGGCGCCTACCCGCAGAGGGGACTCTGGAGGAACGTCAGTTTGTACCGGACTAAGCCCCGAGACAACCTGGGTGGGGTCACTTCGAGACCCTGGGTCTTGGCAGTGCCGGCCGGGCTGGGGCCTCCCCCCATCCCCGTGGCCGTCCGTCCGTCTGTGGGAGTAATGGCCGCTCTACTCTGATGTGATGGGGCGCTGCTTTCTCGGGCCGTCACCCTGGTGATGCCCGTGGCGAGTACCTCTCTGGCGCCGTTGGACAGCTGTAGCATGCGGTCGACGTACTCCTTGGCCTTGTCATGGCGGCCCATGAGCCAGAGGAAGAGGCCGGCGTAGTAGAGGGCAATCCAGCTGGCCGTCTTGCGGATTTCCTTCAGGCTGCTCTCCAGCTCCTGAATCGCTTCTTGGTCTGTGAAGACGAGAGAGGAGTGCGGGCCAGGAGGTGTGCCTGGTCCCACAACACATGGAGCCAATGACACGCCAGCCCGGGGCCTGGAAACAAGGCACCCTGGCCCCGTGGTGCCCCGGGAGCTGCCCGGGCCTGGACCTGGGCTTGCTGTCTCTTCTCCTCGGTGCCCAGGGTGGATAAATAAAAATATGCTGAGCAGTCAGGCCAAACCCGAATCCCTCACCTCAGGTGCACAAGTCATTCTGGGTGGGGAAATAGTAGTCTGTGGTCTCTTGGAACCTCTCTAGGGAAGTGGAGATGAGTAATAGAATTATTTATATCAGCGTGATTTTTCCTGACAACATCTTGGTGAAGGAAAGCAAGGTGTCTCCCCAACGCTTGGGGTCTGGAGGGAGGACCCCTCCCACTGTTATGCTCTCTGCCTATGGCTCCCCCTCAATGGGGCCTGGGCACGGGGTCTTCTTTGAGGCCTTGCAGGGAAGGGGAACAGCAGCCACTCCTCATAGGCCACCAGGTCACATACGTCCTTCTGCAGCCCTGGAGGGGCTGGCTCCCGGAGCGGGGCTATCTTTCCCTGGTGGGGCCAGGCCCCGCTGGGCAGAGCTGCACTCACCGATGGTTTTACAGCACCTGTGAGCATAAATGAGGGCCATGATGGAGCACAGGGACACGTCTGGGTGATTCCGGAGGCTCTCCAGGCTGCTGATGGCATCCTGGATGTGCTCTGCCAAGTGAGACCGCGTGGTTATGCTTTGGGCTCCAGGCCCAGAGGGCAGAAGGCTCCATGGCAAGTACATGGGGATCCTCATTAGGGCTGACCCGAGGCTTGGCACCACCTGGCTTTACCCAGGATCAGAGGACTAACTGGTACAAAATGTCCCCAGTGGCCTGAGGTCCCTGAAGACTGACGCTCCTTGCAAAGGCTGCTGGCACCATGGTTCAGGCTGCCAGGGGCCGGAGGGCTTGGAGCTAAGGATGTACCCGTGAGTACACAAGGGATACCTGGGAGGTTGAGATTTTTGGCTTGGGACGGTTCTGGAAAAAGAACCTCAGGGCATTTCTAGTTAGTTGCACAAGAGCCAACAATTACATTTATCCCTCCATGTCCACTGACGTTGGCCATGGGCAGCTCAGCCTGTCCCTAGCCCAGGGTCCTTCTGAATGTCTGAGTCAGCACCTGTATGGGCCCCACTCCTCCCCTGTGCCGCGCCAGCACGGCCAAGGGTGACCCTCAGTGGGTGCGGTGAAGGATTTAGAAAAGACAGACAAGAGAATGAAAATCGGGGTCTCAGTGGGACCCTGCTTCTTTGATGGAGAGACAGCGCCACGGACTACACGCCGTGTCTTTATTTTATAGCAGATTCCATGAGGCAAATGAAGGGCGTGGTCAAGATGTTTACAACATTCTCCTGGGTTTCGATCCTACTCAAGTACAGGCACCTGAACTCTATCAAGCCCACATCACTCAGGCACGTGGGGCCACATGTTCGGACCATAGGTTCACGCTCACAACCACAGCTGTTGGCTATCATTGTGCTGGGAGCGCTCTGCCCTCCAAGCCGGGACTTGCATGTGGCCATGAGAGGACTGTGCCCTCTCATTAGTCCGAGGCTTGAACCTGTCCAAACACGGTAGCCGCTCTCCACACTCCCCCTGCCCCTGTACCATACCTGCTGGTACCCACACCCACCGCTTCCTCCTTTTCCCGCACTATCAGCTCTCAGCTTCCAATAATCATGCAGTCATTTCTCCACCCACTCATTGTGCAGATAGGGAAACCGAGGTGCAGAGCAGCAGTGGTGAGCCCTCTAAGGTCTCAAAGTCGACTACATATGGATGGCACAGGCTTCTGCGGCCGAGCCTGGGGATGACTGGGGGTAGGAGTGGGCGTCTGGGTGGAGTCAGTGTTCCTGCTGGGCTAGTGCCCAGGTCAGGAGGCCACCAATGACGAGTCCTTACCTTCCCTGAAGGCCCCATAGGCTTTAAAGAACTGCAGCACAGGGTCATTGCTGAATTTTTCCAGGCCCGTGGCCGCGGCCTGCTGCACGTGGTGGAAGTACTTTTCCTGGCTGTAGTAAATGATCCCAGCCTGCGGGAGGGGAGACACCCACTGCAATAGCCCTTCTCTGCCTCTGTTCTGACCTCTCCCTCCCCGGTTCCCTGCTCCTCCTCAGTTCCGTGAAGGAAAGAGAAAGAGAAAGAGAAGTTTCTGGCCTCATCCTGTTCACCAGGCCCAGGAGCAACTCCATGCAGTTTCCCCAGGAAGGAGCCTGGAGGTGTTTGTTGTGGAATTAGCCACAGATTCTGGTTCAAAGGTGGAAAATTCAACTCGAGCTGTCTTAGGAAGAGGCTCAGAGTGGGAAGAGAGGGAACCAATAATAAGAATAATTGCATCAGGAGTTAGTTACAACTTATTGTGGGCCGACCCCCTCTGGAAAGTGTACCCAGGGCTTTATGTCCATTATCTTCTGCATTACTCTCTTCACAGCCTTCCCAGTTAAGAAAGCTGAAGGCCATGGCGACTGTGGCTTGGCAGAAGCCACACAGTAACAGGGGCTGAGATTGTAAAGCGAGTCTCACTTCCCCTAAGGTTTCTGGGTGCTGGGGTTGGAGACAGATGTGGTTGGATTGTAACAGCCTTGTGGGCCATATGAAAGGGCCCAGACATCATCCTGAGGATACTAGGACGCAGTGGGGATGGTTTTAAGCAGGGGAGAGGGATGTATTCAGATATGCGTTTTTGCAAAAACCACCCTGGTAGTTGTGTGTGTGTGTGTGTGTGTGGGGGGGGGGGCGGGGTAGGGGGGATGGCTGGTGAAGAGAGCTGAAGCAGAGAAACCAGTTGGGTGGGGGACTGTTACAGGTGCCCAGGGGGAAGGTGGTGGTGACCCAGGGCTTGGAGGTAAAAGTGGGTGATTTCAGGAGACATTTAGGAGCGGACGTTTCTTGCTGATAGACAGGATCAGGGGATGGGTATGAGGAAGAGTTAAAGCTGGGGGATCAAATGGTGGTGCCATCAACTGAGGTCGGGGACATCTCAGAAGAGGCACCGGCAGGGAAAGGGGAGCTGATGGCAGGATGATGGACGGGTGGGGTGCGTTGGTTTGGAGGAGCTTGGGGAGGGGACTGGGTGGGGATGCTGATTTGGGGTTCATGGTGCACAGAAAGCACCAGAGGGGATGCCCTCGTCAGGGAGAGTGAAGCGAGAAGGGTCAGGACCCCCAGTAGCAGCGGAAGACAGCCAAGTGCGGGTCAAGGGGATGGCAGGAGCAGGTCCAGAGAGGGCAGGAGAGCGGCAGGGCCCGGGGGTCACCGGGTTAGGGGCGGAGAGTCCCAAAGGGAGCGCCCGGGCCACGCACCATCAGGGAGGAGTCATTGCTGTTCATCTCTGGACGCCAAGGGCTCGGAGTCCGGGTCTGGCGGGGCGGAGCGGGGCCGGATGCGGGAATCGGGGTCCAGGGCACGCCTCTAACCGCCGGCCGCCGCGCGCGCGTCCTTGGAGACGGAGATGCTGGCCGGTTGCTAAGAGCGTCAGAATCCGGGGTGGGCGTGGCAAAGCGTCCACGTGACTAGGCGCTGGTAATTGAGCGCCGAGAGGGCGAGTCGGCGCTGGTGGCACCGGGTCGCGCTGCGTTCGGGGACGCTGGCGCCGGGGCCGGGCCGCTGCCATGGGCCTGGGCTCCAGCACCGAGCAGCCCGCGGAGACCTCCGAGGGCTTCCACCTGCACGGGGTGAGTCGCTCCCGCGGCGCCGGCGACCGGGGCCGGGCGTCCACACCGACGCGCCGGGACGCCTCGGCGCCGGCCCCAGGGCGGCGGAGGCAGGGACCGGCCCTAGTGCGGCTGCCCGGGTGGAGGGTGAGGCCCCCTGGGCGAGGGGAACGGCCCGCGAGAGGCGGCCCGCGGCAGTCCCGGCCCCGGCCAGTCCGCGGCAGCTGTCGGCCCGGCGCCCGCCCCAGTGCCAGCTGTGCAGGAAGCGGGAGCGTTTCCTGGTCGGGTCGGGCCCCAGCAATAGCCCTTCTCCCGGGCGAGTATTGCACCAGCCCCAGGCGGGACGCATTTGTGCACGGAGGTCGCCTGCGTGATCGCCTGCTGTGCAGTGTGTGCCGCGCTCCGTGCTGGGCCTGGGACGCGCGGTCCCCGCTCTGGGTCCGCGGGTCGGGAAAACCAAGTGGACGCCAGCTGCGGGGGGCTGGTGGGCGCACACGCCGCCCGTCCTGGGGCCGGGAAGGCTTCTGGGGCTCGAGGACCAGCGCTCACCAGCCGGGGAGAGCGGGAGCGGGAGAGCCCGCAGCCGACGCAGGGACAGCGTTTGCAGCAGGGGAGGCTCCCGGGGTGAAAGATCGCGGCGGGTCGCGAGGGTTCCGTGGCCCGATAGGGATCTGGGGGTCGAGATTTGTACTGTAGAGAAGGAGGGGTTGTAACGGAGGTGAGCAGACCAGGGGGGCCTCCGACCCACTGGGGAAGGACCCCGCTTCCCTTGTGTAGCGTGGATGGCTGCAGAGACCGGTGCAAGCTTGTCAGTTCGGTGCCTGGCTGTTGCCTGGTCTCTGTGTTGTGATGGTAGGCTCTGTGGGTGGGGGGCTGGACGTGATGGTAACCCCCAAGGGAAAGCCAGACAGAGGGTCATGCTTGCTGCGGGGGGTCCCGGAGGCGGGGGGAGGTTCGGGGGTGTAGTGGGCAGCAGCACAGATAATTTCCTCTGTAGAGCCATAGTGGTCAATGACAAGGCCCAGGGCCAGGGCAGTAAGTACCACCAGACCAATCACAAGGCTACAGGAAAGGGTAGGTGGAGGCTCTGGGTGGCTGGGGGGGGATTGGGCCTGGAGACTGGGGGCCTGAGCCTCTGGACCTCTTTAATAGTGGAGGGCAGCAGTAGTGGGCAGGTGCCAGGAGCCGGGAATTACCAGAGGGAGGTGGGGTGGCTTAGAGTGGCCCCCGAACATGGAGGAGCGCCTCTTCCAAGCTCTCTCTGATGAACTGTCCTTTGGTTTTCAAAAGCCTCGTAGTCCCAGCTTTCCCCTGGGGCTCTAGTAGATCCTCTCATTGGAAGCCACGGCAGCTTCTGGAGGTGGCACACAGGGGCTCCGTTGGTGACGCTGCCACGAAGGAGGCCAGGGGTGGACTGGCTTTGATCCGAAGGCTCAGCAGTGAGCTGTCCTTCAGTTTGGGGGATCCACGACTGGAGGGGCTGGTGGGTGGCAGAAGCCACAGGGTCTTCCCCTGGCAGATGTGAGCAGAACCAGAGGCCACAGGAACCCCAAGCCCTCTGGGCTGGGGGCCTGGCAGATGCCTGGTCATCAGGGCCTCAAGCGATGACACCCAAAGGCCTGAGGGGTGGAGCCCACCTTCAGGGCTGGGACCTGAAGGGAGATAAAGGCCGCATTGTTGGGGCAAGGCTCTGTAAATGGGGCCTTGGAGAGGGATTTCTGCTGCAGCTGCAGCCCTGGTTGCTGTGCTTTTGGAGATGGGAGGAGTTGGGAGTCCAGTGCCGGGGGTGGGGTGGGAGGGCACCCTTGGGCCAGGAGTGACTCCTATGCCCTGCATGGGAGCGGAGGCTGAACTGTGAGGCACGGCCTTGGCACTGCTCACCAGGCTCCGTGGCTCAGGCTCCTTCCTGCCCCTGCGGTCTGCTCTCCTCAGCAGCTCCCATCACCTGCTGGGCTGACCTGGGATCTGTCACCACAGGGTCTGGGGCCCTCTGGGATCTGGTCACAGGCTGCCTTCCCCGCTGCCTCTTTCTGGCCACAGCCCTGGTTCTATCTCTCATGGGGCCCTGCCCACTTCGGTACGAAGGGCCCTCCCTTTCTGTCCACATCTTAACCGTTCTGGGAAACCCTCCTGGCGTTCCCTGTAGGCCTGCGCCACCCTGTTCCATGGGGCCTCCTGGTAGCCCCCAGACTGCCCAGGGCTGTCCTACGAGGCATCCCTGGAAGCATGATCTGTGGATCATGGTCAGGGAAGAGCAGTTTTCCTAAAGAGGAAAAATGTGTGCCCGGGAAGGTGGTGGCAGAGGAGGGAGGTCACCTTAGCAGTGCCCACGTGTGGCCTGTCCGGAACGGTTCATGCCAGTGCCCGTTTCCTCGCTGGGACACGGGGAGTGGTGATGGTCTCTGACATTGAGGGCCGGGGCTTCTTGGAAGTCACGGGGCGGGCTCCGTGACCGGCCTCTGCCCTGGGACAGGTGCAGGACAACTCCCCAGCCCAGCAGGCGGGCCTGGAGCCCTACTTTGACTTCATCATCACCATCGGGCACTCAAGGCTGGTGAGCTTTGCTGTGTGTGTGTGTGTGTGTGTGTGTGTGTGTGTCCCGTATGCCCCAAAGGAGGCTCCAGCCCAGCTCCTGCCTCCCTTTTCTTCTCCCTGCCCAGCGCTCAGCTCCTGAGCTCTCTGGGATGGACTGGAGGTCAGTGGACTCTTGGAGCTGGCCACGGGGCCTAGGGGCCTGCCTCTTGGGGCATGAGAGATGTGGGCTCTGGGCCACGGGGCAGCTCAGAGCGGGACAGCCCGCAGTGCCCTGAACCCAGGAGGCTCCTTGATGAGTTTGTTGTGCTTTCTGGTCAGAGGGGAGCTGAGGAGGCCCATTTAGCACTACTTGGGGGGGGGGGGGTGGCCCTGCCGGGGCAGCTG
>NW_005871331.1:954126-956701 GCF_000147115.1 Myotis lucifugus
GGAACATCCCGCCCGCGGCCATGTAAGGCCTGCAAAATCATTTAGTCTGGCCCTGCCAAGGCATGAGCGGTGAGTTAATTAAATGTTTGACCAAATAGAGCAGGCTGATTTTTAGGTTGATAATTTTGTGTGGCCCTCGAGTGTCATTATAAATATCCAAATGGCTCTTGGCAGAAAAAAGGTTCCCCACCCCTGCTCTTTACATGGTTTCTTATTTCGAGAGGTGGGGCTGCCACCTACTGGAGGGTGGTGGTGCCGCCGCGGCCGCCTTGGTGTGTTTTTCCGGCTGGTCCTCTGAGTCGCCTAGGCACTGGGCTGGTGCCTGGGGTCTGGGCTGCACTGGGCTGGTGCCTGGGTCTGAACCCTGTGAGTCTCGGTGACGGAATTGTCACAGACGTTGCTGTCAGGGTCCAGCACAGTTACACGTGCACACGTGACGTGTGCGCCCACTGATGGTGCCCAAGTTCGCAAGAATGCTTGCTCCCGCGACCTGGTCACAGGAGGGTGCCCTGCGTTGGAAACTGGCTGGCTTTCCAGCCTCCTCTGTTGCTCACCGACTTCTCGGGGAGCCTTCTCAACCTTAGACCTACCTCAGCTTGTCCACTAGTGCCACGGGGCGAAGATGGAAATCCCTGCGCATTCCTAGGAGGCTGGGACGGGCCAGTGGCTCACGGCTCCTCTAAGGGAGAGGGTGATCCTTATACCCAGGGGTCTTAACAGCCATGCAGTTGGGCGCTGACTGTGGGCCAGAGTGTGGTTTTCATTCTTTACATATATTACTTCTAAAATCTTCTCAGCAACCCTGTGAGTGAGCACTGCATATCGTAGTCTTAATTGTTGGGAACCTGCGGCTGAGGGGTTAAGTATTTGTCCAATTGCCCAGCTACCAGTTGGTGGAGTCAGGAGTTGAACCCAGGGCAGATTCCAGAGCTCAGAGCTGTGAGCCATGCCACGGTACTGCCCTCTGCTGGGGAGGTAGGGGAATTGGGGGGTAAGGTAGGAGAGTCTGGGCTCGAGGCCTTGGCCTGGGGACAGAGGGCATGTGTCCTACAGGCTACCTGGAGAGGCAGCTCCCAGCCCCTCCTCCGCTCCAGTAGTGAGGTGATGGTTCTCTGTTCTTCCCCAGGATGTGGAACCCTCTTCGCCCGCCTCCCTTGCTGGCCTGTGCCCCTACACAGACTATGTGATTGGCTCAGACCAGCTCCTCCAGGAGGTGAGGAACCCGAGGCCCAGCCCTCCCCAGACCCCAGATGGGTGTGGAGATGTGGGTGCTGTTCATGAGAAGTGCCTCCAGTTCCAGCGCTGGGGCCAGGGCTCAGGCCCGTGTGTTTGTCCCAGTCTGAGGACTTCTTCACGCTCATCGAGTCCCACGAAGGGAAGCCCTTGAAGCTGATGGTTTATAACTCCGAGTCCGACTCCTGCCGGGAGGTGTCTGTAACTCCCAACGCAGCCTGGGGTGGAGAGGGCAGGTACTTCCGGGAGTCGGAGGGCTGTAGGGTGGGGTCCTGGTGGGGCCCTGGGTGGGCCTGGCTGGTGGGCATGGACCCCAGAGCCCCATGGTGGGGGGTGGAGGGCTGGGCCCTGGTTTAGGGATCCTGAGGCTGACCATGGTCCAGGAGGCATCCTTTTAGCCCCCTCACTGCCATTGGTGGGTGGGGGTGGCAGACACAGGAAAGGCTGTGGGGCAACTCCTGGATTGAATGTTTCTGGACTTCGGCAGTCTGGGGTGTGGTATCGGCTACGGGTATCTGCATCGGATCCCAATCCAGCCCCCCAGCTACCACAAGAAGCCCACCTGGTGCCCTGCCACCTGGTACCCCATCACCTGGTGCCCCGCCATCTGGTAACCCTCCATCTGGTGCCCTACCACCTGGTACCCCACCACCTGGTGCTCCGCCATCTGGTACCCCACCACCTGGTGCCTTGCCACCTGGTACTCTGCCATCTGGTACCCCACCACCTGGTGCCCTGCCTCCTGGAACCACCCCCCTGGACTCTCCTGCCCCTCCTGGCCCAGAGATGGGTTCCAGGCAGGGTGACTACTTGGAGGTACGTGGGGAGCCCCTGTCAACTAGGGGACGTGGGGAGCTTCATGTGGACAGAAGGGCGAGGGTTCTGGAGGCCCTTAGGAGGCCCACCTGCTTGTGGGACCCCGTGGGAACAGGTGGGCCCATTCTGGGACCATGAAACCGGCTCTGGTTCTCCTGCCTCTGAGGTGGGGAGGTGAGGCACTAGTTGTCACTCACATTTCATGAGTGGGAAACAGGCTCCGGGGCGGGCGGAGCCTTGCGCTGCGCCTCAGTGAGTCTGTGGTAAGGTTGGGCCAGAGGCTGGGCATCAGAGTCCCCGCCGGGCTGGTTGTCCGGCCGCCTCTGCAGGAGAGTGCTGGTCTTGTCTTCATGGCTGTTGAGCAGGTCCCCTGATGCCTTTAGGCCCTGGGCTGGTGCCTGGGGACCTGTGCCCGGGGCATGGAGGATGGCTTTCCAGGCCTGCTGTAATTCAGGAAAGGCCCTTCCTTCTTGTGTGTCATTGACGGGGCCCAGGCAGGATGGGTATCTGGGCTCCTCAGAAGTGG
>NW_005871331.1:957451-984955 GCF_000147115.1 Myotis lucifugus
GTGCCACTCCCATGAGGCCCAATGCCAGGCCCCTCTCTTTCCTTGGAAACAAGCAGTTGGGGGGAGGGGAACCTCTGGGTTGTGTTGGAGGCATCACCACAGGCTGAGATTAGTCTCAGGCTGAGCCAGGTGCCCCAGGAACGGGGCCGAGGGAGCCAGGGGACTGGCCTTCAGCAGGCAGGGTCCTGTGCTAGCAAAGAGCTGTGCCCCTTCCCCTAGGCTTCCTGGACGTGTCGGGCATCTCCCTCTTGGACAGCAGTGCCAGCGTCTGCCCCAGCCTGCCCTCCTTCCCAGAGCTGACCTCCACCGCCGTGCCAGCCGCAGGGCTGGAGGACGTCGGCTCCAGCAGTGGCTCTCACGAGCGTGGCGGTGAGTGGCTTGCACCGCAGAGGCCTCTGGGAAGGCTGTCCCGTTTCTCCATGGGTCAGAGGCTGGCGTGTGGGCGGGAGGAATCCGGCCATGTCAAGGTGTTTGTACACTGGCTCTCTCCTCTCCCTCAGTGTCTGGGGTGGGATTTGGAGGTCAGTGGGGTTACTGCCCCGGCCACACTGGCCCCAGGTCCTGCAGGCCTCCTGAGCCCCCTCCTGTGTGTTTCAGGGGAGGCCACGTGGTCTGGATCAGAGTTTGAGGTCTCCTTCCCAGACAGCCCCGGTGCGCAGGCCCAGCAGGACCACCTGCCGCAGCTGACCCTTCCCGACAGCCTCACCTCTGCAGCCTCGCCAGAGGACGGGCTGTCTGCTGAGCTGCTCGAAGCTCAGGCCGAGGAGGAGCCGGCAAGCACAGCAAGTCCAGGTCTCAGGGCAGAAGCCGAGGCAGCCAGCCAGGCCCAGCTCGCTACCCCTGAACAACACCCTGGGCAACGGCAAGGCCCCTGATGGCATTTCCTGAGGTCCAGGTGTGGGGAGGTGGCTCAGGCCACACTGCGGGCCCAGCCCCTCGCCTGATCCCAGCCCAGTATGTCCAGCTTCCTGGGCTGTGGCTCCGAGTGATGTGTGGGGACTTCTGCAGGTGGGGGGCTTGTGTCCACTCACCCCACTGGTTTCCAAGAAATGACCTGCCAGCATCTGCGGGATGGTCCTGGCTTTGGGGAATTGAGCTCTTGTTTGAGAATCTTAAGCACATCTTTGGGGTGGTAGGGAGCTGGGAGCAGCACCCCGGAGGGAGCTGGGGGAGGAGAGGAAGGCTTCTTTGCTGCTCGTGTGGCGCATGGAACCTTGGTGGTGGGGAGAGGCGGCGTGGGCCTGGGGGAAGGGCATCTCGGCCGTGTACGCTGAGGGCCAGTGCTTGCTCCTGCGTGGTCACTGGCTTCCCAGGAAGCAGCATGGCCCAGGCGTGGTCAGGTGTGGCAGTGGGGTAAGGGAGGAAGGGGTGGGTGTGGTGTTTGCCTAACCGCTTTGCAGAGCTTGCCTTGATTCTTCCTGCACAGCTGAGCCCGTGCTATCTACTGGAAGGCACCCCAACCCTGGGGACCCTTGAAGCCCCAATTACTGTCTCTCCTGTCACGTGCCCCCATCCCTGTGCCACACTGCACAGCCGGCTCAGGTTGACTGACATCTGCCAGTCACAGCTGGAGAAGAGAGGCAGTGAACTTGCCCACCTCTCATGGGAGAGGAGGGTTGGAAATTCTAGAACCTTCAGCAGATACTCACCTGTGCTTAGACCACAATGTTTCTTCTTTCCCCGGGCTGACACCCCACAGATCTAGTATCTCCAGTGTATCCCCTGTCAGCTCCCAAACTTACACAACAATCTCTTCTACATACACAAGGCACCTGGTCAGCCCCAGTGGTGAATAAGTTATAAATTTAAATTCACACTCTCCAAACCAGTCCTGACCAGATCTCTTTACACACAGCTCCCACCACAAGGGGAAACGAGAGGCCAGGGCCAGAGTGGGTGAGGGCCCTTCTGTCCTTTCCCAGTGTGTGTGTGCTGTTCCTCCTACCACCAGGTGCCTTGGGAGGCTAAGGCAGGCATGGGTCTTGTGCTCTGTCCTGCAGGATGAGGAGGGCTCCCCCAGGGACGGGGTCCTCACCTGCCCCGGCTAGAGTCCCTTGCCTTCCCACACTCTGTGCTCGTTACCATGAAGGCTGCCTCTGGCCTTGTCCTCTAGTCTCTGTCCACATTGAGTCCCCGCTGCTGCTTGATTTGTAACGTTCGCATGTACAAGGAAATTCAGAGCTCTCAGGCCTGTAGCACAAGGACGATCAGCCGAAGGTGGCACAGGCCAAGTGTATGGAGGGAGGCCCCCAATTAGTGAACACTGAGTTTCCAGCGCTCTGACCGCACGGCCAGCGAGCCCTGTCCAGCCCACCAGCGCAGCCACACTGCAGAGCAGGAGGCCTGGGTGCAAGGCCAGCGGGGGGCCTGCTCCGGGGCTGCCTGGGAGCCCAGCTCCGCCTGCAGAACTGCAGGAAGAACAAGCCCAGGGACTGCTCCGAGGGCAGGTCCCTGCGCTGCAGCCTGGCCCCCCGGCCCCGGCACCCTCACCCAGGGTTCTGGTCTTCCTTGCTTCACACATGCCTCTTCCCAAGTTGCAGGATAAAGCGGATACCAATGCTAATTATTTCCAGGGTAAACAGGAAAACCAGAGGTTTCTCAATTTCTCTATCATCTGCTCTGAAGGAAAATGACAAGTGAAAAAATAAACATGTGCTATGCTTTGAATATTTTAACTAAAGCCTTTATTCTATACAACTGTGAAATACAGATTTTTACCCTTTTGGCATTGCAGACTGTCCACTTTTCTGGAAACTTACTGGTTTGACGGGAAGAAAAGAAAAAAGTACAACCATGCTGGGGTCAGATCTATGACAGGAAGGGAGCACAGCCGCCCCTCGAGGTTCGGGAGCAGGGCAAGACGGCCCAGCAGCAAAACCCTCCCTTTAGCCCAAGGGCCCCTCATGCAAACACAACAGGGCTGGTAAATGAGTTTGGTGTGTTTTTTGACATGAATTCACGACTATTGCTAAAAAACGTGCAGCAAAAGTGCACTGTTGTATCCAACAGATAGAAAGGGCTGTTTACAAAAGAAGTGGGCTGCTCTCTGCGTGAGGGAGGGGGACTCGGTGGAATGGGGCTCACGTCCTCAGAGCCAGCGGCAGTGACCTGTCCACTTCCCAGAGGAGGCTGCCCGCGGTGCGGGAGGGAGGGAGCCCTGTCCCTACAGCTGTGCGAATCCCAGTGTCTCGAACAGGAAGGTCTGGATCGAGGCCCATCGGCTGCCTTCAGCTGAACCCCTGAAGATGTAGAAAAGAAACCCTTCCCCACCCCCGCCCCAGGCCCCGCTGCTATGGGCGCTGCTGTACACGAGCTGGGGAGGCCCCTGGCCTAGAAGGAACTGCCTCTGAAGGCACTTGTGCTTCTGGCTCCACACGGGAGGCGAGTCTCACGCAGTCTGGTCGGGGCAGACCATTGCTCTCGTCTGAATACAAATGACCTTGGGGAGAATCCAAAGTGTTTTTATGCCAAAAGTTGAAGTGTTTATCCCCAATAAGTTATATTCTGTACAAGATCCAAATGATTCTATGAAAGCTTTAGATTGTTAGAAAGAACAGTGAAAAGCAATCTGGATAGAGGTACAACAACAAAAACCTGCATATAAAACTCTGGAAAACAAATATGTATGTTTCCAGGCTATGAATTACCAAAGCAACTCACCATGATATCCTTGCACTGACACCATACATTTTAGGTAGCATTTTAAACGAAGTTAAAATTTCACCACGGTCTTAAGTTTTGATGGTGCCTTGCTGCTCACCAGAGCAAGTACCTCTGGTGCCACCTGGCTTTGCCCGTAAATAAAATGACACAGTGGAGGAAGGAGTACGACAGCTGCACCTCCCTGTGGCTGCTGGACAGTCCGGGGCACTGGGGTCAGTGTGGCATCGCTGGGGCACAGCGGTCCATGTGCTATGGCCCAGCCCCTGGAGGTGCCACAGCTCCATCTGCAGGAACACATCTGAGGTGCAGTAGTAGAAACAAGCCCAACACTAGTCATTTATGAAATGGGCTGACTCTCGAATTGTGCAACAGCAAGTTCCTATTAAAAATAACTGTCTTAAATGGGAAAACAATTTGTTTTTAATGACAAACTTGGAAAAAGCCTTCATAGGTACTGCACGAATGGAATGTACTCTCTTAGAAAAGCTACTCAGCACGTGTGAAGTGGAAACACAGTGACAGATATGGCCCTACAGGATGTGTTTCTAGCAAGTGCTAACGAAGATAAGGTCCTTTGAAATAAAAGGAGGAAGCCAGGCCTGCGCTGGCCTGTCAGTTCTCTGTACATCTCGAGAGACAGTTGGCTGGGGTTCTGCTCTCGGACTCTGCCTCCCTGGGGACAGCTTGTTCTACACAAGGAGACTGGTTTCTATATTACATTTCCATTAGTCACTGCAGTTGAAAGAGAATCTCAGTCCATACCAAATCGGCCATTAGAAGTCTGGCTCCCACTGGGCTCAGTGGGCTTCCTAGGACTACTCTTGGGGCCACAGAGGAAGGTCAGTAAATGGATACCCAGGAGCGCTCGCCCACCCCTCACGTGGACTTCTGCCGGTAATGGAGGGTGAGGTCCCCGCCACTCTTCCATATGAAGTGTTTCACTGTCCGCAGGTCCATATTTGGATCCAAAACCTGAACAGCAAAACATAAATTAGAAATGTCAAAGCCTCTGCTATCTAAGGCCTTTATGGTTGCCTCTCACAGGTGAGCCAGAGCGCCCTCCCCTCCCCTACCCCCGGGTGGCCCGCTCGTGGGCCTGACTGCCATGCATACAGGCACAACCCTGGGCGCAGGACACCGTCTCCAGCCATTCCTCGCGAAGGCCTTCAGTGCATCTTGTTTTAAAACAGCTCCACCCACCCCACTTCACATCCTAAACTAACAGAATCTCTCTGCAAATCAAGATGACCCTGTGTCCTTTCCTTGGGAGACACCCGGAGTTCCTTAGAGCCTCTTTAAGAGCAGAAGCCCCTCCTCCCCCCAAAGGCAACGGACCTGGGAACCATAATCAGACCCCGTGATGTAACTCCGAGCACTGGCCCTGGTCCGCAAGCCCACCTACCTGGTCCTGGCACAGAAGTTCAATTTTCTCCTCTGCCAGCACAGCAATATCCTCCTCTTTTTCCTGTTCTCCTGGTTTTTCATTATTAGAAGAGCTAGTGGTTTGCGACTCATTATCCAAGTTGATAATTTTCTCATAAACATGTTCCATGACTTTCCGGACCTGGAGCATGTCGCTAGCAGAAAGTCTATCTCTGTAAAAGGCAAGGGCAGACTTGACATCGGGAAGTCACTGGATATTATCTCTTCCATATTCTTTGGTGTTAACGTTTTATAAAGATGAAAACAGACCACAGAAACATAAACCAATACAAGTTTTAGTCATTGCCTTCTGCCATTTTTAGAACTGCCAACCGACCTCCGTGGTGCCCTTTAAGCCATGATGATGCTGCACCCAAGCGGACACACTAACTGCTCTGGGAGGGGAGGCGGCCCGGGCTCCCAGGCCCATTTCCCCCAGGGCCTGCCTTCCTACAGCTGACACCGTGAGTCTCAACCTCCTGCCCCAACTCCACACCCACAAACCCGATAGCTGACTGGGTATCTCCAGTTGGCTGTTCCCCAGGAACCTCAAACTCTACATGTCCAAACCTAGATTCATCAACTGCCTCACCCCCAAACCTACTTCTGTTTCTCTGATGTCAGTTAATGGTTGAGCCAAGTAGGCTCAGGCTCAAACTCTGAAAGCACCTTGAGTTTAGGGTCATTACATCTAGTGAAGTGAGATCTAGGACTTGCTCCTGTGTGTGTGCAGGCAGGTGGGGGGAGGGTAGGAGGAAGTAGCAGATGAAGCAAATGTTTGGCCGTGTGTGGAGAATGACTGGAAGCTGCTGGATGGGATAATGGGGGTTCATTCTCCTGTTCTTTGTTTGTATGTGATTGGAAATACCCTCAACAAAAGGTTTTAAAGTCTTATTGATTTTATTTGCTAGGATATACACCCATGAAACCGGAATTTCTTCTCCGACTTCCCTCTGAAGTTATTTTCCCAGCACCCCCACATCCTAGGCTGCAGCACAGAGGTCCTCGCTAGTTTTCAGTTCTTGCGCATGCTTCCACTTCCACATCCCTGATCAAACCATTTCCTGGACCTGGAATATCTCTTGAAGTTCTATCCATCCTTACAGGTCTAGCTCAAATTCCATGTCCTTCGAGAAGCCTTTCTGGAAAGCTCCAAAAATTCATTTCTTTCCCCTACGCTCATGATTTCTTAAGTATCCATAAAAGCAGTTATTATGGATACACAGGAGCACTCACCCACCCCTCACGTGGACTTCTGTCAGTAATGGAGGGTGAGGTCACATCACTCTTCCATATAAAAGAGTGTAGGGCACAGATTATGGCAAGAGACAAAATCCATGTCTTATTTTTGAACATCTGTAGCTTACCATAGTAGGTACTTGGTAAATCATTAAACTGTATGAAGTGATATAAAACTAGCCTTATATCTAATCCTTGCCTCCTTTGCTATAAAAGCAATCATAAGGAATAAAAAACCTGTCTGGTAATTAATTAGATAGAAGCATCACATGACAGTACATTTACTTACTTTTTTAAGGTTTTTGCTCCTGAAGATGCATGAGGTTGGAGGTAGAAAGGAATTTTGTTGAATTTGGGCATATTTTTCTGAAATATTAAAAGTAAAAAATGGCATCATAGTTTCTATTAACTGATAGATTAAAATGATGTCAATAGGAGAACATGATTTACAAGTTAATAGTTGTTTTACAATTAAAAGTCACTTTCTATGAAATTTACAGTAAGCTATCAAATGATCTAAGTCAGCCTTAGACAAAATGTATCAGAAAAGTATAATGTTCAGTTTTGTAATAAAAGATTACATGTAATGTCAGTGGCAATATGAACTTGCAAACACGGCTCTTTTCAAATAACAATTCAAAGTATTAAAGGGAGACACATTTTATTTTAATTCGTGAAGCCAAACCGAAATCTAAATTCTACATTAAACTATTAAGGCTGATCCCTAAAGGCCCAAACAAAAAATTAAGTGCCTTGAGAGAAACCCGTAACATTTGTCTTTGAGCAAAACCATACTCTACGCTGGTGAGGCCCCTCATGCAATGGAAAGGCCAACCAGGCCCTCCCACGCTCCTTCCCTCTGACGTCAGAGGCTGAGGTTTTGCACAAGAGTGGAAACTTCAGCCAACTAGCTAGACATCTACCGTGAAGTAAACCACATACTTAGTGAAAGATAAAACTAACTGGTCATCTTTTCTCTGGGTATCAATCCCCTCCGAGCCTCCATGCCCTGGCCCATCCAGATGTCTCCTCTCAGGAATAAGCCACAGGCCTAAAGTATGCCAGGTGAGTTGCACACTCAAAGGAGTAGTGGTTTATGGGGGAGCTCGGACTTGGAGACGACCACAGAATATCCACCAGGTGTCACACTGGCATGGAGGTGGTATATCTGGGACAGAAAATACTTTCTGAAGGTTCTAGAGATTAAATCTCTTTTCATATGGCTTTAGGGGTATACAAAATAGGTCAACAGCACAGAAGAGAGTCTAGAAACAGACCCATGTGTATGCAGAAATTTAGTATATGATAAAGACAGCATTTCAAATTAGTAGAAAAAGGATAGATTATTTAAAAATTGTGTTGGCACACTGGCTATTGTCCATTTGTAGAAAGTTAGCATCCTACTTCACACCAAACAAAATAACTAATAGATTAAAGACCTAGACATAAGCAATTATCATAGACATACTAGAGAATACAGGAGAACATTTTTGCTACTTTGGAGAGGGAAATACATAAGCAAGACATGAAACTCAGAACCATAAAGTGTCAATCTGATTATATAAAATTAAAACTTTTTGCCTGACAAAAATACCACAAAGTAAAAATTCAATTAAGAGACATAATAGTCAAAGAGTTAATATTTAATATGATGAGCTCCTATAAATTAATAAGAAGGAGAAAAACCCAATAAAGAAATAAGTAAATAACACAAGCAATTCACAGAAGAAATAGAAATGGCCAATATGAAAAGATACTTAACCTCACTATAAATTAAAAAAAACCCCAAATTATATTAAAACAATGAGATAGTATTTGTCTATCTTTTAGCAAAGATTGAAAGTATCCAGTGTGGGTGAGGGTGTGGGCACGCATACACTGTGCAGAGAGTGTAAACTGGTATAGCCTTTGTGGAGGGCAATTTGCCGATATCTATCAAAATTTAAAATGTGCATACCCTTTGATCCAGCAATTCCACTTCTAGGAATTTATCCTAAAAAGTACACAAAGTTATATGTACAAGGATGTTCACTGAAGCATTGTTTGTAATAGAAAACATTGGAAACAACCTAAGTGCCCATTAGTAGGGTACTGGTTAAATAAATTATGGTACATTTATACAATGGAATAGTATACAGTCATTTAAAAGAAATGATCCAATCTGTAGTGTCATGAAAAAATGCTCAAGATAGATTTTTAAGTAAAAAAACAAAACAAAACAAAAAACCACCAAGCTGCAGAACAGTATGCATAACAGATCTTGTGAAAATAAAACAAGCTGCATGCAGATAATATATGCTGATGTAGCATAGAAAAAAGCACTAAAGGCTCTGCACTAAACTAGTAACAGTTATTACCTCTGGGGAGAAGGACAGGGAGCAAATGGAAGAGAAGGAGTGACTGAGAAAGGGATGGGAGTTTCACTTTATTCATTTATGTTCTTTAATAAGCATATATTATTTTTATAGTTAAAAACCAATACCGATATCCACAGATGAATACCAATACTACTTCTGCAACTTTGGAACTACAGGGAAGCAGAAGAGGATTCTACCTGGCAGTCTAGTTTTTACTTAATAAATTTATTCACAAAAAGTGAGACTGTAGAGGGACGGGGGTCCATGGGCAGGGCCTGGAGAGCTCTGTATATAGGGCTGGGAGACAAGGGACCCTCCAGGTGGAAGGGTGCTTTGTAATCACATAAAGTAAAAAGGGAGTTACAACCACTCCCTCCTCCATCCTCGATTAAAAAGACGTCTCTGAGGTGAATGGGGAGCCCAGGACTTCAGGGTGTTGGAAGGGTTTCACGTGTGCCAGGGGTGAAGGGGTGTCGCCGGCACCAGGCGGCTCCTGCATCAGCTGGTAGAACTGCACGCAGCCCTCACTGGGTGCCGCCTGGTTTTCACTGACAGGAGACACAGAAGTCATTGTGGACATGCCAACCAGTCTGGCACCGGCGCAGGGCTGTGTAGTGGCTGCAAAGGGCTTAGAGCGGACACACGGGGCTCCCGGCTCTGTCCCTGGCACAGCTCCCGAGGCTCGGTGGCTGCAGCGGGAGGGCTACTCCTACTGCACTCTTCCTGATGGAGCCTCGGGAGGCGGAGCACGAGGATTCGGGGATGGCTGTCCTGTCAGCTTTCGGGTATTTGTTTTCTTTGGCAATCTAGTTTTTATGACACTTTCAGGTTACAGTCTGAAGCAGTTCTGAACTTGCTTCGTGATTTGGAAAAAACACAAGGGCGAAGTGGGAGGGGAGGACACTTACATCCACAGTGATGTCAATTACCCATTGCGGCACCGTCTCGTTGAGGAGCATGGACTCAGTCTCCCCTCCGGAATCCCGGCAGAGCAGCCTAAACACAGCCATCAGGTAGTGAGTGACACGGCAGCAGATGACAAAATCACTGTTATAAACACTAGACAAAGGGACAGGGCCTTACAGCGTTCATTCAGGACAACCCACTGAGCTGAGGAAAGAAGTGCAGCTGGAATGGCTCACTCAGCCGGAGCGGGAGCAGACTCCGGGGCCAGCAGCACCAGCGCTGCCTGAGTCCCTGTGTAATGCGGGAAGCCTGTGTGTAGGCAAAGCCCCCGAGAAAGACCCCCTGCCAGCGCTGCAGCCCCCGGCACAGCCTCCCCACAGAGCGGGGCAGGGTATTTTGGTAACACACTCAGGAAACCACCATAAAGGCAGAGAATGCTGCGCTCAAGGGCAAGACAAGCCCCTTTCTTACTTATGGTCCTACAGAGGCTCTCGTGCGCTCTCCCCATCATTCTAGCAGGCCTTGCTGGCAACGTGTAGGTAAGACCAGCGTAGCTCTTTCCTGCAGGGACACACGCAGCCCAGCCTCACACCTCAGATCAGGCCATCGCTGGGCCCAACGATTCCCAGGAGCAGCCCGGTCCATCCTGCCTGACCCAGCCTGCGGGCAGTCACCTACTCTGATGCTGTCCTGTGGACAGGGACTTCTGGTGCTGCCATCTGTCCCCTGACCCCGGCAGTCATGCTGAATAAGTGAAAGTGAGTTTCCTGCAGACACCACCAGAGAAGCTGCCTCGAGGCAAGGTGTCGACCTCATTTAACAGCAGAGGCTCAGCTCTCAGAACAGTGGTCTAACAGCATCACTTAACTCTCACGGAGATGAAAAGCTTCCCAAGCCCTGACGCCTCTAGAGTGATAATGAACAATCTGTAGCCTCTGCCTCCAGCCCTCCTTGCTCATACCTGAACAGTGTGCGGCCTCCTGCTTCACCAAAGATCACGGGGGTGTGGGGGGGCACTTGGAAATAGCCATTCCCCTTCTGTACTCGGTTCTCCTGCTCCCCATTTACTAGGAAAAGATACAGACGGTGTCAGACGCAGAGTTAGTGCAACGAACAGATTCTAAACATTATGTTTACCCAGGCTTCAAACACTGCAGTATTTTTAAAGTTAAAAGTCCTTTAAGTCAGCCAGAGTAAAAAATAAAGGCAAAAAACAAACCAAGTCAAATTCCTGAAAGTAAGAAATACTTGGTATAGCAACTTGTGATGTGCCCCATGAGAAATGACTGCATTTCAGAGGGTTTTAGAAGAGATTAATGTTTGAGATTTGAAGCAAAAGCATAACCATCTACTTGAACCACAGGGGAGTCTAGGAAAGTGTGTTTATAAATGGTAATCTGGTGTGTGTTTTTAGTAGAACTCTAAGCTCGGAAATATTTCTTGGGTCAGAAAAAAAATTATTTTCGTGGCGGCCATAACTGATGGCAGAGGGATCAGTGAAAAATAAAATCCTCAGAGAGGTCATACTCTTGTTCATATTGTTCTCTGCAGATTTCATTTCACTGTTTTCTTTGTAATCTTTTGACCCAAGTGCAGTTAACCCCGACTCAGGTGCCAACTTGCTCATGAATTTCCCCAATGAATCCGGAAGCAGCCCATCCTCTGAAATCCTACAGCACCTTCAGAGCCGCTCCCATGACACCCAGCACTTCTCCCTGGACTCAGAATGCTTCATGCAGGTAGCTCTCTGCCCAGCAGAACGTCAGTCCTTGCAGGACAGGGTCCCTGCCCATTTATCTGCATCATCCCCACCTATAACTTACTAGAGGCCCGAGTACTTGAGCTCAATAATACAATCTAAGCAATTCCTGAGTATCTGCTGAGCACAGAGCAGGTACAGCAGATTACCAGACAGGTGGACACCATAGTGTCCTGAGCTCTGGCTGGGGAGGTGGGCAGGCCTGCCCTGCTTTACTGTGGCACTTTGACTTGAAGAATGACTTGCGTTTTCCTGGGACTTCCTCCCCCAACCCAAACCTGGATCCAAGAGGTGCTGACAGTAGCACTGTTTCTTGACTAATCTTTAGCGGACACTTGGGCCTCTGAGGGCATCCTGTCTGTGATGCTATAGATGGAGGACAAGCGAAGAACAGGACAGGACATGCCCACAGCTGCACCGCTGATAAATGGCAGAGCCATACCAAAGCCTCGCTTTCTCAACCCTCGGTGGAGAGATCTGTCCACTGAGTTTCTCTGGGTCCCAGCCCACTGTGCAAGTCTGATGGGGAGGTGACATAAAAGAAAAGCCACATGGGGGACCAGTGCCCTCTCTCTGGCAGGGACATCAGAAGACTGGCTTTCAAGGAACATGCCATGCTTACAAAAGAGATTTAAAGTCCAAAAATCATTCTGGATGCGTCAGTCAGCAGAGCGAAGTCCCTGCTAGGTGCGCATCGCTGCTGACCACCAGAAGCGGCCATCCTCGGCAGACTTCAGGGAACTCAGAATCCTCAGCAGAGTGGGCCCTCAGTAGGTGGGACACAAGGCATCTTCAACTGGCTGTAGGTTACACATGAGTTGTCAAATTTTAAGATCTTTCCTCCCCTTTCTTTAATCAGACTGAGCCTATGAGAAGGTTGCTGCCCCTGACGGTGGCACACACAGTCTTTGAATGTCCTCAAGGGCATTCATTCTTTATATAGACGTGTTCACTTTTCCTGACACTTCTGAGTTGGAATTTGATTTTTTTGAAACATTCAGAGCCAAGATCAGGCAGATCATCAGACTAGGTAATAGCAACATTTCAGGCCAACATGAAATATGACAATACAAGGCCAACCTGGCTTTCTGATGCAGCTAACTAGCGAGGCTTGAAGGTAAGTCCAGCAGGTCCATGGATACCCTGAGAAACAGCTTCAGCATAAGCCTGTCTACTTTTAAGGACAAAGGTCATGTGAATATACAGGGTTTATTCTCTCTATATTGAGCAGTTTCACTGACTCAAAGTTCCTTGGATTTTCAGTGAAGACTGGATGGATGTTCCTTCTTTGGGATGTGGAAGGGAAGGCAATAAATTGGGCACATCACAAATATTATGTTACAATTTAGCAAATGCTTAAAATGTTTCTTAAAATAACAACCAGTCTAAGTCTTTTTAACTTCTGAGTAACTGTTAACCATTTATCCCGATATAAAGCACGAACCATGGTTCACTTCATTTTCTTCTTCGTCTATGGGATTCACATGTGTTCTAGGCCAATATTCTAGGAGTGCCTGGAGCAACAGTCCTCCTAAGTTCACTGCAACAGAGTTAATTAAAAAGACAAAAAATGGAAAAGAGAATTACTCGTTTTTACCTAAAAATAGAGGGAAAGAAATAAAAACAAGTTTCCACATATTCTGATGTTAAATTTTTTTCCTAATCCTCACCTGAGGATATGTTTTTATTGCTTTTACAGAAAGGAGAGAGAGAGAGAGAGAGAGAGAGAGAGAGAGATGTGAGAGAGCAACAGAGAGAGAGAGAGAGAGAGAGATATGTGAGAGAGAAACACCACATGTGTCCCGACTGGGGATCAAACCCACAACCCTCTGGTGTATGGGACGACACTGCACCCACCCAAGCCACCTGGCCAGAGCCTGATGTTAAATTCTTAACCCAATGCCAATGATGTTTAAAAGCAAGCCTTCAGAGATTTTGCCAAGTCTATTAAAATTTTAACTTTGAATGTTTAAAGCAGTGGTAATATGGAGCAAACATATTCTATTTGGTTGTTCAGATATAGCCATTCTTTAAAAGGCTATTTCATATAAAGCCACTAGAACGGTATTTGTATACATCGGGTACATGCTACATTAGGAAAATCCTGACCAAAGACATCATCAACACAACAGAACAGACTCTTAGAAAGATGAGCACAAGGAGAGAGCACAGACCCACCTTCTCTTTCGCAAGGAGGAAGAGAAGGAAGGACACACTCACGTTTTGGATCTGACCCGTCAGGGCTGCTGAAGCCGGCATCTTTGGCAGAAACCCAAGCAGCAAAACAGTCGCTCTCATCCAGAGTAATAGTCAACATCTGTCAGAAATAAAAGTTGTTAGTGGCATGCCATTGGATACATTCTCCAAACGCGTATCTAAACCTTTATTTGTACTGTTTAACTAAAGTGCTAAGCCACAGATTCAGAACCAAAAGGTGTTTCATGCAGTTCTATGCAACTACACTTTAATTTACGAGGACACCAAAAGATATTTAAACTACATTTTGCAAGAATTAATAATTTTTTCCCTTTCACACTTAAAAACATAGGACTCTGTAATTAACGATACTTAATTTTGAGCTACGTTAGAAATTTTCAACTATCCCAAATTGCACAAGTACCAATTGTGAACTTACCCCTGTTTTTAAGTCTACTGAGAACCAATTTGGTACATACACCATCTTAAATCTTTTTTTAATTTCATCTTCAAAATCTACTTTGCCCAGATCTTCCACTTTACTTGCCTATACATAAAAAAGAAAGTATAATAATTAAGTGGCAACTTAATTTGATTCTGACTTAGCTACTCAAAATTTTACACATTTTCACATTTTGCCTATTAATATGGAGTCTAAAACATTTTTTAAAAAAATGGTCAAACATTTTTATTTTAGAGCAGTTACCTTTAAATAACCATTACAATTTTAAATTACCCCCTCCCCCAAATATTCGTTTTGGAAACTAGAGCCTTATCTAATATTCACGTAAGAAAGTATCTAACTCCCAAATAAAGTATTATTGAAACGAAATCTTAATTTATATACTTATTTTCTTGGTGTATATCTATCTATATATCTACATCTATGTATATCTATATCATAAAAAATAAGTGGGATATATGAACCAGTATCATATATTTAATATAAAAGATACTCACCTTCAATACGTCCCAATATGCCACATTATTATTGGTATCTTTTGTTAATATATGTCTCTTATCATTCAGAATGTGGCACTGAATAATACTAGCACCGCCTAAAGGAGAAAAACCCACACAATTAGCAGAACAATCCTTCACTACATTTAAATTCACTGTGCGGCAATAACTGTGAACTGGTATCTAACAGAACATAAATCATACTAGCCCCCCAGGAAGAAGAAGGCAAATCAGAAGACTATGTCATTATATCTAAGGCAATTTAAGGTCAATCAAACAAAAATAGTCTGGTTTTAATACAGATTATAGATTAAAAGAATCCTCACTTCAACATGGGGCTACTAGTTGAAACTGTTAAGGGCAGACAGTTTTACCCGCTGGGAAAGTCCAAATGATGACAGGAAACCTTTAAATGAGCCCCATCTCTCATCAACTTTTGCTTCCTATCTTCCTTCTCTTTATGCTCCTGCAGGAACATTGTTGTTGAATGTGTCATTCAATATTCTAATCCCAAGCTCTGACATTAAAGTCAGAGGTGCCATTACAGCTGTAGTCTGTAGAATTCTAGGACCAGATCTGACTTTTCTGGCTTGTGCTAAAAGACAACACTAAACTCTATATATTTTTCAGAATGGCTGTTGGCTTTACCAAGACCGTGGCTATCCTGATGCTGGGTAAAAAGATTAATTAAAGAAAGCCCACATTTTGAAGTCACTAAATAGCAGTTTTTAAAAACTTTCTTCTATTAAAAATAAATCAAAATGCTATTACGAGTCTTTTGTTGACATCAGAATTACATTAATAGAAGGTCATCTCCTCCATTTCTGTAAGTCTCTTAGTAACTACAATTAATCTCCACAAAAGGTACTAAATACCTTCCAATTTCCTTACTCACCTTTAATAACCTGGTCAGGTTGTGTACAAAGGGGTGTTATAGGATTTGTACAGTCATTGTCATAATCTCCAGAGGCTCTAAAGTTGTGAATTCCCTTCAATGTCTGAAGGAACAAAATTTATTATTTAATCATTTTATGCTTTATAAGCTTTGCCAATCTGTTTAAAGTGGCAAGAAAAACAAAGAACAAACAAATGAGAACAACCCAACAATAAAACATCAGCCAAAAAATACATAGTGACAAAGTATGATTATCTACCATGATTTAAAAAACCCAAACGAACATTAAGAAGGGAATGTCTTTTTGGAGAGAACAGCAGACATTCTTCCAGGTAAACTATGTTGATCGCAAATTAGCACAATGAAATTTAGACAAGAAACGTAACATTTGTTACAGTACAGAGAAAGACCACTTGACCTGCATAATAAACAGGAATAAATATAAACACTGGCTCTTTTGTTATCCACGAACAGTCTGGTAAGAAAACTTAAAGTCTTCAATTAAGATTTAAGCATTAATAGTACTTTTGATGACTTCTCTCTGACCATCCTCTTATTTCTCTCCCTGTTTTTCATACTATGAAGAAAAAGGAAATGAGTCTGAAAGCACAGTTTTCTGTTTTCTCTGTTTAGAGAAACAGAAGCCTAACCAGTTTCCCTGCTGTGCTGGTACTGGGCTGCCTATTGTCAAATGCAGCTCCATGAGGTCAGAGCTGTACTAAATCTACTGGCTGTATCAGGCCACAGCTTAGGCATGTCACATATATTTCTTGGCTTCTGACAAAGACATCGAAGCGTCATTTTGACCACTACCTTAATTTCTGTGCAACCCTTAGGCCCACACCTGCATTCATGGGGGCTTTCAGATTTTTGCACTGTTGAAAGGCATGCTGAGCCAGGCTCATACTGAGCATTTGTTACTGGGTCTAATCCTTTATCAGCTTCTAATCCTTTGTCAGCTGTACAATGGCTCACTTACCCATTTATTTACTGTAGATTTCGTTGTTGCAACCCAGATTGCAGGAGGTGGATCAGCGGATCTATCAAGCTCCATCTGAAAACAACCCACAAAAACACCGCTGTGTGGAATGCTGACTCTTCTGAGCTGCCAGGACCTGCTCTACGTTATTAAATAACTCCTCCATTCAGCACTGTGTGTTGACTATACCATGGCACGTGTTAAAAGCTAGGGATTCAACAAATGAATGAGGGAGTCTGTGCTAAAGAAAGTCATGACCCTATAAAAGTGTAGCAGCAGTGACTTCTCACCAAAAATAATGGCTTAAAGGTTTGTGTGGTTAATTTAAGGCAGGGGTGGGGAACCTTTTTTCTGCCAAGAGCCATTTGGATATTTATAACATCATTCGAGGGCCACACAAAATTATCAACTTAAAATTAGCCTGCTATATTTGGTCAAACATTTAATTAACTCACACCTAATGCCTCCGCAGGGCCAGACCCAATGATCTGCGGGCCTTACATGGCCTGTGGGCTGGATGTTTCCCACCCCTGATTTAAGGGATCTACATGGGTACAGGCCAAAGGATGACTTATCAGAATTTTTTTGTTTTGCTACCCTTTTTTTATGTTCTTAATAACAAAGAAATGGATTTATTTTTCTCTTTGAAAATGTTAGTAGTAAAAATATAACACAGCAAAAGTGAAAAGTACCCCACATAATCTACCCCCTCACCCAGGATAGTGCACTTATGAACAGTTTACTGTGTGCCCTTCTGTATTTTTAAAATACTAAATGTATGCCTTAGCCGGTTTGGCTTAATGGATAGAGCGTCAACCTGCGGAAAAGGGTCCCAGGTTCAATTCCGGTCAAGGGCACGGGCCTGGGTTGCGGGCTCGACCCCCCGTGGGGAGCATGCAGGAGGCAGTCAATCAAAAATTCTCTCTCATTATTGATGTTTCTATCTCTCTCCCTCTTCCTTCCTCTCTGGAATTAATAAATATGTATTAAAAAATACTGAATGTATAAATATACAAATGCCCATATATCATGCAACGGGAATCACTCTGCATTAGCCCACTGTTCTTCCTGTACCAGGAAACCGCAGGACTGGAGCTGCGGGGACAGGGCCGGGCTCTTAGCAAGCCGGGATCCTCTTCAGTTCAGAGCGACGCTCCTTGTAACACACGGCTGTCTGCGCTAAGGTCTTTTTCTCCAGCCAAGAGACCCTGGCAGCTGCAGGACTCACAGCGCAGTGTTCCTCCTCCCCACCTGTCACCCCCTCAGCTGCTTCCTGCACACATGCTGTGTCTGTGATGGCAGCCCTAACTTGCTTGCTGTTCTCTAAAGCATTACTGGTTTGTCCATTAGGACGTGCCCTCTACCTTAGAGAACTGCACTCAGCCAGACCACAGGCATCCTCTCAACGTCTCCTCGACCTCTGTTCCCTGTTGCAGCCCTTCCTCCTATGCTGTGGTCTGGGTGTCAGATGTCACTCAGCTTCACAGATGGGTATTTGCAGTTGTTTCTTGCTTTCCCTGATGTTTGCAGATGATTTCTGAGAAGACAGGGTAGTCTGTCTTTATGCTCCCTTTGAAAGTTCCTCGCTGTGTTGCAGTGTGCAATTCTAGGACTATCAGTGAGGCTGGACATCTGTCCCGTGATGCCTGGCCATTTTTTAGCCTCAGCTCTACTTCTAATAGGTGTCAATATGGATGGCTTCCAAAGCACCCGTTCACCCACATCCAGACCCCGATCAGGACCACTCTGAGCAGTCACGTGTAGGGTGTGAGCCAGCTCATTCCCTCCTCCTGAGGAGTGCTCTGCCACACCCTCCCTCCCTCTGAGCAGTGGACAATTTCTGCTTACAGATACCTGAACTCCTCATATTCCTCCTCTAATGACAGGTTAAGACAGCCAGGCGCTCTCAGGAGCAGTGTAACAATCTTAATTATATAAACTAAAATATATGACATACTGCCCTGATTGACTGGTGTGGCTCAGTTGGTTGGAGTGTCGTCACTTGCACCAGAAGGTGGTGGGTTCGATTCCCAGTCAGGGCACACACCCAAGTTTCGGGTTCGATCCCTGGTCGGGTCGCATACAGGAGGTAACCAATCAATGTTTCTCTCTCACGTTGATGTTCTTCTCTCTCTCTCTCTCTCTCTCTTCCTTCCTCTCAAATCAATTTAAAAAAGATATATCACATACCTTGAGAACTGGTGCCTTTTCTTCACAAATCAGCACTCGAATGTCAGGGTTTCTTAGGTCTGTACAGTAAATCTTCCGGTCCCTCCCTCCAGAATACACGTGTGTGAAGGCGTCATTGACTTGCAGAGCCCAAACGCCTTCATCATGGACTCGGTACGTCGCTATACATCTCTGCTGACCGAGGGACCACAGGCGAATTGTCCCATCAGAACTGCCAGAAAGACACTGGGAACAAAGAAAGTAAAGGTTAGAGATCTGTCCGAAAGCTCCTGTGCTCTGCCCAGGCTTCTCTCCTGATGCCACACTGTCAAGCACACACCCCTAGCAACCTGTATTTCTGCCTCTGAAAAGTGGCTTGACCCAGGTATGTTGATACCAATCAAAATAATTGCTATGGTGACGGACCTCAAATCCTAAGATTTGCTAACTAAGGATCTTACGCTACAACAAAGGAAGTGAGGCAATAGGTTGCTGTCCATGAGATTCACTAGCCTATTATACATCACTAGAGGCCTGGTGCATGAAAATTCATGCACTGGAGGGGGGTGGTCCCTCAGCCCGGCCTGCCCCCTCTCACAGTCCGGGAGCCCTCAGGGGCGGGAGGTGATCTGGCGATCAGGGGAAGGCAACGCCCCATCACACCTTGCTGCTGCCACTGCCGGCAGTGCAAGCCTCGGCTGGCCCTGGTTACCTGTGCCTTGGGCCGGCCCTGGGCGGCTGGGGGCCTGAGGGAACTGGGGATCTCCGGAGGCAGGCCACATGCCTGCCGCCCTGGTGGGGCTGAGGGGACTGGGCACTGCCATCTTGTGGCTGTGGGCGCCTCTATCTTTGAGGGTGTGGCAGTCAATTAGCATATTCCCTTCTTGTTGGCTGTGGGTGCCACCATCTTTACAATGGTGTGAGGGTCCATTAGCATATTCCCTCTTTATTAGATAGGATAAGTCCTTGAATCACAATGCCACCAGAGACCCTGCATTAGAGGCTTGCAGGGTAATTCTGCAGGATGCAAAATAAACTCTGGTCCAGTAACTAATATCTAGCGCTTCTGTCTCAAACAAGAGTTTGAGAATCAGTAGCTGACTTTAGTGAAGTGCACTGACTTGTATTTAAGTCATCTTGGTTTTAAAAAGCACATTCATAAACGTATATATAGAAACAAGGCATGGCGTGTAGCAGTCAGGAGGAGCTTTAGCAAGTCTGCCAGGCCCAGAGCCCTCTTCTGGAAACTGTGTCTACAGCCCGTACGTAAGGGCAGTCCCATGGAGACCATATGACCCAGGCAACCTGGACAAAGCTTAGAGAACAAGCCATGGCACCCGTCTCCCGCGCAGCCCAGCAGCTACACTGCAAAACCTGAGCAGCTGACTGCACTATGCTTCTTGACTCATGAAAATGGGGCTGCAAAGGGTTCAAGAGCTCTAAAAATCCAGGGATTACGACAAGAACATACTCATTATTTCTAATCTTCTCACCTACTACACAGACTAAATCTGATTCCCACTTTGCAGATGAGCTAACTAAGGAGCAGGATGAAGTCCTCTCCTCCAGGCCACTCGATGCATTAACACTGAGTGCCTTCCACATCTCCAAGCCTCCTTCGTCTGGCTCTGCAAAGTGATTTCCTTCCTTTGATTAGTTTTTCAAACCTTTCTTTCACCTTTGGAGACAAAAAGGTTTCTCTAATTCACATGTGAGGCAATTTTCATGACATAATTTCCACAGAAGTAATAGAATTATGGTGTTTCTCATCTCATCATTTTCCTACTCTCCCTTTTCTAGCTCCATCACAATCAATTAATTCCAATTAGCTGTGAACTTATCCCTGCCCCATGAAAAAATGGCTGGGGGAGCAGGAGTAAGTGGTAGTGGAATAAGTGGTGCTTAGTTTTCGTTTTTTATCTACAATGATGAAAGATCGTTTTTTCAAAATTGGGGTTATTATATGTACAATTTAATATTTTAAGGATTTAAAATTAATCCACAGTTTATAATATATGCAGCTTTGTTCAATCAGTGTGTGCAGCAGTACACTAAGTGGGGGGTTTCTGTTGTATGAAACTTTGGCAAAGCCATTAGGTCAGTGCCCACGCGAAGCTGCGTACCTGGGTGCCGTCTCTGTTCAGCAGCAGCGCTTTTACATTATCCGTGTGCCCTTTAAGCTTCATCAGCTTTGCACATGTTCTTGGATCCCATACCCTTAAAACCTGTAAATTTTAACAAAACATTACATAAACTGAGTATATCCACGATCACATTTCAATAACAGATGACTCTTATAAATCAAATGACAGCCACTAAATTCTAAGAAACATTGCTTCTGCCAACGGACACCGTCTAAGGCTCCCTTCTCAAGTGGGAGGAAGCCTCTTTAATGTCAAAAAATGAACAGGCCTTTCCAACCCCGTCCACCCACCCCCATTACCACACACGACAGTAATTACAGTTATGCTCTTATTTGTTCAAATAAAACTTTTCTTTTAGCATTCCACCAGGCAAAACCACTGTCTATATGGCTAGTAATGACACAGATCAAATTATTTTGGTTTCTTTGTTTTCTAGAGTTAAAAGTACATCCTTTAAGCTCCCCCTTACCTTTTCAGTGGACCCTGATACAATGATTGTTCCCAGTTGATTCATTGCCAGGCTATAAATGGAATCTTTGTTCCCACTTAAAGAAGAAGCTATTAAGGATAAATGGAGCTACATGTTAACAAAATTACCAGATGTGTAGTAGCTAGTCAGCAAAAATTGCAGGCTTAATTATTCAATTTTGAAAATCTTATCTTTATGAGTGCTCTAAAGAAATCTATAACAGAGATATCAAGTTTTACATCTTTTCTGGATTTGAGGATACACAAATGCTCAATAAATATTTGCTAAATTGAACTGCACTGCCATTTAAAACCTATCCACATAAGTAATATATTTTCAAAGATATACATGTACCACTGAGATATATGAAAAATATGTCCAAACTCACTATTTCAAATAAACAAAAATACTATTTTCACCAAACAGATTAAAAAGAAAACAAGGTAATATTCAATTATCAGAAAACACAGTAAAACGGCACTCTCACACATTGCTTGTGGGAGGACAATTTGGTATAACTCTTTTGGAAGGAAACCAGGCAACATGTAGCAAGAATCATGTTCAGGCCCTTTGATTCAGAACAAAATATCACTGAAGTGAAAAAAAAAGCATATAAAACTATATAGTATGATGCTAATTTTACAATAAAGAATAATATATGTAAAGTATTTAGAAAAGTAACTGCTTGTAGGAGTGCTCAATAAATGTTAGCTATTAGTATTATTTCTGTAATCACAAAAAACTTATGAGGTCCTCTCTAAACTATTCTAAGCCAAGACATATCTGTTGTAGAATCTGTAACCACTAAGCCTAGTCTCTGACCTTGAGACCACCCTGCTGTTCTGCTTTGTTCCGTTTTGTTAGTGTCTCTTTGAGGCAGGACTTCCATCTACAAAGAGCTGAATGGATCATGATAGTAGCCTCAGCAGGGACCAGCTACTGAAGCACTGAGATAGTGTACAGGTGGAAAATCAAGAACAAGGGAAGAATAGTGTTTAGACCTTCACATATCTCCCAGGGGGGAAAAGCAAAACAGTATTAAAAAAATCATAAACACCAGCCTCCCAACTTGCCCCTCTTGGCTCATACTAGGTTTTATTAGAACTGCCCTGGCTACGTCAGTGTGAGTGTTCCACAGTCATGACAAACTGAATCTATAACACAGGGATCTAGATAGTTCAAGCCCACGTCCTGAACACAGACCTTCCAGGCCAGGCTTAGCCAAAAAATGTGCTCCTTAGAGTCCCGTCTGACACCTGGCCTGCAGGACTCTCGTAGGCTGGGCCAAGCATGAGGCTGAGTTTCAAGTTTAGACTTGGATGGGTCTGACCTGGTCATCCGAGATCTCTTAGTTGAAGAGGTATCCATGCTATTAACCTGCTGTGAACATTCTGAATCGCCTCTCGCAGCACCCTAGCCTCCCTGAACTCCTCTAGAATTGGCTGGACTCTTTGGGCTGCTCTAAAAAGGTCCTGCAAAATTCACACTCAAAACCTTTTCTTTCTTTGCTTTGGGTATTTTCCATCGGGGCCATTAACTCAAAGGTTCTTAATATACAGTAATACTTTGGAAAGTCAGAAACTGCCTACTCTGTCAGGTGGTTACCACCTCCATCAACAGTATCTGCTGAGGGTGTGGCTTTGGGCAGGCGATGCTGTGGGAGATACAAAGTAGTAGTAAGACAGACTCTGCTGCCTGCAGGCCTCAGGCTTCAGCTAGGGATCTAAGGGATGCACATGACAGCTGGCACCTGGAGACGTTACCACTTTAGACACAGCGAGGAACTAGAGACGTTACCACTTAGACGCAGCGAGGAACTAGCTCCTTGTCCAAGCACACTCTCTAGGTATGAACCACTGTCTCAATACAAACTTATCAAAAATAGTTTAGGAACCATTCTTTGTTTATGTCAACTTGGAGCACTTTCAAAGACATTTTTTTCAAACTCCTTACTTGTGACAGTGTTATTTGAGGCAGTCAGTGCTGTTAGAGTATTCACATCCCAAAGGAATATTTGTCTGTCCAACCCAGCCGATGCTACCAGTTCTTTATCCTTGGCATATGCTAAGGCCTTTACATAATCCTGTAACAGAACACACGTACTATGATCTACATTGTAGATCCATAAGAAAATGAGCCACTTAAAGTACTGAGACCCCAATATTACACTAAACACACTGAAAATTGAAATATTATGTTAGCTCTTTTACCTTATGTGTCCTTAATGTTGACATACAAAATCCCTTATGTGCATTCCATACTTTTACTGTCGTGTCAGAAGAAGCAGATATTACTAGAAGAGGCAAAGAATTAAGAAACACCTTAGTGGTATATACTTCAATATTTATAATATTCCTAATATTAATTCAAACGTCTGTTCATGTTTATACATACATATAGTACATATATAATCTAAAAGCTTTTTCTCGCCCTAGCTGGTTTAGCTCAGTGGATAGAGCGTCGGCCTGCAGACTGAAGGGTCCCAGGTTCGATTCCGGTCAAGGGCACATGCCAGGGTTGTGGGCTCATTCCCAGTGTGGGGCATTCTTTCTCATCATTGATGTTTCTGTCTCTCCCTCCCTCTCCCTTCCTCTCTGAAATCAATAAAAATTTAAAAAATATTTATTTAAAAGCTTTTTCTAGAACCTATTGCATTCTGCCTCAAAATTTTATTTTTTTAATAGCTAAGGCAAATATTTTTTAAAGTTCCAGTTGAACTAATTTGATTGGGAAAATTTCTTTAACACAGACTGAAAAACCAAGAAATGGATCCTACCATAATAAGAACAGAAAGAGATATTAATAAGGTTAAAAGAAGAATACAAAGTATATGAGTCTATTTATATAGACAGTTCAAATGTAGGCAAAACTAATCTATAGTGTTTAGAAGACAGTGGGGCAAGGGATAGTGACTGAAAGGGTGGCACGGGCAGGACACTTTGGTCATCTGTTTCTCATGTGGGTGTTCACCTTGCAAGCTTGTACTCTCAAGTGTGCATGCTTTTCTGTATGCATGCTGTATTTTAATAAAAAGCCTACATGAAAAATGAAAAAAAAATACATCAAATTAAATTAGAAGCTTCCTGAAGCCCAATACTCAAAGAAATACTCACATGTTTTCCCATTACAACAGAGTACAATGTCGTTTACCCAATCGGTATGGTGCTCCATAGATGCTATGTATGGGTCTTGCTGAAATTAAAAGAAAAACCACAGGATATCATAGCTTATCTTGGAGAATGAACTGCATTACAAATTATAGGTATGTTTAGATTCTTCAGTGTGACCCACTGCTCTATGACCTGAAAATCTAGCCCCCAGGAGTTGATGCTTCCAGACACCATGTGCATAGAAGTTTTGTTTCAGGACAGTTTTATTACTGATAAAAGCCTAGGTTTCCAGGACAAATGCTTAATTTTTATGCCTTGAGTCAGTGAAGGCAACAGCGCTACAGGAAGGCGTTACTGCAAAGGACAGGGCATGAACCCACCTGCAGGCTGGGGGGTATGAATCAGTGGTGCTGAAGGCTCACAGCACACAGCAGGGGCAGAAACGAGGCGGCCGAGTGGTGAGGAGCCCAGCCTGCTGCAGAGGGAGATGGACACTCCTGCTTTTAGCTTCCTACTGTGGTTTTTACCTTCTGAATTAAATGTTTTCCTCATGTTATCTACGGTCCTTCCGAGAAGAAATGGAAGCCAAGGGCTAAAGGAGTGCTACCCTGGTCACCATTTCAATTCAGTAATTTGAGATTCTTCTATTCCTCTCACTTGGCTTAATTACCAAGCCAAGTATTTAGTTACATCCTACACCTAAGACAGGCAAGTTCAAGAAACTTCCTGGCAAAGAGAACAAGTCTATTTGAGAAACGCTATTCAATCCTGTCATAAAACGAAGATCAGAAAAAAAGATGTTTTAAGGGCAGCATAGGCAGCTTTCTAGATTCTTCCAGGTTAGTTTTTGTGAATGTTTTCCTGTAATTTGTTTGAAATACAGTACTGTTAATTCCCAGAAAGGTGACATTCCAATTCAAACATAAGTTTCAAAAAGCACTTAAAAGCCACGATTTTCTTCCTCCCCATGTTTCTGACATTGGGCCACCTCTATGGCCACTGTTTAAAGAATCCAAAGCCCACGAGACCAAAATCCATGTAAAGAAACATCATCTAGCAAGTGTGCAAAATAGTGGGTCTTTTTTGGACTGAACATCAGACTTGCAGAGCTTGCTAGGAAGACACAGACTTTAAAACAACAAGGATTAGCGCCAGGGCTTCAAGTCAGAGGGGCTCTAATTCCCTGCCACCTACTAGCTATTTAACCATGGATTTCTGTGAGCCTGTTTTCCCGTCTCTGAACACGAACCGTAACAGCTGCCTCGAAGGAGGACTGTGAGAATTAAGACCATCTTGGATATGAAAGTGCTAAGAGTGTCTGGTACATAGCTAGGAGCTCAAGAAATGTCCTTTTCCTTCCCCGAATCTGCCTATGTCATTCACAATACAGACATTAAACAAAACAGAAAAAGAATTCCTTGCAATTTGACGGGATTTGTCTTCACATGTGTTTACATACTGGCCCGTTTAAGAAAGCAGGCTTTAAATCTGAAGAAGGGCAGCAGGTTGCCTTCATACTTTTACGACAACCTTGAAGAAATCTAATATTTGTTCAAGATTAGTTATAATTGTAAAAGCATAGTCAATCTTTTCTTAATAGCAGTGAAAAGGGTGGCCAAGAAGCTTTTTGGGAACATAGTTACAGCAGAAAAATAAATTGTTGCAAGTAATTCCCCCACCAGACAAATCTCTTTTGTCTTTCTTATCAGAGGCCTAGTTTTATGGAGTCCCTGCCTTAGCTGAAATACTTCGGAAACTCCCCTAGGGGTGTTTTTCTCAAGGGCTCATAGAAAGCTGGCTGCATGTCTTTATAGAGTGTACCAAATAACTCAGTGCTCAGAGATTCCATCGGAAACTCCGAAAGCCCTGCCATACTAGAGCAAAATTTTTGGAGTATGAATTTCAAGTGTCCACTTGACCCTTGCCTTACCTTGTGCTGATTGACGCTCCATATCCTTATGATGGAGTCTCGACCTGCTGTGAAAAGCCTGTTGAGGGCTGGGTCCAGCTGCAGGGCATTGACTCCATTCCGATTGTACTTCTCCACTTCATCTCGAATCACATAGGAAACCTGACAAATGAGTGGACATTTGCTTTTTACCAAGTGACAGAACATGCAGTAAAAGGCAGCCTACTGGCGGCAGATCTGAAATTCAAAATCCCATGTTTTCCATATAAAACTTATTTTTCAATCCAATAAAAATTTCATTTTACTCTATAAAAGAGTGAAGAGCTGAGGAGAGAAGAATGACATTAATAGCAGCCTAGTCCAAGAGGAGGCGGTCTGATGCTGAGCTACTATAACCGCTTCCTCACTGGCCTCCCACACTCTGTGGTTTGTCTTTAATCCATTAACCACAAAGCAGCAAAACTGGAGTGTGTCTCACCTCTGCTCAGAACCCTCTCCAGCGCCTGCTCTCCCAGACTCACGATTTGACCAGGGCTCCTCCACACGTGCAAGTTCCCTGCTCACCTCTCCTGCCACTCATCTTTGCTCACTCTGCCCCCATTGCTTGAACACATCTCCTTGCACACAGAGCGTCCCATGTCCTGGTCCCTCAGTTTGGAAGGCCTTCCTCCCCTCTCTCTGGCCAATCCTGCTGCAGGCCTTAGGGTTCTGTTTAATGCTTCCTCAAAAAGGTGTTCTCCGACCTGGCAAGCAAATGAGTCTTGTGTTCCTTTAACACACTGAACTTCTTCTGAGCACTTCCCACTATTTTGTTACTGTAGGTCAGTTCTGTCTGCTTCATGTGAAACTCAAGAGAATCAACCAATTACAATTATGAAAAAGTCAACAAACTGGCCAGCAGCCAAAAGCAAAACTTTTCTAATTTAATGAAATAAACTGTTAAGAACAGAACAGGAGGTTCAGGGGGAGTGGGGAGATCTATTTACAATAGCAACAAGAACAAATACCTAATAACTGACAGAACAATGTACATAAAAGAAAAACTTGAATAAAGGAGGTGCCATATTATAGCACAGGAAGATTCCAAATTAACAACTGTTTCTAAATTTGTGAATTTAGGAAACCCAAATTTGGCCAGAACCCCATGGAATTGCTTTCTAGAAGTTGACAAAATATATAGTATAATGTGTTTTGTGTGCGTGTGTGTAATACCCAGTTATTTTAAAAAATGAAAGCATATTCTTTAAAGATCTTAAAAGGTTTATAAAGCTAAAGCTACCAAATTACATGAAGTACCACAATAGGATATATTTTAAAAAATCAATGG
>NW_005871331.1:985183-993410 GCF_000147115.1 Myotis lucifugus
TTTTATCCAAAATGAAATCATCATGTGGACTTCAGATGGAGATAGAATAATATACTCATAAACATACATTATAAAAGACAGGTGAGGGGTTGGGATATTACTACTTAGAGAAGGGTCTGCTGGCCTGTCAAGAAATACAGTAATCTTTTCATACGAAAAGAGCAAAGCTGATCTGTCCAAATACAAGTCAAAAACTATTGCATGTACAAATGTTCACTGCAGCATCATTCACTAGAGCCAAAAAGAGCAAACAAGTCAAATGTCCATCACCTCACAAAGGATAAACAAAATGTGTGTATGCATGCAGTGGAATATTTTTCAGCCATAAAAGGAGTGAAGTACTGACCACATATTATAATGTGAATGAATCTTAAAACATGGTAAGTGAAAGAGGCCAGTTATAAAATGGCTCATATTTTAGGATCCTATTTATTCTAAATGTCCAGAATATGTAAATCCACAGAGACTGAAAGTAGATTAGTGGTTGCCATGAGCTTGGAAGAGAGTAGGGGGGACTATTTATGGGCTCAGGGTTTCTTTTTGGGTTTATGAAAAATGTTCTGGAATTGGGTGATCAATGCACAACTATGTGAATATATTAAGAAATCACTGAATTGTATACTTTAACAGGGTGACTTTATAATATGTGCATTTTATCTCAATAAAGCTGTTACTTTTTAAAAAATGCTTTCTGAAAAGAATAGTATGAGCAGGTTAAAGGGCAAACATCTAACTGGGAAAATAATGAAATAAATACTATTACACAAGACAAAAGTTTAATCTTGACTACATACAAAGATTCCTTACAACACATTAACAACATGTCAAACTCTCCAACAGAAAGAGGAGTAAAGATCATGAAGAGGAAATTTTTTTAAAAAATGGCCAATGAACATAAATAATCAATGACATGAAAAGGGTCAGAGTTGCATACATGAAGACAACAAGGATGCTGTCTTAATTCAGTCCTTTGGGTACAAGCAATGTAGCTGAGATCTACTCAAGCCTGCTTAAATTGAGAAAAGAAACATGTTAACACAGGGATACAAGATAGCTAACAGCCCAGGGGCAGGAAATACAGTTATGACTCACAAGACATTTAAAAATAAAATCATGACACTTCTCTGCTGAAGCCTTCCAAAGGCTTTTTTTCACTACATTTAAAGTTCAAATTCCCCACATGCTTCCTGCATCTTCACACTCTCCTCAAACTAACTCCCCCCCCTGCTGCGCCCCCCCCCTCCACCAGCTCCTTTCATGGTAGTCACACCAAACTCCTGATCCTCAACACAGCGAGCTTTCTTCTTCCCATCCCTTCCCATTCACTGTTCCCCATGCTGAGAAGATCCTCCCCCTCTAATCCCCACAGGCACACTTCCCCAGCTTATATCTTGTCTGGCTCACCTTAACCCTTCTGGTCTTAGCAGAAGGTCACCTCCTCTCAAAGGCCTTCCCTGATCTCCACCCTCTATCACTTACACTACTTATTTCTCTCTCAGTTCTTACCACACTCCACATTTTTCTTTTTTGTGACATCTTCTTCATTCTAATGTTGCAAGAGATCAAGAAACTTGTCTGCCTTGTTCCTCCCACCACTCATTATAGTGTCTGGCATAGAAGACATTAAATAAATATTTGTTACATGAATCAGATATTAGAAAACCATCAGGAACCAAGTTGGCGTCAATGTCAATTTCAGTCTCTCTCGATCTCTCTTTCTCTGGGGCTTTATGACCCCTTATCTGCTTTTCTCCATACATTTCCTTTAATAGAGACTATGTTGCATGTACATCTTAATTTTCAGATTTCTCGAGATTATCTGATTGGTCCAGTGGGGAAGGGTCAGGTCCTCATTTTAGGTAGAAAGTAATCCTTAGCAAACAAGCCTGGGCCACTTCTTCAAAGGTATCCACCACAGATGCGCGATTAAAAATGGCAAATAATTAGAAGTATCTTAATTGGATAAATTTTGGCACATCCATAAAACAGAATACTATCTAATCATTAAAAATGTTGACGCAGATCTAGAATGAATGACATGGGAAGACAGCCGTGCTATATTTAAGTGAAATGTGTGGTCTAACACAGCGTGTATAATAATCATTACTGTAAAAATGGTTCAGAATATTAAATATATATTTAAAAATACATATACAAGTTTGGAAAGACATACAAATAAAAAACTAACCCAAGTAATGAAATTATGGTGACTGTCACACCTTTTTTATATGGTTTCAATGTTTTACAATGGGCATATATTACTTAGTTTTTTGAATTTATAATTTAATTTTTGTCTAAGTAATTCTTGCCTATACTCAGAATATGAAATACTGAAAGACTGTAATGAAAAATCACATACCTATTGTCTGTGTAATACTCCCCATACCAGTCTTATTCCCTAGGAGTAACTAATTTCAACTCTTGGTTTCTTCTGGATAGTTACTGCATTTCTTGAAATATTGTGTTCATTCTATAGATAGAGTATCTTTCCGTTTATCCATTTTAGATTCACCTATTTACTCAGGCTACGGTAGATTAGGATGTAACTCTGAAACTACCCCCAATAACCCCTCCCTCTCCTCTTCTGATATAGATGCATCGCTATTTTTGGTTGAATAAATAATCAGTGCTACACTGTTTGACTTTGTAATTGCTATCTGCTGACTAGCTAAGTACTATATTATGAATACATTTCCTTCCTCGGAGAGCTTTTTCTTTTCCCTAGAGTTCTATCTTTCTTCCCTTCTTCAATGGTTTCCTCTACTTTAAGTTCAATTTTCTTTAATTGCTGCACCATGTTAGATATTACAGCAAGAATCCACCCCACCCCCTCTCCCAGGCTTCCCCCTCAGCATCCTCCACCTTGCGCTCAGTCTGGGCTGGCTGCCCTCTAGGTCTGCTGGCACAGCCTCATCCTCTGTGCCTCCCTTTACTGCTTTTCTGGGCTACAGCCATTGTTTCCTGAATTCCAATGTCTCCCCCTTCTTGCTTTACTCCGTTTACTCCCACCCTCTCCGGCAACAGAGATCCCTTTCATGCCTCAAATCTGACTTCTGCCAGCTGCAGAACGTTCTTTGCTTTTAAGGGCTAATATGATTAGACTGGAACCACATGGATAATCCAGGATAACCCTCTACTTTAAGGTCTGTAACCTTAATTATATCTGAAAAGTCCTTTTTATCACGTAACATAACATATTCACAGGTTCCAGGGATTAGGGCATGGCATTTTGGTGGGGAGGCACTCTGCCTACTACAGTAACGAAACAATTTTTTATGTGAAAACAAATGTGAATATATTATGGAATAAGTACAAAATTCACAATAGTTTTAAGAAAAGAAGGGAGATTCTGAAAGCATTTCTGGTTCACAAAGGGAATATTCTGGGCTCTTTCCCCAGGCTCCCCTGAGGTGTGTGTGCATGAACTCATCTCCCCTTGGGTGCCTCACACACATCGTAATCATGGCATGTTCCAAGCCCAACTCTTGATAGTCCTCCCCAAATAGCTTTTCCTGGTCTTCCTCGTTGATGGAGTTAATGATGACTTTATTCTTCCAGTTGCTCAGGCGCAAAACCTTGGTGACTTCCTGACTTTAATTCCAAGCACTTCTCAGGAGCCTGGTGGGCCATTATCACATAGCATCTGGCCTCCCCTCTCTGCCCTGTGCACCCACAGGAGGTTCTGAATACAGAAGCCAGGCCACCTTTATTAAAACACAAGTATATCCTGTATATTCCTCTGCTCAAAACCCACCAACGACGTCCCATGGCACTCTAGACCTCACTATGCCCTGGTGCTCTGTCTACATGGTCCGGTCTGCAGTGACCACTCTGATTTCATCTCCGGCTCCTCTTCCCCTCACTCACTCCATGCCAGCCACAGAGGCCTCTTCATTCCACAAACAGGCCAGGAACATTCCCACTCAGGACCTTTGCATGTGATATTCTCACTGGAATGCTCGCTCCTTCCATGGCACTCTCGTTTCCTCATTTCTTTTGGATCCTTACTCAGAAGTCAGCCTCTCAGCAAGGCATTCTCTGGCCACTGCAACTGAAATTTCACTTCCTCATCTTCTGCTGCTTATCACTATCTAACTATTGTTTAACCTTTAAAACTTATTTTCTCTCAGCCTTTCATTATGAAAAAGTTAAAACACAAAAGTCGCAAGAATTACACAGCAAACATTCATATACCTGCCACATATACCTATTCTACAATTAACATTTTCTATAGTTGCTTTACCTTGTAACCATCTATTCATTTGATCCATGTTATTTTTCAATGCACATCATCAATAACACTCCCCCTAAATACTTCAGCATGTATATTATTAACTAGAGTTCATTATTTATTCATGGCTCCTTTTTTAAAAAGATAAACTTTACTTAGAGTGAAATGTACAGATCTAAGTGTACATAGATACTCTGACAAATGAATATACCTGTGTAATACAAACACCTACTAAGATACATTGAACACTGCACCACCCTAGCAAGTTGCCTCATCCTCATCCCCAACCTATATCCCACTCCCAATCTAGATCTGATGCTTTCTCCATAGATTAGTTTTGCTTGTACTATAATATCCTATAAATGGAATCACACAGCTCTTTTATATAAGGCTACTTCTAGCTATCAAGCTAACTCAGGCTAAATTTGGCCAAGAAAAACTGGCTAAATATCAATAATTCTCACATCTGTTTTTCCTGCTCAATCTTGTGGACCATGACTTTCTGCTTGAACCTATATTTTTGGAGTGTTAATTTTAAAAAGATTCTGAAAAGCAGTCTTGCTTGACGTTTCCTACTCATTGGTTAGTAAAAAACTGTCCTCGGGCCAAATCCTGTTTAGTAAACAAGGGTTTATTGGAACACGGTCACACCTATGCATTTAGGTATTTTCTATGGGTGGTTTCACATTATAATGGCAGAGGTCTGGTTATGACACAGAATGGCCTCCAAAGTGTAAAATTCTTACTATCTGGCCCTTTGGAGAAATTTTGCAGACCCCTGTTCTAAACTGACACCACAGTTTTAATCACCCATCCTGCATAAAAAGTGACTCAGATATGGCTAATTTGTAAGGGTCTTTTCTTGAGGAGCCAGGATTTGGCATCATTCTACTTCCTTTAAAAAGTATCAAAGATTAATCAACCAACCCAGAATTGGGACTCAAAATCAGGACTCAACACCATACTGAGCTCTGAATAGGTGTAGAATAACTAAGTATTTAGCAGGGAAAAGAGTTAAGTACTGGTAGAATAGACATTTGTTGGCTGTCTCTCCATCCCTCACTTCTGCTCCCAATGTGTTTTCCTCAAGGCAAGCTGATTCCAGGAGAAACTAGACAGGGACTGAGAGACTCTTATCTGCCAACTGATAGTGTGGTGAAAGGAGACAAGGTCTGGGTTGGAGGCAGCCACCATGCCACCAAGAGGGGAGCCTAGAGCTGGAAGTTTGGGACTAGGAGAGGACCAGCCGTGGTAAAGCTGACTTTACATCACTTCCTAGGGTAGTCACAGTGAGCTCTCTGGTTCGAGATTTGCATGCAACTAGCACTGCCTATTGAGCCTGGTTGAGTTGGAGTCATTTCCAATCAAAAAATTGTTATGAAAGAGCAAGTATTTATATTATTGAATGACCACTGAGTATTACAGCATAGTTGCTGCTCTTAAACCAGGAATACTAGTGACTTTTGTCCAGTCTCCGCCCCCCCCCCCCCGCACCCCCAAGAATTCTGAAGCAAATGAGAGAAGCGGCCATAATTGAAGGAAGGATGGAGATGGAGAGAGCCAACCAACAGACTCAGGTTGTTGGAAAATCATGATACTAAGGAACCACCAGGGATTGAAAAGACTGGCTTTAACATCTTGATTACCAGAAAATAACTGCATTATATATCTGAATTCACATGTTTGATTGTCTGATCATGTAAGTCGGGTATACGTGCATGAAGTGTTACGAAACACTGGTTTTCAACCAGTGGCAATTTTGCCTTCCAGGGGTCATTTGAAAATGTTTAGAATCATTTTTGGTTGTCACAACTGGGAAAGTGCTAACATCTAGTGGGAAGAAGCCAGGAAGATGCAAAACTTACAATGCATAGGACAACACCTTCCCCGCCTAAAGAATTATCCCGCCCAAGATGTCAGTAACACTCGTGGTGAAAACCCTGGTCTAAGATTGTATGTCACACTGTCCATAGTTTTCTTTGAAGAGTGGAGGACAATTATCATTTATACTTTTGTACTGTTTGTGGGTTTTTGCAGTGAACATACTCCAGTTTCAAAAACACTTCCATAAATAAAGGTTCTGAAGTGTTGAGATAAAATCAATCTCTGTGGCTTTTCACATTGGTTCTAGACTTGGGGGGAAATTCTGAAAGCAGCTAACAAGACTCACTGCATCTTCTGTTCAGCAGACTAGTCTTCGTTCTTTTGAGTGCTCTTCATAGGAATAGTTTAAAGTCACTTTATTAACCTGATTGCCGTATCTCAAACTCTAATTCACTCTGATCAGTGAGAGTAGAATGATCACCTCTCTCATTCTACATGCAATAGCTCACATTCAGCTTATTAAAACACCCAGTTTTTCCACACACACTGCAGATTTGTATTTGCCCGTCCTATACTTTTATATTGCCTTTTAAGTCTAAACACAAGAAACGGAGAGGCCTGATTAGCTCTCCTTACTACCCTAAGGAGTGTACCATTCTAGTGCCTGGAATACAGTTACCATTTTGAGTTACATTATACCCAGAAGCAGACATTCTCCCCACCTGGTTTGCATGCTGGGTTACTTAAATTCTGTCAATGATACACTTAAAAATCACCTAACCCCCGGCCAGGTGGCTCAGTTGGTGGGAGCGTGGTCCCATACACAAAAAAATTTCCGGTTTGGATCCCCCGTAGGGTACATACCTAAGATGTAGTTTGATCCCGGGTGGGATGGGGCACGTACTGGAGGCAACCAATCGGTTTTTCTCTCACATCGATATTTCTCTCCTCCCCTCTCCTTTCTCTAAAATCAATAAAAATATATCCTTGGGTTAAGGATTAAAAAACAGTTTTTTAAATCACCTTACAGGGTTAGCTATTTTAGATCTTTATTCATTTCACTCAATTCAACATCCACTGAATGCTTGGATACTGTACTCATCAATGAGATCCACAAAACAAAGAAGTGAACTGCCCAGAGGACGTTACGGCTTACAGCAATTTGCTGGGGTTACCTTCCTGAAGGAACACTCACTGATTTCAACCTACAGACCATACAGAAAGTCTGGGTGTCACTTATTCCCCTACTCTCTCCATTCTTTGCAAGCTAAGTGCACAGTAATGTTCAATGCATGAGTGCACCATACCCTCACTACTACCTAAGCTATCCCTGCAGCAAACACCTGTAGTAAGGCTTTACTCCTTGCATCGCTGAAAATAGCGAACGGTAAACTCTCAAACGTACCCGTCAAACAAAAGCAGGTTCACGGAGGCAGCAAGCACACACGGAAGGGTAAAATAGTTCTTTACCCTTATCTAAGAGATTACAGAAACAGAATAGAGGATTCAAGGATGCACAGTGGAGATGAAGAAATGGTGAGGACGAAATTAAATTCCAAAACAGTAAAAATCGTATTTTCCCCACCAACGCCAGCACACTCCCTCGTCGTTTCCACCGCAACAGGCAAAATGCTCCCGCACAAAAGACCGCAGGCGGCTCTCACGTGCAGAAGCCCCCGCAGCCACCCCGCGGAGCGGTCTCTGCCCCGCCACGCCCCCGCACGGCCCCACTCGCGCCTCGGCCGCCAGCCAGCGGGGAAGCGCCCGGAGGCCTCCGCTCCGACGCGGCTTAGAGACCGGGGAGGCAGGTGGGCGGAGAGCGAGCCTCTCCCGACCTCGCAAGCCCAATCCCCGGAGAAAGCGGGCGATCGGTAACCCCGGGCTCCGAACGGAGCCCCCGAGGGTCCCGGGACGGGGCCCAGGCAGGCTCGGTGGGCCGCCCCCAGCCCCCCGCCCCCTCCAGAAGCCGTTAGCGCCGCGGCCCCACCCCTCGCGCCCGGCCGCGCCCGGCGTCCCACTCGCCCCAAGCCTCCACGCCGGCCGATCGCGGCCCGAGGCATCTGCTCGCTGTGGGTGGGCCGGGCTGGCAGCCACGTCCGAGAGATCGAGGAGCCGGGCTCCCGTACAAAGCACTTTCCTCCGCCCGGCCGTGTTCTGCCGGTGATGGGCCGC
>NW_005871331.1:993510-1004052 GCF_000147115.1 Myotis lucifugus
GTCCAGGCGGAGTCGCGCCTCTTCCCCTTCGGCCGAGGGCCGCCGTGCGGGGGGAGAGTCGGGCGGCCGGTGCGTCCCGCCGGCGCTGTGTGTGGCCGCGGCCTGTGGCCCCGTGCGGAGGCAGAAGTACCGCCAAGCTGTCGCGTGAGTGTGATGCTGGCGAGAGCTCGTTTCCGAGCCGAGGGAGCAATCCAGTCCGGCTCCGTGAGCCTCTGCCCCGGCTTGCTCTCTCCCCAGCGCCGTCGCCGGAGGCCCAGGCCGGCCTCGGGGAAGCGCCGAAAGAACCCATCACGCCGGACATGGGCGGCTTGCACAGAAGCACAGAAACCCTCCCCCCAGATTTCCCTAGGCAGCCACGGGAACCCACAGATGTGCCCTGACACCCCACAAACTGGCTTCAAAGGAGGAGACTGCAAAGGAGGTGGCCCCCGTCTTCGGGGGGAGCCAAGGATCTGTTTAAATACGGGGGGGAAAGGCTGGGTAGGAAGTGAAAAATGCACACTGGTTAAAAGAGTTCTCCGGGACAACCTCTGAAGTGGCAGATGCTGAAGGCGTGGGGCTCACTCCAGACCCGGGCGTGAATCATATCTCGTCCCGAGCGGCCCTTGTGGGTGAAGGTTGGCCGAGGAGTCTCCCCGACACGTCCAGGTGCTGAGGACACGCGGACTCGGGGAAAGTGGCTCCTTTGGGACCACGGCGCCCCGTGCAGCCTCCCCTCGGCGCCCCACGCAGCCCCCACTCGGCGTGTGTGGCCAGGGCGCCCTTGAAACATGCATGGCCCGCTCGCGTGGAGATGTGTAACTCAGTGCCCACCGAATAGAAGAAACTTAGTACAAACAAAGGGATGCAAAGTATCTCAATAATTTTCATACTAGTTACATGTGGAAATGATAATGTTTTGAATATATTGGGTTAAATAAAATAAAATAACTTTTTATAATGTGGCTATTAGTATATTTAAAGCTTCATATGTATTCACTTTTTTTGCATAGTGCTAGGATAGATAGAATGCTTAGGAAAGTTCTTGTCTAAACAAATGCCTTTTTAAATTAATAAAGAAATGCAAGTTAGAAGAGTAGAAAGGAATGGCAGGAAGCATCTTAAGCAAAACTGGCAGTGATAACTTGTAGGTAAATTACCTGTACTGCATTTTATTACACATTTATTTGTTTATTCAAATATTATTTAGCACCTATTAAGTATCAGGCACTATATTAGGTGCAGGGAGTCAGTGTTAAGTGCACATAGTCATAGAATTTAGGGTCCTGGGTAAGACAGGAATTAAACATATAAATGAATAGGGAGATAATTACAGTGAAGAAAGGTGGTTATAATACAGGAAGTGATCCTTGAGTCAAGATCTGAGGATGGCGTTAACTAGGCAAGGAGAGGGGACAGTCTGAGCAAAGATCTTGTGGCAGGAGGGCGCTTGGAACATTCCAGAAATTAGGGGCCAAGGTTTAGAGTACAGAGAAGAAGAGGAAGGAGTGCATACAGAGGCCATGCCTTGCAGGATCTTTAATGTCAGTGGGAAGCTATTGGCTTTAAGCAGGGAAGGGACATAATCTGCATTTTAAAAGATTATTTAAAAAATACCTATTGGCTACCCATGCTGTGCCAGGCACCAAGTTCCTCAGGACAATATGCTCATCCCTGCCAGAAATGGACTGTTAGGTGGTGGTGTTCCCACTTTGGACCTGAAGAACGTTAAAGTTGTGAAGTCCGTTTAATGGACAGAATGTCCAGAGGGATGTCTTAAAATTCACGTTGCCTGAAAGGAGAAATGGCCTTTGGTAGTAATTCATGGCCAAAGACTAATTGGCCAGTTAGTCAAGGACATGGGAAGAATAAGATTGGAGAACTGGTGATAAGGCATACTTGGAAAGGGATATTCTGGACCTTGCAGAATAAATCTGGAGAACAATATGGATGACATGAACCCCTGTGTGGATGAAACTTAGCCTCTTTTCTCAGGCTTAGTGGAATTATGGGGAAAAAAGGCCATGATAGACAGGATTGAGCTGTGCTTGGGATCACCGAGCCATTGCTGAATGTTGAGGTTGCCAGCAGCAGTGGCCAATCCTGAGCTGGTGATATACCCCATGCTCCAGGAGGATCAGCCAACCACCTGGAGGCAAGTTGATTCCATTGGCCCTTCCCAGTCGTTGAGGGAATAGTTATTTGTCCTCTCTGAACACATTTACTGTAGATTTAGATTTGCTTTCCCTGCTTGCTGTACTTCTGTCAGCACCACCATCTGGGGACTTACAGAATGCTTCCTAGCCTGTTGTTGTGTCTGACACCATAATGCTTCTGACCAAGAAACTCACTCTGTAATGAAGAAGCAGTACAGTGGGCTCATGTCCATAGAATTCATTGGTCTAATTGTATATTCTGTCTCCAAGAAGCACCCGGTCTTATTGAAGCTTAGTTATGGTGCCTTCTGGGAGGTAACCCTATTTGATGTGACTTCTAGGATGCAGTGTATGCTTTGAACTAGTGTCCAATATTTGGCACTCTTTCTTCCTGTTCCTATATTGCTCTTTAACCACCCCAAAACTTAGTGGTTTAAAAACAACTACAAAATGTACTTTGCTTGCAAACCTATAATTTGTGCAGGGCTCAGTGGGGACAGTTTAGCTGTGTTCTACTTTTCCCATGATTCAGTTGGGGCAGCTGAAAATTGGGGGGCTGAAATCATATAATGGACCACTCACTCCTTCACTGTCTGGTGACTGATGCTGAATCTGTAACACGACACCTACTCATGGCCTTTCCAGATGCTGGTAGGTTCCTTACAACATAGTAGCTGGGTTCCAAGGGCAGGCATCCCAAAAAAGAGAAATTCAGGTGGACACTGTAATTAATGCCTTTTCTAAACTACCAGGAGTTCTGCTGCATCACTTCAAACTACATTTAGTTTATTAGGACTTACTACAGGGGGTTATATCTAAGCAGACTCCTTTTTAATGGTAGAAGTGTCAAAAGAATTTGTGAATATGTTTTTAAAACCACTACAGTTCCATAAGCAAAATTTGATGGATTTCGGAGCAAAGAAATATACCTAGTGACCCCCCACTTACAGGTTTTTGTGTTTTTTTTTTTAAACTGCCAGAGGTTAATTTCAATGAAGAAAGATGGTTATAAGACAGGAAATGATCCTTGAGTCAAGATCTGAGGAGTTAACTAGGCAAGGAGAGGGAACGGTCTCATGGCAGGAGGGAATGTGGAACATTTATATTCTAAAGAAAGGAATTCTTCAAACAAAGGCTGAACAGTGGTTCCATTGATTTGGAGCTGAGTCTGCTGTCTATTTTGTATGCTTGTGTCACTGGATAGTCAAGAGAAGGAGAAGAACAAGGTTATGGTATTGGTGGGAGTGATTAACCCTGATAACCAAGCGGAAATAGGTTTGCTGGTATACATAAATCTGGTATACACCCAGATTCCTTAGAAATCAGACACTCAGATTCCTTAGAAATGAAGGTGTTAGTTGAAGGTAAGGGGAACACAGAATGGCTGGTAAAGCAAGGAAGTCATAATGGAGGTAAAATCCTCATGATCGGGGAAAGAAATGAGAGCTTCATCTCTATTTGTATTTTCTTTATTAATGTACTAGAGGCCCAATGCACGAAGCTGATGCAAGGGGCTCGGCCCTCGCAGCCCCGGCTTCGTCCAGAAAGAAGGTCTTTTCGGCTGTCCGGTCTAATTAGCATATTATTATTGCTTTTATTATTATAGATCATGTATACTTTTATATGTTTTAACTTTTATTTTCTTTCTTTACCTTTTACTTCACTATCGTTTGTAGGGTGCGCTATTGTTGGTAAATTTCGTTATTTAGTCCCCAAGTTACAGAGGAATGGATATCACCTTGAGGTTCTAAACTTAGAAATGGATGGATGGATGGATGTGGTAACTGATGAAACATTGGATTGACTTCCTCAGAGGGTGACAGAGTGAGTACACCTTTGATTGTATGAAGGATAGTTGCAATATTCTAAGTGACAACTTTTTTTTTGACATAATAAACATTGAAAGCGGTGGTTATATTGGTGTTGGGCAGCTAAAAGGATGACTTCTTTGACATTTTTGTGGTTTTACTTACTGCTGTTCATCATTTGAATTCTCTTTCTGTGTTTGAGGAATTCCCCACTATGTGTCTTGTTGGTGGTGAGCACTGCTTACAGAAAATGAAAAAGACAGTTACTCACTTCTTGTTTTCTAGCCTTACAGCAAGAATGCGTGCATGTGACCTCAGCTTGATTAATCAAATGACATCTCAACTGTAACTTTTTGAGAAACTCTGAGTCAGCACCATTCAGCCAAACTGATCCTACATTCCCGATCTGCAGGAACTGTATGAGATAATAGATGTTTGCTGTTTGAAGTGTCCTAATGGTAGGGTAATTTATTATGCTGCAATAGATAACTAATACATCCTCCCTTCTCCACAAGGAGGGGAAATGTCAGAGTACCTTCACAACTCTACAAAGATATCTTCACCACCAGCCTCATCAATCTCCATTTAATTCTTTGTCTTCTGTAACTGCCAGGAGGCTTATCCTGTTAGAATTCCTCTTGACATTTCCTGCATAGAAAGATTGGCATCTCTGTTCAAAATGTAAGAAGGCTTGACACCTATTATATTGTTCTCAGATTTGGAGAACTCTGCTTAACGACAACATGAAAACTTTTGACATTCTGACAAAAAAAATGCACACACGTTAAATAAAAATGCAGTAAAATTTAAAAGTAAATTTGAAGCACGACTGGCGTGGCTCAGTGGTTGAGCATCCATCTATGAACCAGAGGTCATGGTTTGATTCCCGGTCAGGGTACATGCCTGGGTTCGGGCTCGATCCCTGGTGTGGGGCAGTAGGCAGCTGATCATTGATTCTCTCATTGATGTCTCTCTCTCTCTCTCTCTCTCCCCCTTTCTCCCTTCTCCTCCTCCCCCTCCCCCTCCCCCTTCCTCTCTGAAATCAATAAAAATGTATTTTTGAAAAATAAAAGCAAATATGAATTCTAGAAGGCTTCTGTTTCCAAATAAACCAGGCTTGTTCTTGTTAAATCTTGCTCTGGAGGTTGTTCCTTCCCTCTGCCAGTTACTTGAGCAAATAATTAACTTAGGTTTTTTTTATCTGTAAAGTGGAATAAAAGCATTACCTATCTCAAGGTAAATGAAACAATCTTAGCACAGTACTTAGTATGTGGGAAATCATCAATATATTTTAGGTATTATTTTTAATCATCACCTTGTTCAGGAAATATTGCTAGTGTTATAATTTCCTAGAGTAGGTTGTCTCATAAATTTTATGTAATATAGGCTTCATCACTTTTTAAAGTTTTCAAACCAGCTTGAAATGTCATATCTTTGGTTCTTGCCTTCTCCCTTTTTCTCAATAGCCTGGAGAAAGATTTGTGATCAGGCCTTTTTACAGATTGTCCTCATGCTTTAAATACATGTTTTCTGGCTCCACGATCAATCTGCTTAGTGAGCAAAGGGAAGGTAACCAGGTATGGCCTTGCAGACTTGCTATCACCAGAGTGGGGGGTGGGCATGAATGCTTTAGTGTTCTTTTGTTTTAATTATTTAGAGGAATTAATAGGTTTTAAAAATGTGTTTAAAAACACAAAATCATGTAGAGGCTTGGTGTGTAACTACTACTGTCTGCTAGTGATTAATGCATTCAATTGGATACTTTATTTTTTATTTATTTATTAGAGGCCTGGTGCAGGAATTCGTGCATGGGTGGGGTCCCTTGGCCTGGCCAGCGATCAATAGGGGCTGATCAAGGCGGCTGGCCAAGAGGGGGAGGTGGGGCGAGGAGGGGGAGGGACCACGGGAGTTGGCCGTCCGCAGGAGGTTGGCTGTGGGAGTGCACTGAACACCAGGGGGCAGCTCCTGCGTTGAGTGTCTGTCCCCTGGTGGTCAGTGTGTCATCATAGTGACCGGTCGACCAGGCATTCGGTCAACCAGTCATAACAGTCGCTTAGGCTTTTACATATAGAGATTTTAAAAAAATATATTTTTTATTGATTTTAGAGAGGAAGGGAGATAGAAATAGAAACATCAATGATGAGAAAGAATCATTGATTGGTTTCCTCCTGCATGTCTCCCACTGGGGATCATGCCTACAACCTGGGCATGTGCCCTGACCTGGAATTGAACCGTGACCTCCTGGTTCATAGGTCGATGCTCAACCACTGAGCCACACCAGCTGGACTCAATTGGATACTTTAAAGATTCATTTTAGCCCTTGCCAGGTAGCTCAGCTGGTTAAAGCATTGTCCTGATACACCAAGGTTGCGGGTTCGATCTCTAGTCAGGGCATATACAAGATTCAACCAAGGCATGTATAAGTAAGTGGAACAACAAATTGATGTTTCTCTCTTTCTCAAAAAAAATAAGTAAAATATTTTTTAAAAGATCAACTTTAAAAAGAATAGAATCTTAATGCAGAAGTGCTAAATAAATAAACTTCTTTGTGCAAACTGGTCATGATATCAATCAGATTTGTGGAGAAATTGAGAAGCTGCATAATCTATACTAATAAAAGGGTAATATGCTAATTAGACTGGGAGACCTTCCAGGAGAACTTCTGGACATTCTTCTGGACAAAGCCATGGTGGCGGGGCCGAGGTAGAGGTGGTTAGAGGCCAAGAGGGGAGGGCAGTTGTGGATAATCAGGCTGGTGAGGGGCAGGGCCATTGGGAGTAAGCAGACCAGCAGGGGGGCCAGTTGGGGGCAAGCAGGCCGTCAGTGGGGGTCAGTTGAAGGTGATCAGGACAGTGGGGGGGGCAGTTTGGAGTGAGCAGGCCAGCAGGGGGGCAGTTGGGAGCAAGCAGGCCAGCAGGGGGGGCAGTTGGGGGCAAGCAGCCAGCAGGGGGGGCAGTTGGGGGGCAAGGACACTGGCATGGGGGGCAGCTGGGGGGTGATCAGGCTGGTGGGGGGCATTTGGGGGCAAGCAGACTCAGCGCGGGGGGGCAGTTGGGGGCGAGCAGGCTGGCAGGCAGAGTGGTTAGGAGCAATCAGGCAGGCAGGCAGGCAGGTGAGCGGTTAGGAACCAGCAATCCCGGATTGCGAGAGAGATGTCTGACTGCTGGTTTAGGCCCGATCCCTGTAAGCCAGCAGTAGGACATCTTTCGAGGGGTCCCAGATTGGAGAGAGTGCAGGCTAGGCTGAGGAACACCCCCTCCCCCGTGCATGAATTTCGTGCACTGGGCCACTAGTTTCCTTATAACTCTTTAATGGTTCTCTATCAAGAAGGCTGTTATTACATATAATAGACTACAAGATTATCCTATATAATAAAAGGGTAATATGCAAATTGACCAAACAGTGGAACAACAGGTCACTATGATGCACATTAACCACCAGGGAGCAGATGCTCAATGCAGGAGCTGCCCCCTGGTGGTCAGTGCACTCCCACAGGGGGAGTCCTGCTCAGCCAGAAGCCCTGAGCCAGGCTCATGGCTGGCGAGCACAGCAGTGGTGGTGGGAGTCTCTCCCATCTTCACAGCAGTGCTAAGGATGTCCAACTGATGGCTTAGGCCCAGGAGCGGGCCTAAGCCACCAGTTGGACATCCCTTGAGGGCTCCTGGACTGTGAGAGGGCGCAGGCCAGGCTGAGGGACCACCCCCCCTCCCACGAATGCATGAATTTTGTGCACCAGGCCTCTAGAAATTAAATAAGTATGCATAAGTAAAACACTATTACATACATAAATATAGAGACACAGAATCACAGAATGCTTGAGGTGTTTGTCAAAAGTTGTCTGTTATTTTGTCTTGTCAGCAAATCTTCAGGTTTAAATACAGTCTTAGAAGGCATGGTATTAAATGGCTCATCATTCCACAGTGCATCTAGTTTTTAACACACTGGGAAAAAATAGCCGTTAGTTCTTTTATCTCTTTCTGTATATATTTTTTACATGTCTATATTTTTTACAGTATTAGAAATACAAACCAGTCTCTTTTCCATTCCAAAATGTTTCAACCTTTGTCTAACGTATCCACTGGAGGGCAGTAGAGAACCATTCAGGCCATCCTTGATTTTGGACCTTCTCGGCTGTAATCTGACAAGTCAGACCTTAAAATTTAATACATATTTCCTGCTGATAAAATGCCACAACCAAAGTACCTTTTTAGGAAATCTATTTGATCCCCTAAAATCACAAATGTAATTTTTTGCAATGGGACTTTTATACAGGAGCTGAACTGAGTGAGGCTTCCTAAAATGCCAGGCCACAGAAGTACAGTGGGTGTGAATATTATCCCACAAACTGATATATAAAGACTAGAGGCTTGGTGCATGAAATTTGTGCACAGGGGGTGGGGAGTCCCTCAGTCCGGCCTGTGCCCTCTTGCAGTCTGGGACCCCTTGGGGGATGTCTGCCTGCCTCCTTAGCACTTCTGCGGAGATGGGAGAGGCTCTGCCACTGCCGCTGCACTCGCCAGCTATGAGCCTGGCTTCTGGCTGAGCGGCGCTCCCCCTGTAGGAGTGCACTGATCACCAGTGCACATCATAGCAATCGGTCGTTCTGCTGGTAGTTCTGCCGTTGGGTCAATTTGCACATTAGGGTTTTATTATATAGGATGTCATATTAGATTGTTAAAATTAATTATAATTTGAGCTCACAGCCAACCAAAATGATGGAAAAGTAAACCTCAGTCATTGTTAAGGCTCTCTGGCTCCTGTAACCCACTCTAAGGTTATTCATCAATCCCAGGGGTCATATACTGGAGGCACCAACAATCCTCAGGCTACACTGGTTATGGCTGAGATGCCCAGTGTCCTTTGAAAGTGAACAGGCCTCTGGGACTGGGCTTTTTTTGTTACAGCTAGAAATCCCAGTGTCCAGGCCCCACCTCCCTAAGATCACCTGCCATCATTGACCAGGTTCTATCACCAACCTGGATGCTTTCAACAGTAGTCACAGTCCTTCACCTTGCAGAACCTCTCCTGCTTTTACTGACTTCTTCTCGGACCTACAAAGAGAATTCATTTGTCCCCCGCACACCTTTTCCCACCCAGATTCACAGCTCAACTTCTTCAGGGAGCGTGGGCTCTCACGAAAGGCTAGACCAGTCTTTAAGAGCTTCTGCTTAAGGCCCAGTAATACAAAGCACTTCTGAGATCAGCAACACGATGGACCGGCAATCATCAGCACAAGGTTGGGAAGGAAGGAAAAGTACAGCAAAAACAAAATACACTCTAGTGTTTTGACCAATTATCCTCTGCAGAAGCTGGAACTGAAGACAATTTTCCCCTAGTAATCGCCCTACAAAAACCACAGGCATTCTTTATGCCTCTAAACACCTTCAAAGTGCATTCAAAATTAGGGTTGTGAGTCTGTAAATCTTCCTTTGCTAATTTGTTGTACATGAATGCCTGCAGAAGCTTTTGAATGGTAAATGCTGTGGGAGGGGCAGTTTCCATGGTGACTGTTCAATGCACCCTTTTTCTTGCACTCCTGTTAGATCTTCATTGCTGATCTGCTGTGAATTAGAAGGTAACAGCTCAATCACATCTGGAGGGCAGGAAGAGATGTGAGAGAGGCAGCCTTTCTTTACACAGCCACATCGTGAACCCACTGAGTTGTACTATGCTTGCCTTGTGTCATTTCTTCATGGTTGCCCTGGCCCCTCTGTAGAAAAATGTATTTGCGACACATGACAAAGAGCCAATTTCCTTAGTATAGAAGGAGAGCTTATAAGTGCCTATGAAAAATACCATAACATAATAGGAAAACAAAATAGGCAAAGGACATAAACAGACAGCTTACATACAGGAAAAGAAAATGGCTTACATTGTCTGAAAATAAATTTCATTCATAATAAAGGAAACACTTAAATTAGATTTCATTTTTCACCTACCAGGTTGAAAAAGATCTAAAAGTTTGATAATGTACAGTGTTCAGAGAAGGTGGAAAACCCATGATTTTATACAGTCTTAGTGGGAGGGTAAATCAGTATAATCTTTTTGGAGAGTAGAATTAGCAGTTCCTCTTTTATAAATTCATCCTACAAGTGTAATTACATTTGACTTAAAAATACAAGTAGAGGAATATTTATTGAGGCATTCTTGAAGCAAATAATTGGCATAGGTCAGAGTTATTGATACTTCTAGACAGTTATTCACACAGGGCAATGAGAGGCAAAAATAAAATTGAGTTTTCCTCACATCCAGTGAATTGTATGCTCAACCTGTTTGCTAAATGAGTATTGTTAAAAAAAATAATTCTAAAAAAAGAGAAAAAAGGCCCAACTGGTGTGGCTCAGTGGTTGAGTGTCAACCTATGAACCAGGAGGTCACAGTTTGATTCCCGGTCAGGGCACATGTCTGGGTTGTGGGATCCATACTCAGTGAGGGCAAGCCGTGCAGGAGGCAGCCAATCACTCTCATCATTGATGTTTCTATCACTCTCTCCCTCTCCCTTCCTCTCTGAAATCAATAAAAATATATTTAAAAAATAAACTAACCTAGCGGGTTTGGCTCAGTGGATAGAGCATCGGCCTGCAGACGAAGGGTCCTGG
>NW_005871331.1:1004152-1060937 GCF_000147115.1 Myotis lucifugus
AGCATCGAGGGTCTCATTAGTTTTCGTGAGGCTCTGCACAAATTATGGCAAGCCTCAAAAGCTGCGAATTCTAGCTCCATATCCTCCATTTCTGTCATGTTTTTTGTCTCCGCATCTTTTATGCTTTCTTGGTGCACGCCCGTTGTGGTCTCTGTGAGCAGTCTTGTTCTAGCCAAGCCTTAATTGTTGTAGTAAACACTAGAGGGATTTGACCACCAGGCCGACTGGCTGTGGAAAATCAGCTGTGGGAAAAACTTCAGTCCTCTGGGGAGGCGCTAGTCCAGCCCTTGCCTGAGGCGATCGGCAAATGGCTGTGCGCAGGGTTTGGGCGGGGCGGGCTCAACAGGCCGGGGGGGGGGGAGGGAGCAGCTATGGCCGCTCTCAGTCCGTCCCCAGGGGCTCTGCCTCTCTGTCCCTGCAACCGCTGCAAACCTCGGAGGGGCCGTAGCCAGACAGTCCCGCTTCTCCCGTTTGAGTCTGGGTCCCTAGAGACTCGCCCGGATCTGTAGCCCAGAGTCTGAGACTCGCTCCTGATTGAAAACGACAATCGCGCCCTCAGCCGCCAGCCCGCTTTGCGCGCGCACCCTCACCACCGCACCGCCGTACCTTTAAATTTTCCGCACTGCGCCTCCGCTGAGCGTCGGAATGCTGTTGTTTTTGCTTCTAGTTGAAGAGACTCTCCTCAGCCAGCCTTCCCGTGGTTCTGGTTGATGTCCGCTCCGACTTTTAGTTGTATTTTTGAAGTGGTTGTCCACGGCGGCAGGCTCCGGTGTTCACCTATGCCGCCATCTTCCTGATTCTCTCGTTGATGTTTCTATCTCTCTCTCCCTCTCCCTCTCCCTTTCTCTTCCTCTCTGAAATCAATAAAAATATATTTTAAAAATTAAAATAAAAATAAAAAGCAAAATCATGACTTTCGTGCAGGTATAAAATGAACATAAGTTGAAGATTTCATTTTGCTTACAATGAAGGAACTAGGCAGATGTCATGGTTAGTTCAAAGGAGAAGTCAAGGAAGCACAAATCACATGGAGTAAAGGAATGTTACAGCGAATGCTTGGATGGGGGCAAAACTGTTTTTTCCACGAGTGGGTAAGGATATCTCTCCATCTGACAGAATCGATTTGCATGTAAATTGATAGGAATTATTCTGCATTGTTATCAGTTATGGGTAATTTGTAGAATTATAAAATAGCTCATAGAAAAAGGATCAGTAATGATGCAGGCTCTGCTACTGTACAATTTTCCATTGATTGAAGCAATTTTCTGTATAAGATTGAAATGATAAATGCAAGGATCTAACAGAGTATGAAATACTGGGGTCCCAAAGATATATAAAAAAGGACATTCAAGTATATGTACGTATGTACATGCATATGTTCACATACACATTGACTGTTCCTCAGTGGAGACAGAAGAAATTGCTAGCTGTGGCTGACACTGGGGAGAGGAATCTGAGACAAAGGGGGGACCTATTTTTCACTGTATACCTTTATATACTGCTTGATTTTTTCTTTGCTTTTGCCAAGGGCATATATCATTTTTCAAAGAAAAAAGGCAATCTTTCATAAATCTTAGTGTGACAAATGGTAAATAATGAAATATGTAAATCAAGCATTGCAGAAAATACAAGGAGAAATAGATGGAAATGTAGTAGTCATGGCAAACCTCTTTCTGGTTTTGACGTTTGAGCAGACAAAAAGTAGGACTATGAAAAGCAGTTTTCAACAGTCTGCATATTAAAAGCTATTTGCGAGCTCCTTTAGAAAACCATTGTTATTTCAAACACATGCAAAATAGACTAGTCTGATGAACTCACATGACCCACCATCCAACTTCAACACTCAACAATTCATGACCAACAAATTCCCCACCCACTTTCCCCCTTTTCATATTGAAGCAAATTCCAGAAGTCATATCATTTAATCTATAAATATTTCCTCTGGTGAATAGCTCTAAAAAATAAGAACTGTCTTTAAAGACCATAACCAAAATACCATAATCATTTTTAAAGTAAATTCATTAGTACAATAAAATAAAATAAATGCATTAGTACAATATCATTGTCACACCTAAAATGACAGTAATTCCTTAACTTCATCAAAGATTCAGTATTAAAATCTTCAACTGTTTCATAAATGTCATTTTAAAAAATCGCTTTGTTTGAATTAGAATCTGAATAAGGACCACACACTCTGATTATCTCAAATCTGTTATAATCTACTACCTGGGGATCTTCTAGAAAATACTGTTGTCTAGGCTCCTTGACAATGTTGAATTTTATCTGAGCCCTGTGTTCCTGGAAAACAGTGACAGTTAAGAAACACACACGCGCGCACACACACACACACACACACACACACACACACACACTCAGCCTTGTCTGTGTTCTGGAAAAGACACTGCAAAGAACCATCGTTTTCCATATGACTTAGGTGTAGGCCCCCTTATTTACCTATGACAAGGCCAGACACAGACCCTTGAAGTTCCCATTCTGGGCTTCATAAATAATTAGCTGAACTGCTTGTTCCATTGAGTAATTAGGACAAAATGCTGGTTAACCAAACTTTGGTTAAGATCCTCTCCTTCTGCCAGGTCCCTGAGTTTGGTCCCACTCTCAGCAAGAGCCAGTACACAGCTAACTCCTTAACCTCTCCTGAGAAAAGGCTGACCTCAGAGTTAAACATTCTCTGACCTGCTATCCCACCAGGTCACTCTTGTTTTTTCTAGTCTTGTCTATTCCTCTCTACTGTAAATGAAAAATTCTTTTTGCCTAACACTGGAGATGGTATGTATGATCAGAGCTTCTCCCTATGCAGTAGACCTCCTCCACCTATTGGAAGGTCCCGCCTCCCCCCCCCCCCCCCCCCCGCAGGAATCCCTTTCCAAAAAAGTCTCTCATTAAATCTGGATTTAAAAAATGTGACAATCCCAGGAAATGTTGATGTTATTTTTCTCTAGTTTATGATAATATGAAATGAGATTTGAGAACCGCTGCTTAGAGGATGTGAACAGTACAATTGCTAGGATAATCTAATACATGCATGTCTGTGTTAGTCTGTGTTCCTCCAGAAAGCAAGTTCTGAGGCGAGTCTTGGTGGAAATGGTTTATTTAGGAGGTAGTCTCAGGAAGCACAAGAAAGAGCAGGGACAGGGAGACAGGAAGGAGGACAGCCACACCCAGGAGGCATACAGGAGCGGGCTTTCTGCTGTGGATAACGAGCTCAGGTTCTCTGGGGAACATGGACAATTGCCCTTTAGATTTGATCTCTCAAGGTGACCGTCCTGTGGATCTAAGTTGGGTATCTTTTTTCAGCCACACGGTTGCTCACTGAATGTATAAAGTGGCCATGACATTAGGAATTTATGCCAGGCATAGACTTTTTGTCACTAAGATTGTTCTGGCTATTGCTACTGTTTACTGTACAATATGCCAACAGCAAAGGCCAATGCTTAGCCCCTCCTATGACATCATTCTCTTGAGGGAAAAGCCAGACACCTGGTGGTAAGTCAGTTATATTGGAGCCCTTTATGTCAGGCAGGTAGAAGCACAGAGTGACTTTGTGAGGGTGAGGTATGGGTTGGAGGATGAGAATGAAGGGTGGACCGAGCTGATCCTGGGCTTTATGCCTCGCCCTGCCCCTTCTATGATTGCCTGGGGCTTGCCCCCTGCAAGCTTCATTTTCCAGACCCCCATGTCAGCTGGCCTCTGGCAGGTTCAGCCAATGGGAGGCACTCCTGGGGGATTGGAGAAAAAGAAAGGAAGCCAGGGAACTTCCTTCTCCTTGCTTCCTCTCTGCCTCATTTCTGGCAGGGACCATGTTTCCTCCATAGTCTAGTTATGGCACATACAAAGTTGGTGTATGTGAGTTTGTATGTATGCTAAGCCTTTGAACATGTCTCAGATATAGCGACTTTTGCGATATCTGCCAAGAAAAGGAGAATTGGAAGACACTGGTAATGATGCAGTCTATCAAAGGTGGTTTTCTCTAAGTGGTGACATTATTGAAAACTTTCTGTTATCTGGTTATTTTTTAAAAGAAAAGGATGCTCCCTCTCACCTCCATTAGTGCTCTTTGATGATCAGTGCAAATTGTCACCTGGTATTTATTTTCACGGGTCTCTAATTGCAGCTAATCAAGCATTTACCTTTGCATTTATAAGCTCTTACTGCGGATACATTTTTAGCCATCCTTCGTAAAGAAACATAATTGCAGTAGAAACCATAGAAATGAACATAAGCAAAAGTAAGAGATGAGGATCATCACTTATTACTTAAGCATACTTCCTTTTTCTAAGCCACATAGAGATCAGGAAGAGAAAACAGCATCTTAAATAGAATTTATGAAGCAGCGAAGCTGGTGGCAGGGAGCCCAAATAAAAACATCATGGCATTTGCATGTAAAGAAGCCATACCCAGTATACTAATTTTATTCAACAAATAGAATTATGTATTATTTAATTTGTAACTCTCAAAGACCAAATTTTTTTTCTAAAATGTTCTTATTTCTATTTTAAAGATAAAAGAGTTACCTTGTCTAGATCAGTCTGACCTGTTTTTGCTATTCAGAATAGTATTGGGAGAACATAAAATAATTTTCAGACTTAATTGTAATCTTGGTGACCATCAAGTGCAGCCCTCTTATTCAACAGGAAATTGAGACCAAGTGCTTTGTTAGATGAGTAAGTGGCAGACCTAGAACCACAAACCATCCTCTTGACTCTATCTTCTCTGTTTCCTATAAATATTAGTGGTTCTCAAATGAACAGTGGTTTTTCTTCAAGCCACATGTATCCCTTCTCAGCAACCCTGCTTTATGATTCTTTTATGCCTCTTCCCAGATTGAGAATTTTCCGCTTCTTAAATAAAAATTTGAAATCCCAAATGTACTGTGATTGTGGTCTCTGAATCAAAGGACTAAACTGCTCTCTCTCTCTTTTATGAAATAAAACTTAAAAAAATTGATTTTAGAGGGAGAGATAGAAATGTCGATCAGTTAGCTGCCTCCTGCATCCTCCCTACTGGGGATCCCAAACCCAGGCATGTGCCCTGACCGGGAATTGAACTGGCAACCTCTCTGTGCATGGGAGGACACTCAGCCAACTAAGCTAGACCTGCCAGGGCAATGTTTTCAAAGTTGAGGTCAAGCCCGCTAGTGTGGCGCAGTGGTTGAGGGTTGACCTAGGAACCAGGAGGTCACAGTTTGATTCCCGGTCAGGGCACATGCCTGGGTTGTGGGCTCCATCCCTAGTAGGGGGTGTGCAGGAGGCAGCCAATCAATGATTCTCTCTCTTCGATGTTTTTTTTTTCTCTCTCTCTCTCCCTCTTCCTCTCTGAAATAAATAAAAACATATTTTTTAAAAACTTTAAAAAATTGAGGTCAAGAAAAAAATACTAGAACTTCTATTTGTATTATATTTTTTATTTTTTCAGTTTTTATCTTAAAATTATACATTATTAAAGTCCGATAGCTCTATAGGACTTCCTGGGAAACACCAGCCCCCTCTTCTCCATTTCCCCCTCCCCAGAGGCTACCACTTCAACTTATATTCTCAGGCTTTTATGATTTATTTTATTCCATATCTCTAAATGACATGATTATATTTCTATATCTTCTTTTTCAGAGTTAGTAATCATCTGTTGACTTCCTACTGCACAAGACGAGGATTTAGCGGTTTATTATAAAGCATGCAATTATAAAGAACAGCCAGGTGGAAAAGATGCATTGGACAAGGTATGGGGGAAGGGGTGTGGAGCTCCCATGCCCTGTCCAGGTACACTACCTTCCTAGCACCTCCGGTTGGTGACAACCTGGATGCTTTCTGAACTCTGTCCTTTGGCTTTTTGTGGAGGCTTCATTATGGAGTCGTGATTGATTAAATCTTTGGCCTTTAGTGATGACTCCAGAGGTCAGAGGGTGGGGTTGAAAGTCCCAACCCTCTAATCACATGGTTGGTACTCCCTGTCAACCATCCCCCACCCTGAGACTATCTAGGGACTTTCCCAAAATCACCCCATTAACATAAACTCAGGTGTGATTGGAAGAGGCTGGTTATAAACGGAAAAACCTACCCACGTCAGAAACTGCAACGCCCCCATTGCAGTTGGTTGTAATGTGGACAGTAAAATCAGAAATGAAGCTTAACCTCAGCAGATGGCAGTAGTCACGAAGCAAATATTTGTGGGGTTTTGTTGTTTGTTTTTCAGTACTTTAGCTTTAGGTGTTGAACACAGCCTTAAGGCTTAAACACACAGGGTCTGGAAACCGCAGCTTGGACGGACCTTTCAGTCCTCAGCCAGCATCACATAGGTTGCAGGTGACCACCTTTAGCAGGGATGGACCACTCACACTTCTCCCAGTACCGTCCTTTTACCCAGAAACTGCAGTGCTAACTCCTGTTCATGAGCACGGGGGAGCCTCATTATCAAAGTACTTACTATAGGAATCCCCAAAATGAAGGTGACCCCAACCTGAAATGCTTAGTAACAAATTCTTATAAAGCTAGTCCCCCCTTCACACCTCCCTCTGGCTTAACACTGGCATCCATCTTCCCCCAACAATAATGTCAGATGTTTCACTGTGATTACTATGCCAACCAGTTGCAGAGTGAATTTGCCAATCTTGCAAAAGATGTGGGATTTTACTAAAGGTAATGAAAATGATGGTGGAGGACTGATTCAATAATTATTAGGAAATCTCCAAGAAATGAAGGTTTGGCAGAGTTTGGTCACAACTGAGAGAAAGAGAATCAGCATAGATGATGACATACTGGAGGCTTCAGGAAGGGATGATCAGAAATTCAAAACATTAGAAGGCCTTGGGGAAAAGAGATAAAGCCTTTGACTATTTTGCAAAATTTCCTTTCTTTACAACCTTTCTGTGAAGGTCAAATGAGAAGTGACAGGTGTCATATTTTGCTATCTTACAAATTTTTTTTTCCAGAAAAAAGCATTCCCCAAACATGTCTTGATTCACGGTTATGATCTAAAAATGAGTTCACAGTTGCAGTTATAATAAAAATGTGGTTAAATATAAAAGAAATTCACTATCATAATTTTTAATTCTTTTAAAGATAAAGCCCCAATTCACACTCCTCTTAATTCCCACTATTTACTATAAGCTCTTGCTTCCCATTTAAATAGATTCACTTAAAGTGACCTTTTCCCAGGACCAATTATCAAAAAGCTTTTTTATAAAGAACTCCTTAATTGTACTCTAGAAGAGCATATAGGGCCCACTAGGCATGAAAGCATTTTGAACGTGCTGTGTTTTTCGTTAGCAGCGATTGCAACCCTGGCTCCAGATCATTGGCCCAGCTCCTTCCCACAAGGGGAGTGAGGTATCCTCATGAGAGCTACCATCTGCTTGTCCCAGACTTGAATCATGGAAAGGCTGGGCTGGCTCACAGAAACTGCTCTCTGGGCTTTGTGAGAAATCCAGCTGCTGATGTCACTGGCTGTTCTTCCTCTCCTTAGCACTGCAGCCACATTTCTTAAAAAGCAATACATGTAAATAAAAGATGTATAAAGTGAACCAACTCTTAGGAAAGTGGGGAAGTTCATAGTAATCACAGTGAAACTCCCTCGTTTATGGGAGGAGATTGTTAAAGCAAATAATTTCTCTTTCTTGGGAAGGGGATTATGAAAATCCTTCCCTCCCCATCCCTATATAGACAGTTAATGTATTTATTTTATAAATTGGGTGGCCAAGGTGGAAGCAGAAGATCAGCTAGGAGACCATTGCAATAACTGAGGTGGGAATGGGTGGTCACTTACACCTAGGTAGAAGCAAAGTGTTAAGACTGGTTGTCTTTGAAGGTAGACCCAACATTGACCTTGATGCATTGGATATGTGATACGAAAGAAAGAGGAGTAAGAGATGATTCTCCCAGGATGGAGTCCCAGGGCACTAACATGTTAAGGTCTTGGGGAGAATAGGAGGACACAGAAATGAAGACTGAGTAGGAGCTGCCAGAGAGGTGGGAAGGGAACTAGAAGAGTGTGGTGTGTATATGAAAAAAGAAGGTGTATGTGAAAGGAGAGAATGATCAACTGTGTCTTCTGCAGCTAAGTTATCAAAGATGTGGGCTGGGAAATAGTCATTGGGTTTAATAACCTGGACTTCACTGGTGACTTAACCTGAGAAGTTTTGTTACAGGGATGGAGGCAAAAGCCTCATTTGAATGGGTTCAGAGAAAACAGGAGGAAAGGAATGGGAGAAAGTAAGAATAGACAACTCTTTTGCTGCAAAGGGAAGTAAAGAATTGGGGCAGAAACTGGCAGGGGATGTGGAGTCAGAAGAAAGTTTTTTTATTTTATTTTTTTAACATGAGTAAATGACAGCATGTTTGCAACCTGGTAGATAGAAATGATTCATTAAAGTGGGAAACATTTTTGTTGCAGAAGAGAAAAAGAGAGAAATGATGAAACGGTGTTTCTAAAGCTACAAGAGGGGATGAAACGTGTGCATGTGAAGGGGCTGGCTCTCGACAGGACCATGGAGAGTCCATTCAAAGTAAAGAGGGGTGTATGGTTAGCTTTTGTAGCATAACAAACCATCCCCAAACTTAGTGGCTTAGCGGGATGGTTGGTTCTTATGTGGGCTGTCTTGACTGATCTTTCCTGGGCTTGCTGTGGTCAGCTGGTGGATTGGCTGGAAGTTGGATGATCTCAGATCATCTGATTGGCACTCATGCGCCTTTCATATATCTGGCAATTATATGGCTGCCAACTGGGGTGCCTCTTTGTTTCCCACACGGCCTCTTGTCTGCTGAAGGCTAGCTTGAACTTGTTCACATGGTGGTCTCTGATTTCCAAGCTTAGCAAGGGAAGGCAAAACATAATGTGCAAATATTTCTGAAGCCTTCATTCGCATCACATTTTCTAATGTCCTACAGGCCAAAGCGAGTCATAAGGCCAAGCCCATATTCAAGAGTTAGAGAAATAGATTCCACCTCCTAATGGGAGAAGCTGCATAATTACATTGCAATGGGACCTGAGTTCTGGGAGGGGGAGAATTTGTGGCCATCTTTGCAACTTGCTATAGGACAGAAGGCAGGGACTATGAATGCAGATGCCAACAGGTGGGTAGATGTAACTGTGGGATTCTGCGGAAATTATCTTCTAAGTGCTCTAATTTTCTCAAAGGTAAGGTCTCATGTTGAAAGCCCATGCCAGGCTTATGTTGATTTATTCATTGATAATGAACAACAAAATTGCCAAGAGAACTAGGTCCGTATGACAGCTTCTGGAGTCCACCTTTAGGAAAAATGTCTCCTGGAAGCCACCTAACCATGAAGTCTGGGACTCCTACAAAGGGATTTAATTGGGTAACTGATGGCTGATGTCATGGAGCTTGACAGCCGGATGCACCCATTCTTGAAAAGGTCAGACTTTCCAAGTTGATTAAAATATCCTATCTGCTAGGCACCCCGTACTCTGGATAATGCTATATGGGTGCTGCTGCGCTCTGCTCTTTGACTGTTTTCTCTGTGTATCAGCCCTTTATCCACCTGCTCTCCACTACATGTGTTGCCAATGAGGGTGCAACAGCTCCTGTTCTTCCTGCTGTGGTCCTGGAGGACATTTTGACTTTTCAAACATATTTCATCCTGACATTTACCTGTTGAATCTTATTAATTTAAGATTAATAGTGTTCTGAGAGGTGTTGACACTTGAGGTTTTCTTTCTTTGAATATATAGATTTTTTTCAGACCTCTATGTCTTCTGGACTTAGAGTGTTTCCCTATAATTTTATGAAATCTCATTTAGTGACTAAAAGCTTCTATTGGCCTGGTTTTATGATCGATGCATGACTTGATTATTTTAGTGAAATTAATTCCTCTCCTGTTTAGTATAAAAGTATTTATTTGGATGCTAATAATTCTAGAGAGAGGAAAAGGAATCCCAGGTCAGCTTCATGGACTGAATGTTTGTCTCTCTACCTCCAAATTAGTGTGTTGAAGCCCTAACCACCACCACAATAATGGTATTAGGAGGTGGGAGGTAATTTGGTGAAACCCTCATGATGGTGTTAGTGCCCTTATAAGTAAAGACCAGAGAGCTTTCTCTCCCCACCCCTACTGCCCCCACTTCTCTCTCTTTGGCAAGAAGGTGGCTGTCTGCAAAATAGGAAGTGGGCTCTCACCAGATACTGGAGGCTCTCACCAACCTCTAGAACGGTAAGAAATGACCTTGATCTTGGATTTCCCAGCCTCTAGAACTGTAAGAAATAGATGGTTATTTAAGCTACTTCGTCTATGGTATTTGTTATAGCAGGCTGAACTGGTTAAAACAGTCAGCGTAACTTTGAGACACCTAAATGTAGCATGACCTGGCTGAGAAAGGTGAGACACAGTTTTGGTTCAGTGCCTTTAAGTGACATTTGAAATGCACTTTTGGTCGGGCTCCCTTTGCTGATTCTTGTAGTCTTGGTTCTGAATTCTTCAATGAGTAAGACTCCTAGGAGTGAGTGTCCCATGTCTGGGGTCTGTAGCGCCTCACAAAGCCCTTTAGAAATATTTCTTCTCTCATGGCCAGACAAGTGGATCCCCAAGCACTTGGGAGTTACATCACCCCAAACAAACACAGTCACAGTTTATCTAAGACAGAAAAGTGCCTTGGGAGATTAATTTTTCTTTCCCCTTTTCATTGCAACCCTTTTCTGAGACTGAGTGGGCCAAGTGCAGCATAATCCCTGGTCCTGAGAATCAGTCAACTCTACCTGTCCTTAAAAGTCACTGGATTAGAGTCAGGTCCTACATGGGCTGTGTGATGCTTGGCAAGTCACCTAACCTATCTGTGCATTGGTTTCTTAATCTCTAAAATAGTGACTGTACCACTCTGGTGGGGTTGCTGTAAGGATTAAGTGAGATGAAAGGTGTGAAAGAGTTTTTACATGACACAGTGACTTTAAGGGTATTTTTACTATTTAAAATGAATCAGGTAGAAGGTAAAGGGATTTCCCCTTTTGTTGATACACAAGTTATTCATATAATATGCATGAGCAGGAGAAAGATGTAATGGGAAGTTGACTGTCAAGAGGGGAAGATAAATCAGCCAGAGGTATGCAGATTGTCTGTAAAGACAGATAGCAGAAGTCAGCAGTTATATTTAGCAAAACTATAAGCCTAGGGGAGAGCAGTGTCCTGTCTATCAGTGTTTTGAAGCATAAAAGCACAGAGCACTCTTGAGGAGGATTGAGCGTTCAGCTGCGAGGAGGATTTGGCCTCAGCCAGTCCTGGATAGATTGAAATCCAAGTCTTTACTCTGTGACTTAACCATGACAGATCAATTTATCAGGCCTTCAGTGAAAAGCTTTACCCATAGAGGATGTGTGGAATGCAAAGGATGTGTTAAACTTTGTTCCTGCACTCAAGGATCTTGGAAAGAACAGAATTGTGAGACAACTGGGACTTATTTGCAGTCTAAACCACAGACTGCAGGTTCAGCTACTTACCAGGACCTAGCAGGGGATGTAGCCAAGGAAGCCTGCCACTTGTAAGAAAAACAACAGCACAGAAGCAATATAAATGGCATTGACCTTAATGGGGCGTGGCAAAGGCAAAGATGGAGGCAAGCAGAGTGTGTGTCCTGTCAAAAGGGGCAACCTCAACTCAGCTTCCAAGGTGCCTGGTAAGAATGCACATGTGGAATTGCCCACATCTTTCAGTTTGGTCAAAAGAACTAAGAAATCCAGATGTTTATATGGAATTTCACAATTTTTGTAAGTTCTCAATTAATTTTTAAAAATTGCAAAACATGGTTATGTGGTTCTCTTTTTGTGATCTTTGCGAACACGTGGTGGTGAGTGGAATGCTGGGTAAGCTCAGAGAAGAGAAAAGAGAGGTAGGGGACCAGCCTGGCATCCTGAGCCTGAAGGACGGGCCCTTTGACTGGCCAGAGGGCAGGTCCCCAGCTCCCTCTGGGCAGAAGACAGGATGCGGAGGCTCATCGTCTCTGCACACTTCTGGAGCCCAAGGACTGTCTCTGACTGGTCAGCTCCCCCTCTTAACAGCTGTTTCCCTTAGGGGAACTGTGGTGGGGGTATGCAGAGGCGAGTCTTTCCTTTGTTCATGTTTCACAATATGGAATTCTAAAAGTAATTCAAGGCAAATTTTTCTAACATTTGGAGAGCATAAAAATAAGAGCTTCCCTCCCTTCCTTCCACTCTCCCCCATTTCCATTTCTAAGAGGTAATTACTGATAACATTTTTGAGCCTGTCATTTTAGAAATGTTTTAAGCATATAAAACCATATGCATGGTTTCTTTTCCCCCCTCACCTGGCAGATAGAGGAAAGACATGATTGACCACCAAGCAGAGAGCAGAATCCCATCTCTGCACGTTTGTGTCTCCTGCTTCGAAGGCCTTTCTCTTCCTCCTCATCTCCTCTCATTGGACGGCCACACAGTGTAGTGACAAAGAACACAGACTGGGAGTCAGACTTTCTGGCTCCCCACCCTGGCTCTATCATTTACTAGCTCTGTTACTCAGCTTTTTTCAGCTGAGTTACGCAGTCAGCCTTTTCATGCCATGATTTTCTCATCTGTTCAAGGGAATTAAAGTAGAATCTGCCTGGAAGAGTTGTGAGGAATGAATGCCTTCAAGTCCATGAAGGGCCGAGGGCAGGATTCAGCACAAAGCAAGTGGGATATAAGTATTTACTATTATTACTGTTCTCAAAGGTCTAACACTTGTTTCTTTTCTAGTAGGAAACCTCGATTGATTATCCCTAATCCCAGCTCCTCTCCTCCTCTAATTTACCTCTTTCAGTGCTAATTACACCACCTAATGTTGACATATTGCAATGGAGGGCAGGCACCACACCTCTCACTTTGTGTGTGTCTGCATGAACAGAGTTGGGGCAGGAATGCAGGTACCCGGATCTCCAAGTCTGTGACCTGCTTTGCCCCTTGTGGCAGAGGGCAGTGAGATATAGCAGGGAGCCTGGGACCCAGCTGCCCTCACCCTCTCGTGCCTAGGGTGAGAGAGAAATTGAGTGCTTCTCTTGCATTGAGATGATCTTTATATCCCCCAGAAGGTGCCTTGCCAAAATTTAGAGCAGTTTTAGAAATTCTCCACTAGCACGAGAGCCCTAAGGGCGGCAATGCTAGGCACTTCTCCTGTCCCCTGGGAGCCTCTGAGATCATCTCAGTAAAACTTTAATGCATGGAAGTCAATTAGAGTGGAGAATTCTCCTGTAATCAAAAGAGGCAATGCTTTTATTGGAAAGGTGCAAACTAGAGGGGAAGGATGACAGCTGTGTGGGCTCTGTAGAGCTAATGGCTCGGGCTGGGAAAATTATTTCAGCAGAGTCAGGCCATATCTACTGGGCAGCAAGGCAAGGGAGGGACTGTGGAGTGGGCAGGGGAAAAAGGTAGTAGGTAGCCGTAATGAGTATCCTTAGAGCGTGCTGACGAGTTCCCAGAGCAGGTTTACACCTTCACTTTCCTGGATCACCCATCACATCCATGAAGTGAGAACATAAGTTCAGAGAAGTTAATGTGGCTCTGGAGTGGAAAACATAGTCTGTCCACTCCTTTCCAGAAAGCAGATCTGGCTGGAGTGAGGAGTGTGAAAGAGGAGGGGGAAGCTTTGCTTTCTCTAAGCACATCCTCCAAAACTGGCACCTTCTCATGGGCTGTTAAGGGAAACCTGAAAAGCTGTTAGAGGAAGTCATATGAAATTTATTACTTAAACAGATGCACAGGTTGTATGTGTCTGTTCCAGTTACTGCTGCATAACAAATCACCCCAAAAACAGATTGTCTTCCAACAACCATTTTATTGTACTCACAGGTTCTGCAGGTCAGGAATTCAGGCAGGGCAACAAGGGGTGTGGCTTCTCTGATCCATGGCATCTGGAGCCTCAGCTGGGAAGACATGCTTGCAGGGGGGTCACTTGAAAATTGGGGGCTGGAATCTTCTAAGGGTACCACTGGCTAGATGTCCAGGATTGCACATACATGGCTGAGGGTTGATGTTGGCTGTTGGCTGGGAGCTCAGCTGGGGCTGTTTCCCAGAGCACCACATGTGGCCTTTGTAGCATGGCAGAGTCAGGGTACTTGGTGCTCTTATATGGAGGCTGACTTTCCCCAGAGTGAGCATCCCAAGAGAACCAGGCAGGCCTTTTTCGACGAGGCACCATTTCCAACTCCTTCTATTGATCAAAGCAGTCACAAGCTTGTCCAGATTCAAGGGAAAGGACATAGGCCCCCAACTCTCAGTAGTGCAAAAGAATACGTAGCTATTGCTTTTATTTTATTTATTTTTAAAATATATTTTTATTGATTTCAGAGAGGAAGGGAGAGAGAGAGAGAGAGAGAGAGAGAGAGAGAGAGAGGAGAGAGAAACATCAATGATAAGAGAGAATCATTGATTGGCTGCCTACTGCACACTCCCTACTTGGAATCGAGCCCACAACCCCTGGCATGTGCCTTTGATGGGAATTGAACCTGGGGCCCTTCAGTCCACAGGTCGACACTATCCACTGAGCAAAAGTGGCTGGGGCTGTAGCTATTGCTTTTAAACACCACTATGTTGTCTTATTCCTTTATACCCTTATTCCTTTATGACTCCATTGATCCCTAATTATTTTAGGAATTGTAGTTGGAGTCAGCAGGTGCTAGAATCCTGCCTTGGCTTTTCCACTAACTGGCTGTGGGACATTGAACCAGCCATCTAACCCATTCAAAGTTCTGTTTTCTCATTTCTAAAAATCACTTATTACAAAATAAATAAACCCTTAGCTACCTTTCATCACTTATAAAATATCTTTAAAATGTAGCTGTCCTTTCAAACTGCACAGGATTACTATAAGGCAGTGGTTGGCAAACTCATTAGTCAACAGAGCCAAATATCAACAGTACAATGATTGAAATTTCTTTTGAGAGCCAAATTTTTTAAACTTAAACTATATAGGTAGGTGCATTGTTATTAACTTAATTAGGGTACTCCTAAGGCTTAGGAAGACCCACACTCAAGAGGCCAAGGAGCCGCATGTGGCTCGCGAGCCACAGTTTGCCGACCACTGCAAGGGACTGGAATAGTCCCAAGCTGTTGGCAGAACTCTTGTTGGACAGAAGCTTGGTGACAATGGAGGGAGAAGTGGGGGAGAGGGCATTGAGGACAATGGTGGGGAGTTGGAATAGGGCTGGACAGAGGTGAGATGTGTCTCCTTTCTGTTGGCCCTGCTATATTTGTGGAGGTGAGGGAAGGAAAGTAGAAGGAAGCACAGAAATACAGGGGACCGCATTCCTTTTTGACCATGAGGTGGGAAGTGGTTCCGTATCTGGAAAATGTCATATGGTTCTACTGAGCCCAGCTTCAGAGAATCAGTGCAAACCTAGCAAGAGGCTGAGCCACAGTGCAAATAGAACAGGGTGGCTAGGACTCCACTCGGGTTTTCCCAGAATTGTATGGATTTGGTATGGATTTCAGTCACTCCTTGCCTATGTTTGCTCCTTTCCAAAATGCTTGATCCCTGACTCAGAGCCATTGACTCCTGCTGCTTGCCCTTTTCCCATCCCCTCCTGAGCCATCAAACATCTTGGTTGTGCAGCAGGACACATTTTAGGCAACCACATAATGCCTCGCCATTGTATCTTTCAGGCAGTATTTCTGTTGTTTCCCTACTTTCAGAGAAACCCCCTTCTGTTAATAAATTAAACCTTTTGGAAAGTTTGTTCCAGTAAAACAAACCACAGGGTTCTTTCATTTCCCTTTACGTTTATAAAGGAGTAGCAACTTTAAAGGAGCTCCTCACCTTACTTTATTAGCTCTGTGGGGCTGTATTATAGAAGCTCAGACTTTTCCACTTAAGTCAGAGGCTCACCTATCTACCCAGAGCCCATTAAACCATTAAGAAAAAAGATGTCTTTGTGGGCCAGGACAATTTGTGCACTTTGTTGGGAGTGAAGCTAACTCCCTCTTGCTCTGTGAAACACATTAAAAGTTCCAGGAATTCTGCATCCTAAGCTGGTCCAGGTGTTGTTCCAACAGAGCAGGCAGCAGGGTCACCATTTCCTCCTGAGCACTTGGCTTCTTGACCCTTGCAGCCCCAAACAGGGCCTAGTGTGGGCCTCAGTCTGTAATTTTTGTCTTACCCTTGTTCCCATGGCTCTGAGTTAATGCTCTCTCACTTTACACCCCCTGTCAGATTCATCCCACTCACTGGAAGGTCTGACATTGAATGGGGCTGCTCTTGGTCCCTCGTTTTTTTGAGCTGGAATTCTCCCTGAAGATTGCCCTGTTGCAGGCCTCATCCTTTACCTCGGGATGGTCAGTATGGCACTTGACTTCATAAATCTGCCATAAGTCAGATGGCCTGCTGCCCTTTCTGGGGACCGTGGATGAAGTGTACAAAAAGGAACTGAAGACCGATCCCTAAAGACACCGACCACCATAGCCTGGACCCGGGCACTGGCTCACTTGGTTTTCTTAGCTGGTATCAGAGATAACTCGAAGCCACCTTCCAGTCTGTTTTTCTGAACTACTTCTTGGAAATAATTAAGGTACGAGGGGAGAGAGTTACACTCTTTGCATCTGTCTACCAGGTAGGGAGTGACATTCCTGGACAATAACAGTTGCCAGCTCTACAGAAGGCTTGTAAACACGTGGTTGATGAGATTAGAGTTTTTCCAAGCGAGGAAAACAAGGAGCTGTGTAAAATAAACTATAATCTTGGAAACTGTAACGTGCTAATGGCAGATGTCTATTTCTTTGCAAGTTTGTTTAACATGCCTACACTAGTTAAAAGTCAGTCAACCCTTGAATCCTGCTGAATTAGACAATACAAGGATCTAAGGATGCTTGAATCTCTCCGTCATCTAGTATTTTATTTCTAGTCTACTTTTTCACCCCTTAAATTAGGCATTATTATTACCATTACTGTTATTAATTTTGAAGTCAATGTTTGCTTAGCTTTACCCAGACATTAACATATTTTTACTCATCTTCCTTTCATAGGTCTCAGCCTTTCCATTTAGGAAAATTTTTCTTCAGCTTGGGGTATATTTTTTAGAATTTTCTTTAGTGAGGATCTTTTAGTGATAAACTTTTCTTAGGCTTTGTCTGAAATTGTCTATATCCCACCATTATTTTTAAAAGATAGTTTTCTCAACATAGAATTTTAGACGGACTTTTTCCCCCTGTCAGAACATTGGACACTTTATTCTCTTCATCTCTGGATTCCTTTATTGATGTTGAGGAGCCAGCCATCAATTAAATTGCCTTTTCTTTATGGCCACTTTCAGAATCTGGTTGCTTTGGATGTTCTGACATTTTTTTCATTAAAGAATTTTTAAAATCTTTCTTTGGATATACAGAGCTTCTTGGACTCGAAGATTGATGTTTTTCTAACAATTCTGGGACTTTCTCCATTGTTTAATATATTTGGAATGTTTTTTCTCCTCTTTCTCTCAATTATTTTCTTTTGGAACTTCGATTGGACTTATTTAGACCTTAATCTCCCACAAGTCTCTTCGCACTTCTTATTTTGTATCATTTTGTGTTTCTGTGATGCGCTCTGGTCTAATTTCCTTATACTTATTATCCAGTTTAAAAAGTTTCTCTTCAAATGTGTTTACTCTGCTGTTTTACATTTCTAATTGCAGTTGCTAAATATTTTAATTTCCAGCCCAGCCAGTGTGGCATAGTGGTTGAGCGTCGACCGATGAACCAGAAGGTTACAGTTCGATTCCCGATCAGGGCATATGCCTTGGTTGCGGGCTTAATCTCCAGTGTGGGGTGTGCAGGAGGCAGCCAATCAATGATTCTCTCTCATCATTGATGTTTCTATCTCTCTCTCCCTCTCCATTCCTCTCTGAAATCAAGCAAAATATATTTAAAAAAATATTTTAATTTTCAGATATTCTATTTGTTTCACTTAAACATTTGCTAAGATATTCTTTATAGTCTCTTGTTCCTCATGTTTTTAAGCATTTCTATTAGTTCTCAAGCTTCCTGTCTGATACTTCTAGTGCCTAAAATCTTTGTTGCCTATTGCTTTGGTTCTCACTCACGGTGGCTAATTTCCTTGTATGTTTTGTGATTTTGGTTATGAACTGCTAAGTGCTATTAAAACCTTATTGTGGGAACTGCGCCTGATCAGAGTGGAATTCCTCTAGAAAGGATTTGTGTTTGCTTCCACCAGCCTGATTGTAGAAACAGATTTTATTTCTTGTTCATCTTATATTATGGGTTCAAGCCCTTGCTACTCCACCTTTACCCAGTAGACTCCTCTTAAACATCCCACGTTCAATGGGCCCAGACTTTCTGTCCTGCCTCACACCCCGTGAAGCCATCCAAATGGAGCACGAGGTCTCCAGGGCTTGGCCTCCCGGTAAAAGCTGGTTCTAACACTTTCTTCCATCCAAGGGTTTCTGTTTTCTCTTTATCCGTAGAGTCCTCGGAGATTTTTAAATGTTTTAATTTTTCAGCTTTTAATACAGCATTTTAGTTATTTCAACTGTAAGAATTATCCAAGGTACCTAGCTCCCTGTACCAATAGAAATGTCACTCCAGGGTCTTCTTTAAGATATATATGCAAGGAGAGACCGTGAGCCTCTAATTAACAGGCTTGTGAAAACGTTTTTTTCTCTTGAGATTACATTTGTTTACACAAAAACTTCACTAAAAGGAGTGTAGCAATTAAAAACTTTTTCTTGTGATAAAACTGAAGGTTGAGAAGAGTTCTTAAATGTAACATTACATATAAATTTAATTGCATGTTTAGGAAAAGGGACAAACTTAGACCTGTGTTATATCTTGGAACCCTCCTTTTCTGATTCTATAATTAGGAAAATGTCTTTTGATACTGTTTGTTAAGCTATCTTGTAGACAGGTGGACTTCAGCATTTTAATGTTGTCTCTGATGCCATGTAACCATAACTCTCCAAGCCTTGCTAATTAATTGTCATACAAACATTACTTGTCAAATCCTGGTCGGTGGCAGTTCTGTATGTTTCTAAATTTCTTTTTCTGCTGATGGTGTTGTCAGGCTTGTTTTGCCTGCCTCTTCTCCCTTTGGCCACAGGATTATTCATAAAATCCCAGACTCTATCAGATTCTCAGTCTTAAATTAAGTGTTAGATTATTTTCTGTGCAGCCCACAATGGTTTCAATGTGCTTGTATCTGTCCCCCACACTGAGTGAAGGCAGAAGCTCTGTCTTACTCATTTCTCTGTTTCCTTTGCCTCCCTCCCCCACTAAGTGTTTTATAATTTCATAGGAACGCAGGATAAGTTTAGGGAATAAATAGAAATGTAAGAAAAAATCAGTCAGAATTTGCTGTGGAGGCCTTCTGGCATTCTTTAGGGTGGGAGACATGGAGGAGGGCCCAGCAGAGGCAGAGCTGGTGTTCAGAGCCTGGGAGACCTCCTGCCACTCAGCCCGCCCCTCTGCTTCTCCCTCCCTTAGGCCCCCTGGCTGCCGTCAGATCCAGCCGAGGAGGATCAGAATGTGGGTAAATGGGACCTGGCCACCCAGGAGGCGGCAGTGAGATTGGCCCAGGGCTTGTCATCCCTACATGATGGCTTTGTGGTCTTGGAGAGGCTCCCAGCCTGGGATTGCTCCCACCTCCCACCCCCTTCAGGCCCAGCATTTTGTTCCCTCCAATTAACTGTGCATAACAATAAGGAGTGAAAACAAGTGAATTAAGTAATAATTTATCATATTCAGTTCACCATTAACAGCCTTCTAGTGTTTCCTTTGCCCTTTTAAATGAGGCTTTGTTCTGTGGCTCAGCTCTTCCGTGTACTCCACAGGCTTTTAGTGAGCGCCGTCCCTTCCTCCCCTTCTCCTCCTCCTGCTTTCCTTAGGCTTTGAAACATGAGTGTCTTTCTGGAAGCAGTTGAGCATCTCCCATCTAGCATCTTCCATCCCACTTAATAGGGAACTTGGATGTTAATTTATGAGCATCAGCTGCAGGCTGGGTGCTGAGAGACGGAAGGGAGGAGGATATGGTCTTTGCCCTGGTCCGTCTTTTAATCTATCTGAGGTGATGAGACTCATCCAACATGAAATGGTCAGAGGAGGAAGGAGGGGACAGTATTTGTCAGTTCCAGCAAAGGAAGACCTTTCTGTGAGAAAAGCTCCCTGCAGGAGAGGACTTGAACTGAGTCCTGAGTGTTGGTGTGAATTTGGGGAGGAGGGAGAGGTGAGGGCAGTCCATGAAGGGGTCTGGCAGAAGCACAGTGTGAGCCGCCATCTAGTGTGAGAGAAGGTGAGGTGGGGAAGGTTCCCCAGGTGGTCTGTACACGCATGCTCACTTCAAGTTGCCATTTGACCAAAACGTCTTAAAAATGAGGCTCAACAACAAAAACAGCATTAACTAAGATTTCTGGGGTCCATTTTAATTTCCAAAATTAAATTTAAAGTTGACAGTAAAAAAATAAGACAGTATTACCTTTAATTCTAAATTATGGCAATCCCATGAGGTGGAAGCACATTTATTTACTAAAATTTCTTTTGGGGATAGCATATTATTAACTTGAAAGAAATACTCAGATAAATTGCTTGAGATGGAGGGAAAGTCCCCAAGGGCATACATGTAAACAAATAGAGGGGGAGGGGAGTCTTTGACACTGTTATGCTCAAGGCCTTGAAAGAAATTTGCCTCATTCCTGAGAGGCAAGATGGTAGGAAAATGAGGTGAGTAGAAAAACTGGGGGTCCAGTGGGGTTAGGGAAGGCTAAGAGAGATCCCTGAGGACAGATAAAAGGACACATTACTATTATTTTTTAAAAATGTTTTTATTGATTTTAGAGAGGGAGAGATAGAAACATCAATAAGGAAGTCCTCCCACATGCCCCCTACTGGAGATTGAGCCCCAACCCGGGCATGTGCCCTGACTTGGAATTGAAGCAGCCACCTCTGGGTGCATGGGACGATGCTCAACCAACTGAGCCACACCAGTCAGGGCAAAAGGATACATTCTGTTAATGGTGACCGATGGCCACAGGGTCAAGCATGCCTGGAGTTTGGTTGGACCACCTTCTATAAAGGTAGCCAGGGGAAGGTTTTAGAGAGAGAACTGAGCTCATCAGGTTCAGGTTTTGGCAGGAAGCAATTAACCTGAGGCCACATAGCAAAATGAGGAGCAAGGTCCTCCAATTTCCCCTGTGACACCAGTCATTCTCATTCTGAGCTTGAGTCTCAGCAGATATGGCCTCTCTCTCTCTCTCTCTCTCTCTCTCTCCTCTCTCTCTTTTAATCTTTATTGTTCAGATTATTACAGTTGTTCCTCCCCCCACCCCATAGCTCCCCTCCACTCGGTTCCCACTCCACCCTCTGCTCTTACACCCTCCCCACACTGTCCTCATCCATAGGTGTACGATTTTTGTCCAGTCTCTTCCCGCACCCCCACACCCTTTCCCCCCCGAGAATTGTCAGTCCATTCCCTTTCTATGCCCCTGATTCTATTATATTTGCCAGTTTATTCTGTTCATCAGATTTTTTATTCACTTGATTTTTAGATTCACTTGTTGATAGATATGTATCTTTACTTTTTTCCTCTTCTTCCTCTTCTTAAAGAATACCTTTTAGCATTTCATATAATACTGGTTTGGTGGTGATGAACTCCTTTAGCTTTTTCTTATCTGTGAAGCTCTTTATCTGACCTTCAATTCTCAATGATAGCTTTGCTGGTTAAAGTAATCTTGGTTGTAGGTTCTTGCTATTCATCACTTTGAGTATTTCTTGCCACTCCCTTCTGGCCTGCATATTTTCTATTGAGAAATCAGCTGATAATCTTATGGGCACTCCCTTGTAGGTAACTAACTGTTTTTCTCTTGCTGCTTTTAAGATTCTCTTTTTGTCTTTTGCTCTTGGCATTTTAATTATGATGTGTCTTGGTGTGGTCCTCTTTGGATTCCTTTTGTTTGGGGTTCTCTGAGCTTCCTGGACTTGTAAGTCTATTTCTTTCACCAGGTAGGGGAAGTTTTCTGTCATTATTTCTTCAAATAGGTTTTCAATATCTTGCTCTCTCTCTTCTTCTGGCACCCCCATAATTCTGATGTTGGTTTGCTTGAAGCTGTCCCAGAGGCTCCTTACACTATCTTCATAATTTTTGGATTCTTTTTTCTTTTTGCTTTTCCAGTTGGGTGTTTTTTTTTTACTTCTTTGTACTTCAAATCTTTGACTTGATTCTTGCGATCTTCTAGTCTGCTGTTGGATCTCTGCATAATATTCTTTATTTCAGTCAGTGTATGCTTAATTTCTAGTTGGTCCTTTTTCATATCCTAGAGGGTCTTACTAAATTATCGGCGCTTTCTAGTAAATTCTTGAAAAACCTTGTAACCGTGGTTTTGAACTCTATATCCAGTAGTTTTCTTTCCTCCATTTCTGTCATTTGTGACCTGTTTCTTTGTCTCCGCATTTTGGCTGCTTTCCTGTGTTGATAGAGTGGCTTTCTGTGCTAGGTGTCCTATAGGGCCCAGTGGCTCAGCCTCCCCAATTACCTGAGGTGGACACTCTTGGTGCACCCCTTTGTGGGCTGTGTGCATAGTCTTGTTGTAGTTAAGCCTTGATTGTAGTTGGTATCACTGGGAGGAATTGACCTCCAGGCCAATTGGCTGTGAGAATCAGCTGTGTCTACAGTGGGAGAACTTCTGTGCTGGAGACACCCTTCTGGGGCAAGACTTGCTTCAGTGGGGCTTTGGTGCCCACTGAGTCTGGCCCCTGAGTGTGTCCCTTATGGATCTGAGCAGTTGTAATCTGGATGGTCCCACTCTGACCACTGTGTACACTGGCACTTGGATCTCTAAGGAGGTGCTAATTTAGCCTCTTCCTGAGGCTACCCAGCAGGAGCTACGGAGAGATCTGCAGATTCCTCTTCTTTGTTTGGGATTTGGAGGTGCCCAGATGAGGCCCAGCTGTGAAGCAATGCAAGCTGCTGTGGGGCCTTGGGCCTGCTTTTGGATGTTCTGGGTCTCTCTGACCCAGCTGCAGTTTGTTAGGTAATTTTAGATTGCAAAGGGCCAGGGCATTCATATGCAAAAGCCTCTGCGCACAGCTTGGGTGGGGCGGGGTCTCAGGGAATCCACAGGGTGGAGCAAACAGCTATGGCTGATCCTCAGTCCTGCCCTAAGAGGTCCCGGGTCTCAGTGTCCCGCAGTAATCGCTGCAAGCACCTCTGAGAGAAAGCCGCCCTCGAGTTCCACCCACTGCCAGACAGTCCAGTTTCTCCCTGTATGAGTCTGGGTCCCCAGAAACTCACCCGGAACAGGAGTTAGGGCCGTCGGGAGCTTGTGTCCCTCTTCCGATTGAAAAAGACAACCGCATCCTCAGTTGCCAGCCCTTTCCGAGCACCTCCGTACCTCTGCACTTTACTTCTGCACCTCCTCTGAGTGTCAGTGTGCTTTTCTCTTTCCTTCTAGTTGTAGAATTTCCACTCAGCCAGCCTTCCTGTGGTTCTGGATGATGTCCGTTTTGTCTTTTAGTTGTATTTTTGAAGTGGTTGTGCGAGGCAGCAATTTCAGGTGTTTACCTATGCCGCCATCTTGGTTTCTCTATTGCCTCTCTTTTATGCACAGTGTGAATTCATTTCTGGATGCATTTACATTTGCTCCAAAAATACAAACACCTGCTTTCTATCTAATCAGTAAAAGCAGAGAGAAAAAAAAGCTGAAATGGCCAAACAACGGGGCATTCATCTTCAAGGGACACTGAACCACACAGCCCTTGGCCGCCTGCAGCCTCTAATGGACGGGCAAGAGGAGGGCAGGGACGGAGGACAGAGGGGAGCTGGGGAAGGCAGCTTCACGGGCAGGTCAGACGCATTGCTTCCTGTTGGAACTCTCTTCCTCCATGTGTCCTCTGAGGAGTGGCAGCACAGTTATCTGATGTCACAGCAGGACACTGAGTTTTTCTTCAAAATCTAAACCTTTTCCTCTCTCTCATAAGCTTCGTGGTGCTTCCCCTTTAAGACTTTTCCTTGCCTTTTCCTTTCCTTCCTCCTTAACAAGGGCAAACTGAGAAGAATGAAGCCAGAGTAAATTGAGAAAATATTTGAAGCCTATTAAGTGTGGCTACAAGTTTATTGTGATTCCTAAGTTAATTATATCCTTTTTGACTCCCAGCCAGTCCCTTCGCTGAGCTTCCATATAGACTTGGCCATCTCTCCCGCCTCAGGCTGGCAGCATGCCTCTGCCTGCCTTGCTCTTTCCCACCATCCCTTTCCCATCCGTCCTGCACAGACAAGTCAGTAGTTCACTGTAGCTGCTTCTTGTTGGAGCTTAAACTCGGTAGGGGCTATGGTGGGTATGAAGAATTTGGAATTGTGTGTATTTGTATCTTGTGTGGGGTGGGGACATGGTTGCTAGTGGGAGACCGTATGTAAATGTTAACTCTCACCACAGCTATGCATTTATTTTAGCTTGTACTTTACAAATTGTTATCCTTGATCATCTAAATCTCGTGAGTATTTTGTACAGTAAGTGTTACCAGGGCCACTTATGGATTAAGAAACTGAGGCTCAGAGAACAAGGTAGAATTCCAGTTCAGGTCTTTGATTTGTAAGTCCTGTGTGTGTTCGTGTTTTCCTTCTATACTATACTGTTTTCCAAATAACAATAAAGTTGTGCCTTTGAATAACATCTAAGAGTATTCAGAGGGACGTTCAGACATATTGCCTCATTTATTTTGAAAATAATGTGATGTTGGTGCTATCCCCATTCCGGAGTTCTTTAGGAATTCTTCCTCCCGCATCCATCGCCAGGCTGGCAGTGGGAGCTGCGTGAATCCATTGATTGGTTCAGCGCCTTCTCCAGAAATTCTGTCTGAGAATGAAAGGGATCAGCATGTAAATACAGTGGTTGAGAGTGGCCACTTTTGGTCAGGTCAAAGCGGACCAGAGGAAGCCAGTATACAGTAAGACAAGGGAGCAAAGAGGCTAGGGAATAGCAACAGCAAATAACTCCCAACACAACAACAACAAAAAACCCGAGTAGGGATAGAAGTTTATGAGGTTCCTACCCGTATTCAGTCTTTGGTTCTAGTCCATGAGGGTCTACAGTCTCTTTTTCCTTGGATTCTGTATGAATCCTGTTTCCTGCTAATAAAGTCTCTTTTATTTGCAAATACTGTGTGCTAAGGTTAGGATTTTGATTACTTGCAGCCAAAATAATCCTTAATAATACTTATCAGAAAGTAGAAGCTAAGTGAACTAAATGTTAAATATAGGTACAAGTAAGGAAATGTGATATTAGAGAATGGAGCAGTTTTCACTGTTGGGTTACAAGAGACCTCATGAGCTGGGCATTGAAGCATTTGCTTAGTACCTACATGTATGTAAAGCCCTTTGGTAAACTCTTTGGACAGAATAGAGAATACACAGGAGCTATCTATTAGGAAGTTTCCAAGTATAGTAGATACTTTTGGTATTCCTGTCACATTCCCTCAGCCGAACCCTGATTTCAGCTAAAGCTGTGGTGGACAGTTCCTGCATGCTAACAGCATCCCACCTTGAGGGGCTGTCTTGCTTCTCTTGGCTTTTCTGTCTCAGTGCTTTCTCCAAAGCCCTCAGAGCTCTCTCAGCCCAGAGATTTGGAGATTGAAGGGAAATGATTGCCTAACTGATATTTGGAGGATCTGCTTTCAAGATGACTTATGGCTGATCAATTGATTCTGGCTATTGCAAGAAGTCTCATTGCTTCTCCACATGAAGTCTCCATATGGCTGATTGAGCATTTTCACAGCATGGTGGCTGTTCAAAAGAGCAAGAAAGAAGCCACCTTACCTTTTTTGACTGAGCCTCAGAAATTGCACATTGTCACTTCTGCAATGTCATGTTGGTTACACCTGTTCAATTTGGGATGAGACTATGTAGTCTCAAAATGGCTACTCTCAACCACTGTATTTACATGCTGATATCAGAGATAAGGGTCATTGGGCCATCTTGGAGGCTGCTAATGTCCCTGTGGACAACGCTCAGCTGATAGAGGATGTAAGCCAGAGGATAAATGCCCAGCCTCCTAATTCTCAAGTGCATTTATTCTACATGGTTCCTCAGAGGCTCCCCAAAGAGGCTGAGCTCCAATTGGCAATAGCAGTAATAATTTCAAGTGCACACCCTTTCGTGGCTTCTCCTCCTTCTTAGACTCCCATTTCTTTCTCCCTTACTCCTGTTTCCTGGGATCACTCCCAAATAAACTCCTGCATCAAAGTGCTTGTCTACCAGTAATGCTTTTGGAGAAACCCAAATAAAAACACAAAATAATTTTGAAATGGTGTGGAGCTGATCATAAAAGTATATGCCACAGCCAAAACCGGTTTGGCTCAGTGGATAGAGCGTCGGCTTGCGGATTGAAGGGTCCCGGGTTCGATTCCGGTCAAGGGCATGTACATTGGCTGCGGGCACATCCCCAGTGGGAGATGTGCAGGAGGCAGCTGATCGATGTTTCTCTCTCATCGATGTTTCTAACTCTCTATCTCTCTCCCTTCCTCTCTGTAAAGAATCAATAAAGTATATTTTTAAAAAAATAAATAAAAGTATATGCCACAATCTGCTATTGGAATATTGATGATTACCCATGTAGAGGGAGCTCACATGTATTAGTACAAGGATGACATAGTTGGGAAAAGCTTTATAGAAGCAGCAGGAATTGAGGGATTGAGAGATTGGGAAAGTGAGAAAAAGAGCAAGAGGACGGAGAGATATCTATAATCTCTCTATATAAAAGCCTAATATGCTAAGTGTCTGACCGTTTGACCAGTCGCTATGACGTGCACTGACCACCAGGGGCAGACGCTCCGATCAGTAGGTTAACTTGCTGCTGGGGTCTGGCTGATCAGGACTGGGCAAGTCAGGCTGGACATGCCCTGGAGCCCTCTGGCGGTCCTTCCCCTGCCAGACACCCCACCCTGATTGCCCTGGCCAATCGGGACTGGGCGAGACAGTCCCCATCGGCCCTGATTGGGACTGGGCAAGATGGGCCAGACATGCCCTGGAGCCAACCTCATATAGTCCTTCCTTGGCCTCTAAAATATTTCTTTTAATTAATTTCCTTTCAATGTGCACAAATCTGTGCACTGGGCCTCTAGTACTATCAATAATAAAAAATATATTTTTTAAAAAGAGCAAGAGGAGGGCACTTTAGCAATACTCAGAGTGGGCTCAGGGCCTAGGCAGGGCAGGGCACAGAGAAGAGCTAGATATGGCTGGGGCAGGAGTGGTCAATATGTGGGACAGTCTACCAGGGAGGGGCTGGGGCAGGCTGTCCATTAAGAAGGCCGTTGTGACAGTCTAGGTGAGAGATGAGAAGGGCTTGTACTAGCTCAGATTGACTTGAAATGAAGGATGGGAATAAAGAACAAGATCTCACAAAGGGGGACCTGCTAGGGCTTCCTTCCCAGAACCAGACATACCTGGTACAGGAATGAGGAGCCAGGGCTGGGTTTCAGAAAGGACTGTGAGGAGGTTAGCAGTTCTTTTATTCATTCACAAATAATTACTAAACACCTATTAAATGATATGTATTGTTATAATGGGGCCATAGTAGTGAACAAGATCATGAAACTGTGTCCTCAATGAGCATGTTTCCATAAGGATCTACTAAGGAATCTCCCTTACAACTTGGAAGGCAAATGATTCCTAGGAAATGGATTCTGTACCTCCTCAGAGCTGTGTCCCCAAAATCAGTCCCAGCTAGTTCTGCCACAAGATGTTCTGTTCAGTTTGGCTGTGCACAGCTGCTGTGACATACATCACACCCTCAGCATTACCCAATAACATCTGTTTGTTTATGTGGATGTCTAATTGTCAATTAGATATCAGCAGTGATACACATTAGGGAAACAGAAGACTTGGTAGTTACACATAAATATAAATTAAAAGCTTAAGACAGTGCTGGTTTCCATGACTGTTACTCAATACAAGTTCAAGTTCAAACTCCTTAGTGGTATCCAAGTGGTATGCAAGGCCATGCAGAGCATCCCTTCATCCTCTTCTTCTAGGCTCCTCCTTTTGCCAATATTCCATCCTCATGGAACCACTTGACATTTTCTACACATGCCTGTGTGTCCTTGTTCATACTTTTCCATCTCTACTTTATTTGCATATTGAGTTCTTACTCATCCTCTGAGCCTCAGTCCAAATCCCATCTCCTCTTGGAAATCTTTCCAGAATGAGTCGCTCCCTGTTCTGTGCTGTGGAGGCTCTGTTTGATTCTTGCTTGCAGCTTTTTGATATTCTCTTTCTTGTTTTATAGTTCTTTGTACACCTTTATCATCAATGGGCTGCATGCTCCTTAAGGGTTCAGGTCTTTGGTATTTCCAGGTGCTCTGCAATTGTGGAGGTTCAATGTTATCTTTGCTAAATAAACAGATGGGAGATGTGGCTTTTGATGCACCATACTTGGCCACTGATGGCGAAGCTGGTCAGCTTGTCAGATGGCAGGACTGAAACTGGCAGGTCTTGCTGCCCGCTAGCAACCAAGAGTGGTGACAATGCTGTATGGCTCCAGGGATGCAAAAGTGGGGGCATCCTGACCATGCTCTGATGTTAGTATTCTCTTATTATGAGGACTCAGCACAGGTGTTCTGCTCTGTCTGTCAAATGCACGGAGAGATGAATCTGGGAATGTCCCAATGCAAACCCCATACTGCTTGGGTGGTCTGTTTGTGTATTACTCTTTGACACTTAAGTTCTTCCATTTGGAATCATTTGCATTTACCTTGAAGATGGATGTAGAAAGATTTTCTGAAACTTCAGAGTTCGAAGTCTGAATATAACTAAATAGCTTAGGATAAATAATGTTTGCAAAGAGTTTATATTTGAAAAGACCAGGGCCTTTTAAGATATTGGATTTAGAGGTCTCCTTTACCTCTTCAAATGCAAACTTTTTTATTCATGTAAAAAATGCTTATTAACTCCAAGTGCTTCTCCTATTCGTTGGTCTTCTCTTATTCTGAGAGTCACCCTGAAATTAGACAAGGGCTTAGATTTCTGACCACGGCTTCAGAAAGTCAGGTCATGTCTGCAGTGCGCCAGGCTGGTACTAGTCCCATGTCTGATTTCAGTTCCTCTCTGTGGGATCTAGGTGTTGAGTCAGCAGAGGGAGAAAAGCAGCCAGGTCTTTTCCTTCTTAAAAATTAACAGATACTTACATCTAGTGTGTGTAGAGTGCTTTTGTTACATTTGCTTCTTAAGACTAAGGATATTTGAAAGAATCATCCCATTTTATAGGGAGAAAATGAAGGTTCAGTGATATTGAGTGATCCACTCACTATCACGCAGCTTATAGTGATGGAGTTGTGACTCCTGCCAGGTTTTCTGGGACTAGTATTTAGTGTCCTTTCTGACAGGACTGAAATCTGCCTGTGATGCCAATCCAGCACTCCTTTAAACACCTACTTCCTACCTCCTTCTTTGTAAACACCCATCTTGTATCCTTTATCACAGCTGTCAGCTAGCCTCTGGAAGGTGACAATGGCTGAAAATAGCTTATGGTGTGACACCTCCCAAAGAGATTTAAATTTCCCCCCAAAATTAACAAAACAGAAGTTTATGTGGGGGAGTTTGAGTTTGATGACAGATGGATTGTGGAGATGCTTTGAGGCCAAGGGGTCTTCTTGGCGTCCCTTGTGACAACCACATAACAAGCACGCATTTTCCTGGGTCTGAACCCCCAGTGTTGATGGCACAAGAGAAAAGGGAGGAGGAGTGGATTGGGTGCCTTGTAAACAGTCTCACACGATGAGCCTCAGGAGGTCCTGGGGGGCGAGACCCTCAAGTTCCCCGGTTAGGTGGCCTGCAGGATAGTCTGGATTCAGGAACACAGCATGGCTTTCACAGACCTTTCTGTATTCTCTCACCCACTTGGATGGGGCCAAAGGAAAAAACAAGAAGCTGTTTCTTTATTAATGATGCTTTCTGCCGTTAGATTAAGCACTGATTAAAGGCAGATGCTTCCAAAGTATAAATGTAAGTACCATCTCAGTCACTTCTCCGGTTACAGGGTTTCCTACACGATTCTTTAAAATCATTTTGGCTCTCTTCCCATTTGCCTTCCTCCATGCTCTCCACCCAGCTTCTGAGCCGCTCCTCCCAGAAGGGCTCCGACTGCTGGGAGCAGGAGCTCAGACTCAGAGAGAGACTTGCTCCGAGGAGAGAGCTTTGAGAGGGGCCACTGGAGCTGCTGTCTGGAGCCACCTCACCAGAAGGCAGGTAAGTCTGAGATGGGGACAGCCCTATCCTCTGTTCTTTCAAGTCTGGACTTGCCACTATGGAACCTGCCCTGTGTGTGTGTGTGTGTGTGTGTGTGTGTGTGTGTTTTCCCATCAGAATGGACTGTAGGTCTCTGTAACCATTTCCTGCTCAAATTAGAGGCAGAGACCAGGTGACTCAGTGGTGGGGTCCATCAGGTAGTGCTCCTTTCAGATACTCTGAGAGGGGCATGGTGCCAGGAGGGGGCTCACCGCATGGACTTGGTGTTAGGAATTGGACTTTGCTAGTAAATCGGTGCTCAAGCTTTGTCTCCGTCAGGCCGCAGTACACATCGTCCAGGTGTTTTCTGAATTCCTGTGGCCAGGTAACTTAATCAGAAATTAATGTATACTTTTTCTTTTCTCTGAAGAGCTAGCACACTAATCTTGGGATTCATTTTAGATTGAGATCAGTTGTGCTACAGTCTATTCCCGTTCCTTTGCTTTCTGCTTTTCTTATGGGACCTAAGCAAGAGGAAGGGGATATTGTTTTTTGTAACCCACTTTAATAAACATGGTCACCAAAGTTAAGAACTTGCTGTTCAGACCACCACCCAAAACAAACAAGGGGGCATCTTACCGGGTACATTTATCACTGGGCTATCTGCTTGGTTGGGAGGGAGGGAGGGTCTCATGGTGGGGCCAGTGGAATGCCTCTGGGAGTGAGATGTGATTGGGTGGCAGTGAGGCTGATGTGCTGGGAAGCATGTCACACACAGTGAGGATGCTGTAGACCCAGCCCAGCTGGAAGCTATGTGTCTTTCTTCTCCTGATTCCCTTCTCTCACCTCCTTGGGATGTCTTAGCTTTGAGTCTGAAGAACTAGGCAGGTAGGTGGGTTGCAGGAATGCGTATGTGATCACAGGCAAGTATCTCATTTTCTCTAAACTCCAATGTTTTCTTCTGTAAATGTGGATGGTATAATATCCACGTTGTACATTTCTTGGGAAATTATGAGAGGGAAATTCTTAATTCATTTAAAGCATTGACACAGGGCTTAGCCTATAGCTTATAGCTGTATGAACCTCAAGGTAGACCTTTGGCATTTTGAGTTGTGTGGACCAGGTCCATATTGGAATGTTCTGGGCATGCAGTTGCAAACCTTTGATGACTTCCTCAGTGACTTCGCTTACTGGCTGGTGTAAGTGTGAATGTCAGGTTAACCAGTTTGGCTCCTTACCAAGAGAGAAACCTAGAGAGAAACTCTAGTCAGGAAGATATAAGGTTAAAATCTCTGCCTCTTAAGAGAAGGTCACAAATAATTCACCCTAATTCCAGATGAAGGTTTCATTTCAGAAATACCTTAAGGATAATTTTTATCTCATGAGATTGTCCTGAGAATTAAATTTTACCTGGAATAGGGTTGATGCCATTAGACGATTCCTATTATAGTAAAAATGTTTGTGATAAAGCATTGATTGAAAAGTTCATGATGTAAAATTGCATATGTATTACAATGATAGCTATGCAAATTATACACAAAAAGACTATGGAAAAAAATACTCCAAAATGTCAAAACTTGCGTATGTTGGGTGGCTTTGGTGTGTGGGTAATCATTTCCTTTTCTTGTTTTCTAAATTTTATTTAATGGGTGACTCTATTAGCCAGGGCCCTGGCAGGAAACAGATGGCACATTCAAACTGGGCATTTCGAGGATGTTTTATTAAAGGGACATTTTACAAAGGTATGGGCAGAGCTCAGTAACAGAATCATTGAGGGTGCAGTTCTCAAATGTGTTGATAGTGGGTGCCATTACACCCCACATTTGCAGGGCAAGGGGAAGGAGATGCTATGGAACCTGGGAGAGAGCTGCGTGGGTGGGCCATCTGACAGTCACTATGGCCCATGGCCACTGCCAGGGAGAGGGTTGGGGAGGAAAAGCCTGACCTCACTCTCCACCATTCTCTGGTCCCTCGCTGGTGCCTCCCATTGGCCAAACCCAACCAGAAGCCAAAGTTCAAGGGACCCTGAAGAGAGTTCCATATGTATCAGCTTCATGGGCACTGAGCAGGGTGGAGAAGGATGGGGAGAGGTCTGGAGGGCAAACTGACAATGTCCAGCACACAAGGTTATGCCACTTTTATAATTGCAGGAAAAGTCATAAGTAAGAAACAAAAACCTTTTGCTATGCTCAGTGCTTTCACACCTGCATACACTTCCCTTTCTCCTCCCAGCTCAGTGACTTTGGATTCTTCATAACCGTGCCTTTTGGACCCCCACAGTACCCAATGCTTCCCCCTAGTGCACCCACACTCATCGTGTGGTTTATTCTCCATCCTTGACTTACCTGACCCCCCCACACACACCCCACTACAAGACCCTGAGGACTGGGGATGGTGTTTTATATCACTTCGAAAACCCAGTATCTAGCACAGGAATGAATGAACAATTGGAGTTAAGGTCTATATCTATATTAGTATATATAAAAGCCTAAACGACTGTTATGATGGAACAACAGGTCGCTATGATGTGCACTGACCACCAGGAGGCAGACACTCAATGCAGGAGCTTCCCCCAGCCCACAGGCCCCAGTGTCAAGGCTGGGATGGGGAACCAGGGGTGGGTGGCAGCGGTTTCCCAGGGGGGCCCCTCTTTGGGGCCGGTGGCCAACTCCCTGGTCTCTCCCTCAGACCCTACCCCCCCTCTCCTGTGCTGGCAGATCCCAATCAGCCCACCACCCACCTGCCCTGGTGGCGGTTGGCCCCTCCCCCCAGCCAGCAGGTCCTGATCACCCAATTGGGGTGGACCCTAGGCTAGGATGGGGAACAAGGGGTGGGAGGCTGCAGACGCTGGTAGCAAGGGAAGGAGGAGGGGGTGGGGTGGGGTGGTGGGTAGATGGGGAACCGATCAGCCCTGATCACCGGCCAGGCCTAGGGACCCCACCCATGCATGAATTTCATGCACCAGGACTCTAGTATCTCTGTAAAGCTTATAGATTTGAAGTAAGGCCTGAAACTACCTAGTCTTAACTGCAAGTGAATTCCTGAGGAATTTAGGAACTCTGCTTAGGGAAGTGAGGCCTTGGTCCTCTTTCCTAGGTGTTTGTTTTCTCTCTATTCAGGGAGAGCAGGCCTATGAGCTGGCTGGGCCAGTCCTCAGAGGAGTATGAGCAGAGCCCTCACTGACAGGCAACTCCCATGTCATGGCGATCTCACAGAGCCTTCTCTTGCCCTTCCAGTTCCTGTGATTTTCCATGTCAAATCACAATTCACATGTTTTAGGATGGCAAGTTGAGATTATGCTTGCTTCCTTTACAACTCAAGGAGATTTCGAGCATGTCACTATACCTGGTATTTCGACTCTGTTTTGAATCAGAGGATGTTTTGAGCCCTCAAAGGATTTTTACATTCCTTTTACAATCTTATAAAAGTAACATGTACATGCACTAAATCAAATAGCTCAGGAGGGAAGTAGGTTTGGAAGGATATTACATGAAAAATAAAATGTCTCAACCTTCACCTATATACTCACTCCCACTTTTAACTCTTTCAGTTTTTCAGTCTTCTAGTCATTGTTTTGTTAATAAATAATTCTCTTAAGTTCTGTTTCTTGATTTATAAAGTTTAGTTAGGAGTTATTGAATTGTCCCTATGTGAGATGAGGAATTTATCTTACTGACAGCAATCCTTTTGCTGTTCTCATGATTCTTTCAGTTCTTGTTATTTATATTTTAAATTTGGTTTCACACTCAATTCCCTGCATAATTTTATGCCATAGACTTATACTTGCATTCCTTGATCTCTCCACTTGCAGGTCCCACAAGCAGCTTCAATTCCATGTGTTTTAAATTGAATCCATTCCTCCAAAGCTTTTCCCTTCCCTAGTCTCTCTATCAGAGTGAATAGCACCACTTTTTGACCCAGCTGCCCAAGCCAAGAACCTTACTGTCCTCAAATCCTTCCCTTCCCATTAATTACTTATCAAGGCTATTTCTTAAGTGATTGTCAAGTCCATCCACTCCATTAGGCCATCGTCTGTGATTGTGATTTATTGTAATAGTTTTCAAGCTGATTTTTCCGATTCTAGCCTCCCTCCTTCTCCTCATCCTAAACCCTATTTATTCTTACCAGTTAGAGGGATATTAAAAAAACTTGATAGTGGTACTCCTCTTTAATAATAACAATAACAACAACAATAATAATAACAACCCACCCTTTAGCAACTCTCCATTAGGATGAAGTCCATGATCTTTACTAAGGATTATAGGGGCCCCCGTGCTCTCGCAATGCTGACTAGAGCCCTTTTCTGGCCATGCCACTCCACAAACTCTCCTTTTCTGGCAAACAGAACTTGTTGATGGACACTGTATTCTTTTTCACCCAGGGGTCCCTGTACATGCTATTTTCTCCTCCTGCAAAACTCTTAGGTCCCCCCTTTTTTGTCTAAGTCTTCTATCTCCTTCAGTATTTAACTGAGACGTTAAAGCTCTGGTAGGCCATCCCTAATGCTCCAAAGCTAGATGCCTATCCTGTGCAGACGTATTACCCTCTACTTCTCACTATAGTAGCATTTGTCTTACTCTATTGTAGTCTTTATCTGTCTTCTCCCTTGCACTAGGATGGCATGACTGTAGGACCAGGAGGAGGGACTGTGGTTTTCTTCACCATTGGTGCCTAGCACTATGCCTAGAACAGACATTGAGCACAATGGTTGTTGAATGATCTTGAACTCCCCTTCAGAATTCCTGGGAGTAGTTTGGGAGTCAATCCTAGGTTGGCATTCAGTAAAATAACAAAGGAGAGAATGGTTGGAATGGGGAATAAAGGCATTCAACCTGAACACTATTGCTTTTTCTCAGAATCTAGTTTTAAGATTGGGGCTGAAGAGAAAGTCCTTGTAGAAGGGGCTGTCAGGGATAGGGCTATTTGGGAAAGCTATCATCACATGGTAGAGTGACCCTATTTGTTTGACAAATCTTGATTTCTTGGGGTCTTGTTTCTGCCAGATCTGGGTTTCAGAAGTAAAGGAGCTGGCGTAGGATCATAGATGTTAGTATAAATGTTCATGCCTGTGTTCCACGCTGATCAGATGTGAGAAAACACACATGTAATTAGTTTTGATTTTGCAACCCACAGCTATGAGCCACTTGATTCTCCTTCCTCTCCCGTTTACACGATGGCCACTTGTCTGCCATCTTCAGGCCTCACTTCAATAGTTCCGCTTGTTGGGTCTTATTATCTTAGTACTCTATGCTTGGTCTGAATTTTAGAGACTGGGCTTATTCTGCCACTTATCCATAGATTCTCCAGGAATATTTCCCTCCTTTGGTCATGCCTGTGCCCAAAGTTCCTACTTTATTCACAGTGGTGGTCACTTCTTCTGACCTGTCCCACACCAATAAGCTCCCAAGGCCCCTCACCTCCGTATCAACTCTTCTAGACCCATTGATATTGTTCTTGGAGAGAGGAATCCCAGGGCAGGCTGTATGATCTCTACCTCCCAGAGCTCTCTGAGGATCTACTTGTCATTGTCTCAAGGATGAAGATGGATGACTGGTGCCACCCAGTAATTTTCCCAGATGCGCGGAACTTCCGCCCCTTCACTTCTGATTCTCTGGCTGCGATTGAGAAGCGGATTGCCATCCAAAAGGAAAAAAAGAAGCTCAAAGACAAGACAGCGGCAGAACCCCAACCTCGACCTCAGCTTGACCTAAAGGCCTCCAGGAAGTTGCCCAAGCTCTATGGTGACATTCCCCGTGAGCTGATAGCAAAGCCCCTGGAAGACTTGGACCCATTCTACAGAAATCATAAGGTAGTTCCATGGGGAGCCTGGGGTGTTCTAACCATGCAGTTGTAACTGGTGTTACAAGGAACTCAAACACCAATCTTGGGGTTTGTAGGGAGCAAGCTGTACTTATCCTTTACTATCACCCCCTATTATTGCCTTCACAATCCAGAGAACTCCTTTCAGTCACCCCTTTCTCTATGTAATGTGTGTCTTGGAGAAGAACATGAAGACTAGGAGCAGCAGAAAGGTTAAAATGAGAACAGATGAAAATGTCAGGAAAGATGACTGGACTAGCGGTTAGCAAAGTTGGGTGTAGGCCATTTAATGACTGGCTTTATGACTTTGGGTAAATCACTTCACTGATCCCCATTTTTAATCTGTAAAATGGGAATAATGCCTGCTTTCTCTACCCTACAGCATAGACACGCTATGGAAGCACTTTATAAACTGTGAAGGATTAATATTGCTGTCTAAGATTGTCTGTCTAAGATTGTCCAATTCAGCAACAAGAGTTTACTTTGAAAACTTTTTAGAATTTACTTTTTAGTGTTAACCTTATGAAGGTGAATTGACATATAATCAGAGTTCAATAGTGAAGTCTAAGAATACGTAATCAAGTGGACACATGCAGATTATACAGGGTATCCACCAAAAATGTTTACATACTTTTTTCTGATAGCTCAATTGATGTTTCGTTTCAGATGTAACCCATTGCAGTTAATTATCAGAGTGTATATACATTTTGGGGGGATAGCCTATATATAAACCCCATGCCAATATGTGATAGGCTTGCTGTTTCATCTACCTGGATGTAGTTCTTGCAGGAAAATTCTAGTAAAAGTTCCTTAAGAGGGTTCCCAGGTGAGGAAATGTGAATTTTGGACTCCTCTGCTGGATGTTTGAAAGCCTGGGTGGGCAGTAAGGACAGTTCTCAGCAGACCATCCCCTTTTGGGAAAGTGCCAGAAGACCTTGCCATTATCACCTCACTGTGGGATCCAAGGAAGTGCGGAAAACCCACCTCACAGACTGAGGTCAGGGAGGAAGGAGGCTGGGGAGTTTGAGGGAAGTCCTAGAAAACACATGATGCTGAGAGCATCCTCCACTAGCAACCAAGAGAAAGTCATCTCTCCGAAGAAATATTGCCTGGTTCATATGTCCTTGGGATAGACTTAGGTTTACCAGGCAAAATGAGGACTGTGTGTACAGAGGAGAGTAGGGTATAAATGGGAAAAAGAAAGAGGAAGATAAATGAAGGAGCAAAACAGTCTAATATTTCTCCTTCTCCTTATGCCCCTGAATTCAGGGGCTTCTTGAAGGCAGAGTTGTTGGATGTGAGTTAACTGCCTCCTTCTGCCTCAAGGACGGATAGGAGACCCATGAGGCAGGCAGCAGCTTGGTGTGTTGTGGACAGTCCTAGAGGGCAGGCTCTGTTCTAGCCTGAATGGATGTTCTGGAAGTGTCTCTTCTCAGCCTGGGTCCTCCCTTCAAATCAGAAGACATGATCCTTGTTTAGAGCTCTGCAGAACTGTGACCTCACATGACCAGTGCTCTCCTCAGTCATGTGAGGTATGTGTAGTAGTCATTAACATGCCACCTTACAGGTGTGGAGACCATAGACCAAATGGGGAAGTGGCTTATGCCAGGTCAAACGGCCAGTGAGGGGTGGAGCTGGGACTCAAATCCAAGGGCTCTTTCCATGGTCACAGGCCACTTCCTTTCTAGGAGCTTCTATTTTGAAGAGCTACAGGGAAAGGGGTGGAGATGTGTCAGCAAGCAGGCAGAAGGAGTCGGTATATATCATTTTAATCATTAAAACCCTGGCAAGTGTAGTTAAATACACCGTTAGTTGAAATTCTTAAAGTAGTAAAGGAGACATTAATAAAATATCAAAATCAAAGGGCACAGACACAGAGCCATATTATGCCACCTACTAATTTGGGGTGACTTACCTCAAGGATAGGTTTGCTCTTTATCCTGAAATTGTCTTTCTATCCAAAGGAAGGGCACAGAATCCCCAAAGTGGGTCTTGGGCTCCTGAGCTCATTCATAACTTTTCAAGAACCCTGCGTCCCATTTCATTTTGTTTTAGAGGAAACAGAAAATGCCACATGGTCAGCAGACAAGTAAGTTCCAGCAACTTGGTGAAATAGCTGAAGTTCTGGTACTTCAGCCAAGGCACCCCTGCCCTGTCTTGGGCCTTGGTGACAAGGCCTGTCTTTCCTGTCTGAGAACATGCTGGATTACATGTCAAATATGAATGGGGCAGTGACATGGGGAGACAGGAATGACCCTCGTTCTGTGAATACTTTTATAACTAACAGCCTTAAGGACACATAAAGGAACAGCTAGATTACAATTCAATGGAAAGAGGGAGGTCTGGTGTTGATGTTAGAAACCTGCGAGTGAAGCTTGTTGTCCAGGGGCTGCTTCATTCCCAGAGCCCAGGAAGCTGTGCTAGGAGGAAATGGGTACAGGTTTGGTATTCTGTAGTGGGGCCCAACTGGGGACTGTGAGGGGAACAGTGCACCATGGGGCAGGTCTGTGTGGGTTTGGCATCCCACTAAAGGCCAGTGGGGCCCCCCGTCGTCGTGACAGACAACCAGAAACACCCCCATGCCTTTCCAGATGCCTTCTGTGGGGCTTCCCCTGCCAGTTGAGAACCACAGGCAGATTTGTCCCTATGTCCATGGAGGGAATCGAAGAACAAGTCTGGGAACCTTGATGCGTTTCTTTACTGAAGATTCTCAAGGTTAGAATTGATTGGCAGACTATCTCATGTCAAACTGCTCAAGCATAACAATATGTTCTCTCTAGGTCCCTAACTATTCTAAAATTCATTACAAAGTTTTTATTAGTAATCAAAATAATTTAAAATCATCTGCTTAATGTGAATGTTCAATTCTGTTTCCATCTCTTACAGTCCTCTTCTAATTCTTGTCGCTGTAGATACATGCCCTAGAGCAGCGGTTGCCAACCTTTCGGACCTCATGGACCACCACTGGTCTGTAGACCACCGGTTGGCGACCGCTGCTCCAAAAGTTTCCTTAAACCAGCGGTCGCCAACCTTTTGGACTTCACAGACCACCAGTTATAATAATAAGCTAAGCTATACCTCAATCCATGGCTCCACTGAATTTTCTCAAAATGAACTCATGATAAATATTGTTTTGTCACAGCTTTGTAATTCCTGTTGTGTTTGGTCTTTTGCAGACATTTATGGTGTTGAACAAAAAGAGAACAATCTACCGCTTCAGTGCCAAACGTGCCTTGTTCATTTTGGGCCCTTTCAATTCAGTCCGAAGCTTAGCCATTAGAATCTCAGTCCATTCATATCCTTTTGTTGCAGCTTTTATGAAGTCCAGGTCAAGTGAAAAGTGCATGCGCCCCAGGGTGTTCACATGTTTCTTGAGTGGAAACAGCTCATTCTTTCAATAAATACTGGCCAAGGGCAGGAGTGTGCTAGTGTTGGGTGTGAACAAGGCGTGGCCCCTGCCCTGGGAAGGAGCCAGGCCAAAGGCAGGCAGTTTCTTTAGTGAGATGGGTGGTTTGGAAGTGGTAGTGTGGAGAGGCACTGCTGTGCTTTGGAGGCATCAAGGATGACCTCCTGGAGAAAGGAGCATCTCAGTTGAGACCCAAAAAAAGGTTGTAAACTGTCAACCTGTGCATCATACTTAGCTGATAAGTGTATTGCACCTACACAATGTTTAAAACTTCTCAGAAACACTCTCTAATGTTAAATGCCCAGGTTTCCAGCTTCTTGTGAACAATGGAACCTGTCAAGGCTGGGCTTGCATTCCCATCGGTCAAAGTCGTTGTAGTGAGAAACTGGGGCCTCTTTTAGAGGGGATGTGTGCACTCTATTTCACCACATGTTCACCCCTCCCTGCGGCCCAACATCAGCCCATTTCACCTAGTTATGTGACTTTCCAGGCTCTGGAGACTGAGTTTGCACCCTCAGTCTTAAGGATAAAGACAGGTAGGAATCATTGGCATTACTGATGTGTGCGTGGATGGTGGAGATGCTAGGCAGTTTTAGACTAGGGGAGGTGTAAGAAACATGGATTGGTAGACAGAATGCAGTGCTGAAGAGAAAGAGAAGAAATAACTTTAGGTTGGCTTCCCTAGAAGCAGAGCCTGAGACAGGGATTTTTACTTAGGTGTTTTAGTAGAGGAGTGCTCTCTGGAGAAGGAGAAAGGGAAGCAGGATGGAGCAAAAGGAGGAGTCAAATAAGAACGGGGTCTCAGCTGAGTTTGAGAGCTCTGGGCACAAATTGTACCCCAGAACTGCCACGCCTGGAGGCAAGGGCCCAGCTTTTTGTGAGGCTCAAGTCAGTCAGACATGTGGAAGGGGGTTGTAGCCCTCCATGTGTGGAGGCTGCCATTCCCCTAAGGAAGGGGATGGATAGCTATGAGTTGTTCTCAGCCAACATTCAGTTAGGTGCACCTGCAGGGAAGGGGAACTGGAGGGGCACCGGTGGCCTCCACTATGTTAACTACTGACACTTGCCATCTGCAGTGTACCTGCCTTAACAGATGCTGGTCACATTGTTCAGCATGTTCATCATCTGCACTGTCATCATCAACTGCATATTCATGGCCACAGCTCATGGGAAAGACAACAACATTATAGATACTGACCTTGCTGAGTAAGTATCTGCCCTGTTTTTAAACAAGTACATCTAAAAAAAAGTCATAACTTTTTAGCTATATGTATATAGAGAGTTTAGACATATAGAGAAAGAAAAAGTTACCCATAACCCCAATTCCCCAACACAGTGCTGGAAGAGTCCATTTTATTTTTGTATGTATGTTTTTATGATTGTCTTTAAAGGCCTTTTAAAATACATTGGCAATTAACAGCACACATATGAATTTTATATCTAGCTTTTAAGTGGTTTTCTTTGTCTTACAAGGGCTTTATGAGAATCTATTTTGATAGCTATATAATGTTCAGTCAGGTGAATAAACCATAAATTACTTAACCATTCTAGCATTTTGCTACTATAAATAGTATTGCAACAAGCATTTTTTGCATAAAGTTACTTTTCAAAAGTTATTTTCTTAGAGTAGAGTCTTAGAAATGTATTTACTAGATCAAAAGGTACATTATAACGCCTTAAAAATATGTATTGACAAAATATTTCCTCAAGTTTGTAGCAATTTAATCTGCCATCAGCAGTATATTCTGACAACCAGTTGTACTATATTCTTGCCAGCATTACATTTTTTTCTTCATTAATTTATGAAGTTAAAAATACTTGCATTTCATTAATTTCCAGATGGGTTGGATTTTGTTTTTGTTTTAATTTATGAATTCTGTATTTCCATCTTTGCCCATGTGTCATTTTTTTTCCTGGTCAGTTTGAGTGAGTTCTTTGTATAATTAAAATATTAACTTCTTGTACTTTTTAAATGGTTATTCAGACATAAAAGTTAATTTTTTTAAACTTAGAAAGTTCTGTATTTTGATAAATATTCTTTTATATGTTGTCCTAATTTTTCTGGGTTTGACATATTTACTGCTTTAGTCTTTCAGGACTATACTGAATAATAAATTGAATAAATAATAAGACCACTTATTTGTATCACATATTTATCTATGTGATAGAAACCACCACAGTCAATATGTGGATCATTTCCAAATATCCCCCAAAGGTTTCTCATGTCTCTTTGAGGTTCAGTCTCCTGCCCACCACTTCCAACCCCAAGCAAATGCTGATCTGCTCTCCGTCACTCTAGACTAGTTATGCCTTTCCTGGAATTTCATATAAATGGAATCATATAGTATGTATGATACCATACTTTTGTGTCTGGCTTCTTTTACTTAGTGTAATGTTTTGAGGTGCATTTATGCTGCTGTATGTTTCACTAGTTTTTTTTCTTTTCATTGCTGAGTTGTATTCTATTGTATGGGTATACCACAATTGGTTTTCCCATTCACCTGTTGAGGATTGTTTCCAGTTTTTGTACAAATAAAGTTGTTATGAATATTTCTGTATAAAAGTCTTTCGTGGATATATGTTTGCATTTCTCTTGGATAAGTATCTAGTAGTGGAATTGTTGAATCTTAAAATAAGTATATTTTAAGTAATTTTGTAAGAAACTGCCACAGTTTTCCAAAGTGGCTGTACTGCTTTACATTCTTGCCAGCAATATATAAAAGGTTTAAAGTCTTTATTAATTTCCTTCATCAATTTTATTTTATTTTATTTTTAATATATTTTATTGATTTTTTTACAGAGAGGAAGGGAGAGAGATAGAGAGTTAGAAACATCGATGAGAGAAACATCGATCAGCTGCCTCCTGCACACTCCCTACTGGGGATGTGTCCGCAACCAAGGTACATGCCCTTGACCGGAATCGAACCTGGGACCCTTGAGTCCGCAGGCCGACGCTCTATCCACTGAGCCAAACCGGTCAGGGCAATTTTATTTTATTTTAATTTGCTCTTCTATTTCTAGCTTCTTAAGGTAGAAAATTAAATACTTGGTTTTAGATCTTTCTTCTTTTCTTGTATATTTGTATAAACTTATAATTTCCATGTAAGCATTGCTTTAGTTATACCCCACAGATTTTGATAATTATGTTTTTATTACCTTTCAGTTCAAAATATTCCCCACTTTACCTTGTGATTTCTTCTTTGTCCTAAAGTGTTATTTAGAAGTGTGTTTTTAAATTTCCAAATATTTCATGTTTTTCTAGTTGTCTTATTGTTATTGATTTACAATTTAACTCTGTTGAGGTTAGAGAATATACTTTTCTCTAAGATTTCAGTCTTTTGAGAAATGTGTTTTATGGTCAACCTTGGGAATGGTTCATGTGCACTTGAAAAGAATGTAGATTTTGGAGTTGTTTGGTCTGATATTCTGTAAATGGCTGGTTATGTTAGGGTGGTCAATATGTTATTTAGATCTTTTATAACTTTCCTGCTCCTATTAGTACTTCTATGAATCACTGAAGAGAGTCTTGACATTTCCATCTATGATTATGGGTTTGTTCATTTTCCCTTTCTTTTTTGTTAAATTTTGGTTCATGTATTTGCAGCACTGTTATTAGGCACATGAACATTTATGATGATCTTCCTGGTATATGCATTCTTTTATCACTATGAAATGCCCTTCTTTGCCTCTATAATACTCCTTTTAATATTTGTTTTGTCTGATATTAATATAGCTACTTAAGCTTTCTTATGCTCATTGTTTGCATGGCATATCTTTTTCTATCCTTTTACTTTCAATGTTTTTGTGTTTTTATATTTAAAGTATATCTCTTGTAAAGAACACATAGTTGGTTTTGTGGAGTTTTTTAAACAGTCTATCAATCCAATCTCTGTTTTTTTTTGTTTTGTTTTGTTTTTGTTAATCCTCACCCGAGGATATTTTTCCATTGATTTTTAGGGAGAGTGGAAGAGAAAGGGAAAGACGGAAAGACAGAGAGAAATATCAATGTGAGGGAAACACATTGATTGGTTGCCTCCTGCACGAGCCCCAACCAGGGCTCGGGCTGGGGAGGAACCTGCAACCAAGGTATGTGTCCTTGACAGGAATTGAACTCCGTACCCTTTGGTCTGCAGGCCAACTCTCTGGCCACTGAGCAAACTGGCCTCTCTCTCTCTCTCTCTCTCTCTCTCTCTCTCTCTCTCTGTGTGTGTTTTAATGGAATATTTAGTTCACTTGCATTTAATGCAATTTTGGATAGGCTTGAATTTAGGCCTATTGTTTTTCTATTGGTCTCACTTTTTACGTTGTTCATTTGCTCTTCTGTTCTCTATTCCGATCTTCTTTTGTGTTAATCAGGGATGTTTAGTATGTCATTTTAATTCTCTACTGGCTTTTTAGCTTTACTTCTTTGCATTATTTTTTAATGGTTGTGCCCTCTCTGTTGGTGGGTGGAAAATGGAATCTGGTTAAGGCCAGCCAGCTCAGGGGCTGTGCCTTGGAACAGGGGGCATGTACACCCCTGGGAATAGCAACCATCCTGGCAGTATCACTGGGGAAAATGGTTTCTCCTCTGAGAGTTGCCGTTCCATGTGAGAAGCTAACTGAATGCAGGGGCTTCTGCTCATTGTTTACAGCAGTGTCCCTGGAAGCTTCTGTGGTGAAAAGAGTGGGACTTGTGAGCAGACAGACCCAGGAGGTGGAATTGCTCCCAGCCTAGCAGTGGTTTGCCCAGCCCAGCACTTCTGGAGAGATGTAATGAATCCTCCCTTCCCATTAAGGAGAAGTAGTGGCCCAACTGAAAGCTAATTTGCTCAAGGCCATTTTCACTACTAAAAGACCCATAAGGCAGAGATATGGAAAAACAAAAAACAAACCTTGTCTAGGGAAGCAGAGAGGCTGGAGGTAGGGGTGGGAGATGGGGAAAGCTGCTGCTGTCCCCAGGTGCCACTTGGAGCGGTAGTGGATGCATGAAAGTGGGGCTGGGAGGAGGCTTGCTATGATGTTCACTGACCACCAGGGGACAGACGCTCTGACCAGTAGGTGAGCTTGCTGCTGGGGTCCTGCCGATTGGGACTGAGTGAGATGGGCCGGACATGCCCTGGAGCCCTCCCGCAGTTCCTCCCCAGCTGGCCAACCTCCTGCATACCTCCCCGGCCTCCATTGTGCACCAGTGGGGTCCCTTGGCCTGGCCTGCTCCCTCTTGCAATCTGGGACCCCTTGGAGGATGTTGGAGAGCTGGTTTCAGCCCAAATCTCGCAGGCCAGGCCGAGGGACCCCACTGGTGCACGAATTCGTGTACTGGGCCTCTAGTTAAACAATAACTCCCCATTCTGCCCTCCCCTTCATTTCCTGGCAAACACCATTCTACTTTCCATCTCTGTGTGATATTTGACTGCTCTAGATGCCTCATATAAGAGGAATCATACAGTATTTGCCTTTTTGTAACTGGTTTATTTCCCTTAGCATAATGACCTCAAGGTTCATCCGTGTTGAACCTTGGTTCATCCATGTAGCATGTGACAGGATTTCCTTCCTTTTAAAGGATGAATAATATCCCATTGTATATACCACATTTTATTGATCTATTCATCTGGATCAATGGATATTTGGGTTGCTTCCACTTCTTGACTATTGTGAATAGTGCTGCTATAAACATGGGTGTACAAATATCTCTTCAACACTGTGCTTTCTATTTTTCTGTATATATACCCAGATGTAGGATTGCTGGATCATATGGCAATTCTATTTTAATTTCTTTGAAGAACCTCCATACTATTTTCCATGGTGGTTACACCATTTTACAATCCCACCAATAGTGCATAAGGGTTTTAGTTTCTCCATATCCTCATAAACACTTGTTATTTTCTGTTGTTTTTTTTTAAAGCAGCCATCCTAATGGATACAAAGTAATAAATCATGATGGTTTTGATTTGCATTTCCCTGATGATTCGTAATATTGAGCATCTCTTCATATTCTTGTTGGCCTTTTGTATATCATCCTTAGAGAAATATCATTCAAGTAGTTTGACCACATTTTTAAAGTTTTTTAAATTAATTTTAATGAGAGGAAGGGAGGGGAAGAGAGAGAAAATTCAGTGATGAGAGAGAATCATTGATCAGCTGACTCCTGCATGCCCCCGGCTGGGGATTGAGCCTGCAACCTAGCATGTGCTCTGACCAGGAATCAAACTGGGACCTCCTGGTTCTTGGGTCGATGCTCAACCACTGAACTATACCGGCCGGGCAGTTTGACCATTTTTAAATTGTATTATTTGATATTTTGTTGTTGAGTCATAGAAGTTCTTTATGTAATCTGGATATTAACCTCTCATCAGATAAATGATTTGAAAATATTTTATTCTAGGAGTTTTATACTTTCTGGTCTTATGTTTAGCTCTTAATCTATTCTGAGTTAATTTTTGTACATGATGTAAGATAAGGGTCCCACTTTATCCTTTTGAATGTGGATATTGAACTTTCCCAGCATCATTTTGTTGAAGAGACTGTTCTTTTTCCATTCAATAGTTTTGGCACCCTTGTTGAAAAATCATTTGACCATATATGTGAGGACCTATTTCTGGGCTTTCTATTCCAATTTTGATTTTTTAGCTCAGATTTCGTTCTTTTCCAAGATTGTTTAGGCTATTCATGGTTCCTTGAGATAGCTACATGAATTTCAGGATGCATTTTTTTTATTTCTGTAGAAAATGTCATTGAGATTTTGATAGGGATTGCATTGAATCTACAGATCACTTTGAGTAGTATGAACACCTTAACAACATTAACTCTTCCAATCCATGAACATGGGATGTGGAAAGATTAAGCTTTTAGCCTTAGGTTTGCTTTCTTTTTCCTTTGCCATCATCTCCTTCTGTACATGAGTGACAACTGCAGAAAAGCAGTGACAAACCGTATTCCCAAGTCTCAGGGCCCCATGTTGGCTGAAACTCTGCTCAAGGATGTCGCTGTGAAGCTAGGCATTGTAAAGTGGCTTTACAACTTTATCCATGGGCCTGTTTTTCAGAAATTCTAACTACCAGAACTTGCTTGAGGAGCTTGTCTTTCTGAACTCTGGTTTGCTAAAGACCAGAATGTTAAATGTCACACTGAAATGGATAAAACCTAATCAAGGCCAGATAAGACAGGCAGGCTCTCTGCTTTTCACATCACTTATATTCCTTCTTGTTCTGAATGATTTGCTTTGTAGGTATATCTTCACTGGGATTTATATTTTTGAAGCTTTGATAAAAATATTGGCAAGAGGTTTTATCCTGGATGAGTTTTCTTTTCTTCGAGATCCATGGAACTGGCTGGACTCCATTGTCATTGCAACAGCGTAAGAATGTTAAAGATTTTTAATGGAGAGACTTGGGGTGGGAAAGAAGCCCCTTTGGCTTACATCAGGGCTCTGTGTGAATCCACATGAGTAGCTAAGTGTGGTCTAGTAATGCCTTAGAGCTCCGAGGGCAGTGTTGGTTGACCCTGAACAGTACCATGTAGTCAATTGGCCAGAGGCATCCATGCACAAAGCCATTTCTAGGCCAACCCTCATGTTCTCATTCCTTCAGTCATTCATTCACCAAACACTATGAGCCAGGTTCTGTGTAAGATACAGGGCTTGTGATAATGAAAAAACAAAACAAACAAACATACCTCATTCTCAGCCCAGATGAGAGAGAAATAATCAGTGACCATTACAATCTGGCACGGTGAGCATTAAGATAGGAGCTGTGCATGTATCAGGCTGTCAGAGCATGTATCAGGCTGTCAGAGCATGTATTGGGCTTCCAGAGCATATACGGGGCTGTCAGAGTATGTATCAGGCTGCCAGAGCATATACGGGGCTGTCAGAGTATGTATCAGGCTGCCAGAGCATATATGGGGCTGTCAGAGTATGTATTGGGCTGCCAAAGCATGTAGGAGGAACCAAGGAGTCTAAAAAATCTCTAGCTACTACAAGGACACAAAGAGTTTCTCTCATGTTGCCTTCTAGAATTTTTATAGTTTTGACTCTTATGTTGAAGTCCATGGTCCATTTTGAGTTCAATACGGTGTATATTGTACATTACAGGTGAAAATTGAAGTTCTTCCTTGAAGGAAGGGACATCAGTTTGGCATCTGAATGATGAGGCAGAGTCAGCAAAATAAAAAGCAAGAAAAGAAATGGTCTATTGCCAACACAGTAACAACAAACCTTTAATTAAGTTGTCAAGCCAGCCATTATTTTAAGCACTTGCATATATTTTCATATTTAATATTCCCAAAAGCCCTTTGAGGTAGTTGTTATTCATTTCAGAGTTTTACATTTGAAGGTCTACAATCGGGTGCTCTTAGCTATTGAAAGGTGGTGTAGTATAGCAGTGAATAGTGTGGGTCCAGGAGACAGACCACTTGTGTACCTTATGGGCTTGGTCACATATTGAGACCTTAGGGAAGTGCCTGGGGCCAATCAATAAACGTTTCAATTGATTTATATTAAGCATGGATGTAGCCACAACTATTTCAAGGAATCCTTACCTTTGTCCAAATATAAAGATTAGTTGAGAACAGCCACCTGTACAATCTCTGGTCCATAGCAAAAGAGAATATTAGGAGACCCTGAGATGAAAGTGGGCTTGGGAAGGTGAGGCCCCAGATTTTACCTCTGTGGACCCAGGGCCTAGGCTATGCTTACTTGTGCCTATGGTGGTGTGCAGTGCAGCCGCAGGACTGAGCTTTTCCTGTGCCTTGTCTTGTAGGTTTGTGTCATTATTACCATTTATGAAGGCCAACAGCATCAGTCTGTCATCCCTGCGTACCTTCCGAGTGTTCAGAGCTTTGAAAGCAATTTCAGTAGTTTCAGGTAAGTCACTTTAACTTTCAACATTTACTCTTAGTGGGAGAGAACATTCTTTTATATTTAAAATTTCTTCAAATGTCCTATAAACCAAAATCAATCAATCAATCAATCAATCAATCAATCAAACAAACTCTGTTTTTACTTTTTATTTGATTGTTCAACAAATATGTATTGTGCAGGTGCTATACTAACTGCTTGGGATATATCAGTGAGCAAACAGACAAAGATCCCTGCCCTCATGGAATTTACATTGTATGTGGGGGGTGGGGAGACAGACCCTAAACAATAATTATCCTATATAATAAAAGCCTAATATGCTAAGTGTCCTGTCGGCTGGTCAGCCGTTCAACCAATCAAAGCATAATATGCTAATGATATGCTAAGGCCGCTCAATGGCTCTCTATGACATGCACTGACCACCAGGGGGCATATGCTTCAACCAGTAGGTGAGCTTGCTGCTGGGGTCCGGCCGATTGGGACTGAGTGAGATGGGCCGGACACACCCTGGAGCCCTTCCACGGTCCTTCCCCAGCTGGCCAACCTCCTGCATCCCTCCCTGGCCCCGATTGTGCACCGGTGGGGTCCCTTGGCCTGGCCTGCTCCTTCTTGCAATCCGGGACCCCTTGGAGGATGTTAGAGAGCTGGTTTCAGCCCAAATCCTGCAGGCCAGGCCAAGGGACCCCACTGGTGCATGAATTTGTGCACTGGGCCTCTAGTAATAAGTAAGTTATCCAGCATGTTAGAAAGTGATATGTGCCATAAAAAAATACAAACAAAAGGGAAAAGTAAACAACATGAGAGCTACTGGAAGTCACAGTAGGGGAAACAGGTTGCAGTTTTCAATAGAGTGGTTAGGATGGGTGTCATTGAGAAGGTGAGATGTGAGCAGATTTTAAGGACATGATAGTTTCACAAGCAGATATATGGTAAAGAGTATTCTGGGGATAGGAAACAGTCCAAAGACTGGGGATAGGAAGGATACGAATGAGGCTGGGAGCAGACAGAGTGAGGAGCCAGATGATGGAGGTGGGAACACAGAAGTGAAGGGGAGGCATGCAAGTGCTGGGAAGATTTGAGCTTTGCTCTGAAACAAATGGGAGCCAGGTGAGGGCTTTGAGCAGAGGAGTTGCATGACCTGACTCAGGTTTTGAAAAGATTACTTTGTGTGGGGACTAGAATGTGGGGGAGCAAAGGTAGAAGCAGGAACCCAGTGGGAGGCATGTCGTTGCCATGGAAATGTGCCACTCAGATCTCCTACTGCAAGGACCATAGTTGACTAATGGTCTCAGCTGCCATCTGTCTGGATTCACCACTGCATTCATGTTCATGCCAAGATTGTGCTTTCCCTACATATTGGGAACACTATTCTTTTTTAATTTTATTGATTTCAGAGAGGAAGGGAGAGGGAGAAAGAGAAGGAAAGATCGACCATGAGAGGGAATCATTGATCAGCTGCTTCCCGCACACCCCCTACTGGGATTGAGCCCACAACCCAAGCATGTGCCCTGACCGGGAATCAAACAGTAACTTCCCGGTTCACAGGTCAACACTCAACCACTGACCCATACCAGCTGGGCTAGAGGAAGGATGTGGGACTCCCCTATTGGGGGACTTTAGCTTAGGGGCTCCCCAGCAACCTGGCTGAGACTGTCACATCAGCACTAATCTGAGGCTTGTCCTGTCCAATCATGCTTCCTTCTTATTCTCCTTTCCCATGTGTCAGCCCTGTGTCACAGTCGGGCTCTCCCTGCCAACTCTACTCCTTCCTGCTTATTCTTCACAGGCATTTCACCCAGCCAATCTCTTGCAATCTGATCCCATAGTGCCTGCTTCCCAGAGAACCCACACTGACACAAGGGGACACTGCCACAATCCAGGCAAGAAATGGTGGTGCTCTCAGCTCAGCTGGTGGTAGAGGAGTTGGTGGACAGCAGTCACATTCTGTATACATTTGAAGGTAGAAACAATAGAATTTCCTGATAGGTTGATTGTATGTGGTGTAAACAAAAGAAAAGAGACAAGGGTGGGTCAAGGATTTTAGCCTGAGTGTCTGGAAAGATGAAGTCGTCATTGACTGAAACAGGGAAGACCATGAGAGGAGCAGGTCTTGGCGGTCAGGGTAGGAGTTCATTTTGGACATGATCTGTTTGAGATGGCTGTGAGACATCCAAATGAAAGTTTTAAGTGGGCAGTTATATATGAGCTGGGAGTTTCAGGGAACAGTATGGGCTGGAGATATAATTTTTGAAATCATGAGCCTCTAGATGGTATTGAGAGCTATAAAATCTGATGAGATCACCAAGAGAACAAGCACAGATGGAGACTAGAAGAGGGTGAAGGTCTGAGTCCTGGAGCCTGCAACCTAAGGGGAGGGGCGAAGAGGAGTCACCAGGAAAGGCAATGAACAGGAGCCACAGGAAAGTAGGAAGGAAAGCAAAGGTGGTCTCATGGAAGCCAGGTAAGGAGGGTGCCCTGTGAATCAGGACGAAGACAAAGATGGGTGGTAACTATGAATTCCAGTTTATTAAAAACAAGGTTATTATGGTACACTCTTCTCCTTTCCTTCCTCTTTCCTCTACAAAAAAAAATCATTATAAAAAAATCCCTTTCTGGAGTTCTTTCCCACCTTCCATCTTTCCTACTCCTCTATCCCTTATATTAATGGCTGAGCTACTGTATCAGAACTATAGGCGATTTGGGTCTTTTCAAACAGAGCAATGGGTTATTTTTTGAAACTCCATAAAAGTAACTACACGGTGATAAGGAAACTGGCAGTCAGAGGACAATTACGTAGAATTTGTCTCTCCTCCTCCTCCTCTTCTTCTTTTGCAAAGTGGACCTTGGTTTCCCAGGTAGATTTAGGGGCTCTCTGTATGAGCTGAGTCCCTCGTAGTATCATACAGGTAAAATATATACTGAGGCAGTCACTTAGTGGCTTTATTGTCTCCTTTTTCATCTCTAAGCAGTTGACTATAGTCTCCCGTATGACTCATGAGCACATGGGATCTCTGGATGTTTTTTGGAGGTGAAGGTGTAAGGCACAATCTTTTAAGGGACTATGTAAAAATTATTTAGGAATCACAACCATCTTCTTTCATTCAATTCTTCTTGCACTGGAGAAGACTCAAGTCTCTTATAGATGAAATTTGGACTTGGATGAGGTTATAGCAATTTCTTGTTTGACTGCAACTGGGGACAGAGCAAATGCCCCAGCTTGGCCTCAAGGCTTCTCCCCATGTGACATTACACTTTGTGGAAAGGTTATCTACGTAGGGCTGCTTCTGCCTTGTGTTCTCAAGTCTACCATATATGGTTTACATTAATCAATTGAAACTTTGTCGGGTAGTGTCATCCCACCTGTTATAGTTCACATCTGGTTATCTCTCCAGCTGTGTTGAGAGCAGAGCCCATGACTCAGTCGTGAGCTAGGCTGACTTGTGGCTCCTCACCAGATTGTGCACATCTTTTCCAACTCTGCTGGTACATCATGCTGGTAACTTGAAACCAGGGGGAAGGGGTATATGGAAGGAGAGGAGGAATCTACACTAAGGAATTCAGCAAACAAGGAAATCTATAAATGCTTTAAATGAAGAGTTTCCCATACCCTCCTTCCCCCCTTCCCACTCCGCCCTCCCCGGGAACTGATTTTAAATAATTTGCCAGCATACTGTAAGACTATGTTCTTATTTGTAACTTTGGCATTCTAACAGTGTGCCATGGACACAGTAGGTGCTCTGTAAATTTTTTTTTTGAATGAATGAAAAAGCAACCATATTATAACTAGTAATCTGAGAGTTTTTTTCCCTAGGACATCCTTATTATCTGAGTCCAGACAAAGCTCCTCTTTCAGCTTCCTGCCCCTGACACCTCATAAACCTTGTAGTAGGTAGTGACTACCGAATGTTAAATATAACCATGGCTCCTTTTCTTGGATGGCCTCATTCTAACCTTAATGATATATGTGCCTCCCCTTCAGCTATGGTGGTGCCTACACAGTTGTCATAGTTACTCCCATATGGCATGTTTCTGCTCAAGGTCTTCTCATTTGTTTTTCAGAGCACCCCTGTGGCAGACCTAGGGCAGGGATGGGGAGCTGAGACCTAGACATGTGGAGTACTCTGATGACACACAACCTCTAAGGCACAGAGTTGGAACTAGAACTCATGGCATCAGAATCCTAGGCCAGGCCTGTTTCCAGTTCCAGCCTGCAATCAGATAGCTTCCGAGGCCGTGGCTGCTCCCTCCTGTGTCTGCCTCTAGCCTGTGTCTGAGTGGGGGCTTCTCTCCACACCTGTCCTCCTCCTCAGGTCTGAAGGTCATTGTGGGGGCCTTGCTGCGCTCTGTGAAGAAGCTTGTTGACGTGTTGATCCTGACTCTCTTTTGCCTCAGCATCTTTGCCCTGGTAGGTCAGCAGCTCTTCATGGGAACTCTGAACCTGAAATGTGTCAAGAAGGAGTGCGAGAACATCAGTGACCCTGACGGTAAATACCCTACTTTTTATTCCTTAGTTTGTGCATAGTTAATTTTGTTTTATTCCCACTCATACCATTTATATGTGTGCATTACAGAGTCTCTTAGGAGCAGGGGGTAACCTCATCTATCCAGGGTTCTCCTGCAGGCAGATGCATGTCTTAGAGAATTGCCTCATTCTGTGGGTTTCTATGGAGAAAAAAAAGCCCAAAGTCACATCCATAAGAACAGTGTCAGCTCCCATCCTTTCCCACAGAGATTTCTGCCCACTTCTTTGACATGTTTTACAGAAGTCTTCAGAATGCCTGGATTTGGCCAAAGCAAACCAGCAAGTGCCCAGTCCGCAGTCCTGAGTATTTTCTCTGATGGTATCATTTCTTTTTGCTTTGCGCCCTCTTCACACTAGAGGTGACCCTATTCCCATTTCATGTGCCAAATCTCACGTGGTTTTCTTCATATTTGTCTGGGCTTATGAGCTTCTCATGGGCTGAGTCTGTGTCCACTTCATGGGGTGGTCTCACCAGTTTTATGTCCCGAGAAGCAAAGCGGTGGTGATGTCACTGCTTTCCCTCCTCCTCTTTCTTCCTCTCTCCTTTCCCTCCTTTTCTCTTGCTCCTTTCTGATGGCCTAGGTTCCCTTCAGTTCCTCTCTGGACATCCACTTTGATCACTTTAGAGGGTTTCGAACCATCTGTTTCAAGTATAACCTGGCATATTTGCTGTTCTCTTTCATTTCAGTAGTTTCTTTTTTTAAAAAAAATCTGAACTTATGATTCTTTTCTTCTCAGACTATTGCTTTGAAAAGAAAGATTCCACTGAATTCAGGTTGTGTGGCACCTGGTTGGGTAATGGGTAAGAAACTTATATTCTCCATTTCTCTCTCAAGCAGAGCAACTCTAGATCCTTTAAAGCAGGGTTCTCAACCTTTCTAATGCCGCGACCCTTTAATACAGTTCCTCATGTTGTGGTGACCCCCAATTTCATTGTTACAAATTGAACATAATTAAAGCATAGTGATTAATCACAAAAACAATATGTAATTATATATGTGTTTTCCGATGGTCTTAGGAGACCCCTGTGAAAGGGTCTTTCGACCCCCAAAGGGGTCGCGACCCACAGGTTGAGAACCACTGCTTTAAAGTGATGTGGCAAGCAGTCTTCACCTAATGATTGTGGAAGGCAGTGATGGAAGTTCTCAAACAGTACTGATTTTTTTCATATGTCTAAGCAAGTTTAGATGTGCATTGTTAAATTAAAAAATTAACATGATTACAAAAATCATTAGTAGAACTAAAAGATAAAGTTGAGTAAATAGCCCAGAAAGTAGTAACAAAAGACAGAGACAGAAACATCACAATAAAGACCAATCCAGAAGTTCTAACTTTTGAAAAAGTAGGAATTCAAGAAATAGAGCACAGAAAAAAACAAAAAGGAAGAAATTAGCAAAGAAATAATACAGAGAATTTCCCTGGGATTAAGAATGCAACTCCCTTGGTGTCCCATAAAGTGCCCAACACAACATGAAAAAGGACCATGCCAAGTGCATTATTGTGGCATTACAGAATCTTTGGGGGAAACGATCTTAAAACCAAAGAGAAAACGGTAATCGACAAATAAAAATTAAAATGAGATCAGAATTCCCACTAGCAATACAGGATAGTAGCTGAGCAGTGCCTTCATATTTCTAAGGAAAAATAATTTCCAACGTAGAATTCGATTTCTGGACAAACAATCAACTATGAAGCTAGAATAAAGTTATACTCATATATGCAAAGCCACCAGTCTTCTTAGGAAGCTACTTGAGATCTGCTCCAGAAAAGTGAGGAAGTAAAACTTGGAAAGAGAAATACATGAGCCAAGAAAAAAATGTATTCGACCCAAGAGAGCCGTTGACATGGGCCACAGTACCTTTCTATGAAGAGTGATACAAATAGTGATGAAGCAGGATGGGATCAACCAGCATAGCAGAAACTTAATCAACAAGGGCTAAAATTGATCAATTAAATATCAGTATAAGTATTATATTTAGAGATGTGGATGTAAAATGTTTAAAAGTTGTTGAATTTGGGATGTGTAAGTGATGATTAAAGAATGATGGCATGGTTTTTATTAAAAGCATAGGTGCCATGTGATTTTTAAACCACATATGCTTTACTTTGATAAAATACTATTTTTATTAAAAATTAAGAAAGCGCATACCCTGACTGGGTGGTTCAGTTGGTTTAGTGTTGTCCCATACACCAAAAAGTTGTGGGTTCTATTCCAGGTCAGGGCACACACATACCTAGGTTGTGGGTTTGATCCCCAGTTGGAGTGGGTTTTGGGTTTGATCCCCGTTTGGAGTGAGTACAGGAGTCAACTGATCGATGATTCTCTTTCTCTTCCTCCCTTCTCCTTATCTCTCTAAAAATCAATGAGAGCATATCCTCAGATGAGGTTAAAACAAAAAAGGAAGTGCACATCCTTAGTATATCATAAAGATACACTTAACAATGTGTGTTTTGGTGATGTGGGCAAAGACCTGTGTACAAGATGTCCATTGTTTGTAGAGTAAACCCCAAATGTTTATAAAGGCAAAAGAGTGTTAACAAATGTAAATATTCATCATTAGTCAAGCAGTTAGATAAATCATGGGATTGTAAGACATGAAAAGAATGGGGTATCTCCCTGTATGCTGATATGGAAAGATCCTCAAGCTATATTGCTCCATGAAAAAAGCAAGGTACATGAGAGTGTTTAAAGAATGCTTCCATATATGTATTATAGAAGATATGTATTGATATATATGTGCTTCTATAATCATAAACACTTCTAAAAAGTCACAAAATAAGTTAAACTGTTGCCTCTAGGAAGTAGAACTGGGGGTTGAGGGGGAGAGGGAGACTTGATATTTATTGTATGACCTTTGCTACTGTCAATTGCTCACTATGTCACTGCACTTAAATTTTCAATGAAAAAACTAGCTAATATAAATTTCCTAATCAACCTATTTGGAAAGTCTCAATGGGTACCCACAATAAGGTATAGGCTGGGAGGGTTGACAGACGGGGATGGCCACTCTACAAATGCTGACTTCACCCAAGACTTTTGGGTGTGAGCCCATGGCCCTCAGATGAACCAGTGCTATGGGGTGGGGTGAAGTTGTTATTCTTTCTCTGTTCCCTTGTTTCCCATATCTAGAGCCTGTTCCAAGCAGTTTGCATGCAGGCACACCAAAAAGAATCCTGACTATGGCTTTACAAATTTCGACAACTTTGGCTGGTCTTTTCTTGCCATGTTCCGGCTTATGACCCAAGATTCCTGGGAGAAGCTTTATCGACAGGTTATCTATTATTTTTATTTTCTCTCTCGAAATATCTATCATTTATTCATAACCTACCATCTGTTCTTCACCTTTGTCACCTATTCCCCGCCTTAACAGTGGTACTGTTACATTATGCTTTATAAATTCTACTAGAGGCCCGGTGCACAAAAATTTGTGTACTTGGGGGGGGGGGAAGGGGGGGGGTCCCTCAGCCCGGCCTGTGCCCTCTCGCAGTCTGGGACCCCTCGGGAGATAACGACCTGCTGGCTTAGGCCTGCTCCCGGGTGGCAGAGGGCAGGCCCAATCCCTAGGTGCAGCCCCTGGTCAGGCTCAGAGCAGGGCGGATTGGGAGGTTGCAATGCCACCCTCAGTCACGCTCAGGGTGGGGCCGATTGGGGGGTTGGGGCACCGCCCCCTGTCACACTCAAGGCAGGGTCGATGGGGGAGGTTGCAGCGCCACCCCCTGTCACGCACATAGCAGGGCCCATCAGGGGGTTGGGGCGCTGCCCCCTGTCATGCACAGAGCAGGGCCCATCAGGGGGTTGGGGAGCTCCCCCCTGTCACTCACAGAGCAGGGCCCATCAGGGGGTTGAGGAGCTCCCCCCTGTCACTCACAGAGTAGGGCCGATAGGGGAGTTAGGGCACTGCCCCCTGTCACACACAGCAGGGCGGATCAGGGGGTTTGGCACCGCCCTCTATCACCCACAGAGCAGGGCCGATTAGGGGGTTGGGGCGCCACCACTGTCACACTCAGGCAGGGCCCAATGGGGAGGTTATGCCTCTACCCCATCACACACAGAGCAG
>NW_005871331.1:1061037-1133160 GCF_000147115.1 Myotis lucifugus
TCACACACAGAGCAGGGCCGATCAGGGGGTTGGGACGCCGCACCCTGTCACACACAGAGCCGCAGGGCGATCAGGGGGTTTGGGCGCTGCCCCCTGTCACGCTGATCCGGTGCCAGGAGGCCTCGCTGCTCCGCTGATCCCGGTGCTGGGAGGCATATTACCCTTTTACTATATTAGGATAGAGGCCTGGGGGCAGGCTGGTTTGCCCTGAAGGGTGTCCTGGATCAGGGTGGGGGTCCCCACTGGGGTGCCTGGCCAGCCTGGATGAGGGGATGATGGCTGTTTGCAGCTGGTCACACACCCTTCAGGGTGGGGGTCCCCACTGGGGTGCCTGGCCAGTCTGGGTGAGGGGCTGAGGACTGCCTTAAGGCTGGCGATTGACTGAAGCTCCCAACCGCTCCTTTTTTTCTTTTTTTTTTTTTTTTTATTCTGGGCCAGCTTTAGCTCTGGCTCTAGCTCTGAGGCTTCCTCTGCTGGTTTGTTTGCGTTCTATAATCGAAACAATGTATAACTCCAGCTCTGAGATCCCTGCAGTTTTGTTTAGCTTCTATATTTGTTACAAAGTTTCAAACTGCCAGCTCAGAGGCCGGCAGCGCAGGCGGGGAACATTGGAGTCCTCCTTCACTGCAGCAAGCAAGCCTCATGTTCGCTTCCAGCTGCCTGGCTGCCGACCGCCATCTTGGCTGACAGTTAATTTGCATATACTCACTGATTAGCCAATGAAAAGGGTAGTGGTCGTACGCTAATTACCATGTTTCTCTTTTATTAGTGTAGATTAGGAACATAAAAATGATAAACATGATATATGAAAGAATAGTGCACACACCTTTCTCTTCCTAGAAATATGACAGTTCTCCATATCCCCTCCTGCCTGAAGTTCCACCACTAGTGCTTCAGTTTCCATGAAGCATTGCTGTCGTTCTTGCCTCCTTAATTTTAAAATGCAAATCCTTTGAGAAATTCATAGGAAATTCACTGAGACTTCCATGGGAATGGATGGATGGCATCTTCTCCTTGAGAGATAGGGTATCAGGAGTCCCTGGGTAACTGGGGAGGCTGTAGATGAGGCTGTGGGCGCCAACTACTGCTGGGGAAGACCAATTGGTACTGTATAATTTCTACTTGAAATGATGGTCACCGCTATGTGGAAGGGGGCTTCAGATGCCAGCGTGTGCTCTGTCCCTTGCAGACCTTGCGTACCTCGGGGCCCTTTGCAGTCTTCTTCTTTGTGGTGGTCATCTTCCTGGGCTCTTTCTACCTGATTAACTTAACCCTGGCTGTTGTCACCATGGCTTATGAGGAACAGAACAGGAACGTAACTGCTGAGACGGAGGCCAAGGAGAAGATGTTCCAGGAAGCTCAGCAACTGTTAAGAGAGGAAAAGGAGGTAGGGGCTTATGGGGTCAGACTGTGGGCTCTACTTAGGGGGACTCCCGGGGCCATGGGACCTGAGGCTCAGGCTGCTGTATGAGACCTGATCACAGCACTCGACATACTGCTTTTCTGAGAATTTAAACCCCTTGCAGACTGGCTCTGCTGCTATCTCTCACTAAGATGTCTAGGCACAGGGCTCTTGGGAACAGGGAACCCTTGGTTTAGATTCTGAAACCTGAATCTTCTAGGACAGATTGCAAATTGCTGGCTAGAAGAGGTAGACAGAGATAGAGATAGAGATAGAGATAGAGATAGAGATAGAGATAGAGATAGAGATACAAATAGAGATACAGATAGAGATAGAGATAGAGACTCCAGGTTCTGCTCTAGATTTTATTGTGAGAATCTGGAGATGTTTATGTTCAGGGCCTTGCTTGAGAGAGTCTGGGAAGTCAATAATGGTGGCTCTAGAGACAACAGGCATAATCATCTCTCCCTTCTTAAAATTTCTGTCACATAGATAGGCCATTCTCATTGCTTTGCTGGTATCTTTAGATTTTTCCAGTTCAATTCTAAGATTTTCAGGGCAGGGACCATTTTTTATACTCCTCACCTTCCATAGATATATCTCAGGGGGAAACCTATTGTATGTCCTTAATATCTGCATCATAGGCACATACATTTATCGACTTCCTGGCACATACTGGACACTGTGCTAAGGGTTAGTGATATAGAGATATGAAAGAGTCTACTCTGCCTTTGAGAGCTGCAATCTCTTTGGACAAACAGGACGTGTTCCCCAGATAAATAATGACAAAGCTAGAATATTCCAATTAGGTGATGGGCAATCTGCATGGCACAGCGCTGCCGAAACAGGGAGAGAGTGCTCACAAAGGTTGAGGTCATTTGTAGTGTTTCATAGGGAGGTATAACCTGTTTATTAATTACGTTTGTTCCTTTTCTAAGGCTCTGGTTGCCATGGGAATTGACAGAAGTTCGCTTAATTCCCTTGAAGCATCATCTTTTTCCCCAAAGAAGAGAAAGCTATTTGGTAATAAGAAAAGGAAGTCCTTCTTTTTCAGAGAGCCTGGGAAAGAACAGGTTCTAGGATCAGATTCTGACGAAGATTCCCCCAAAAAGGTAAGTGTTGGTCAAGGAATTAATGATGGGTCAAGTTGTCAATCTAATTGCAAGGATTCATTCATTTATTTACTCATTTATCCACTCCTCCATTTGCATACACTTTCCTTCACCCGTGTGTCTATTCAGTTACCCATTATTTCCAAATATCTACTTAAAATGTTGACAGTGTTTACTATCTGCATGGCACTGGGGTCGGTGATAGGGATACATGAGATATATAAGACAAACAACTAATGATGAAGATACACTAAAAAGGAGGCAGTTGCCGTTCAATGTGATGACTGACGTGATGATTGCTGTGGGAGAACAGTGTTCCCTCCCAAGCAAACCCTGAGACATTAGAGTGCAAGTAGATTACTTAGAAAGTGATCCCAGGAAGCACTAAGAGGGGAGGAGAGAAGCAATACATGGAAGAGAGGGTAGCCAAAGGAAGTGCAATATCAAGCCATGTGCCACTGACGATACTTGTAGTTTAACTTCCCTAGAGTGGGGGCGATAGGATATGTATACACCAACTTTGGTCCATCATTGGTTAAAGACTGCTAGGGTGAAAAGACTATCATTTTTCTGTATTTCTAACTTGCTGTGTAGTAGGGCAGAGGGGGTTCAGGTAACAAGAGAAAGCCTTCAGGTAAGGCCCAAGGACATATGGATGAGGCCAACAACAGCATCTGCTTCAGATAACCAACCCAATGACAGTGGCTTAAACTATGGTGAGAGCAGGGAGGATGATGAAGAGAGATGAACAGATTAACAGAGTACAGTGATCTGCAGAAGGCAAAATTTGGCAGTTGACTAGATATAGAGGGTAGGGATGATGCCCAGTTTATAGCTTTGGTGGTTGACTTGATGGAGGGTAATTTACGGAGACAGGAAAGGAACTTGTCCTGAGGATGTTGAAGATAGCAAGTTCAGTTTTGGACTGTCAAGTTTGATGTACTTATGGATCATCCAAGCAGAGAAGCCAATTGGATACACAGAAATGAAGTTACTGGGGAATGTGCAATAGAAAATACTAGTAAAAAGCTATTTTTATCATTAAGGTGGGAGATGTTGAAACATGTCTTACTTGTGGACAAAGGAGTCAGAAACAGGGAAAATGTTGAGGATAAGGTCATGGACTAATGAATAGAGCCACTTTGCTGGGATGGGAGGGAGAGGATGTGGGCAGCAGGTGTGTGTGCATGCCTGAGGATCTGGGAGTGTTGGGGGGAGGGAGTTGAGGGGCCTTTGCAGAAGTAGATGGACAGATATCATCTACTGCTGTGAATAGTTCTCTGATGGAGTGACAGAGTATAGAGGCTTCTTTCCTGTCAGAACACAGCATATGGAAGAGACTACAAATACTTCTTTTAAAAAAAGTCCTCACCGGAGAATATTTTTCCATTGATTTTTAGAGAGAGTAGAAGAGAGAGAGGGAAAGACAGAGAGAAATATCAATGTGAGAGAAACACTTTGATTGGTTGCCTCCTGCACGAGCCTCGACCAGGGCCCGGGCTGGGGAGGAGACTGCAATCTAGGTACATGCCCTTGACCAGAATCAAACCTGAGAGCTTTGGTCTGCAGGCCAATACTTTATCCACTGAGCCAAACTGGCTAGATCTGCAAATACTTTTTTAGTATTTTGAAAGTTTCTCCTTGTTCCACAAAGACGAAGACCCAGACACCTAATATAAAGTATCTTTGCCCTTTAATTAGAACAGGAGATAGCTATATAAAGATTACAGGTTGCCTTTTGAACAGGTGATCACAGAGGAATAGTTCCCTCTGGGGTTCTGGTTGGTCAGAACTTTTGGGAAATAAGTCATTATGGATGCTCGAGGTTCCTGGATAGCTGAAGGTTTATGTTCTTTAATCTCCAGAGAATTTAGAATTATAGGTAAGTAAGCTCTTGAGCACAGCCTGAGAGAGTGCTTGAGGATCAGTACATAGATCTTGTGATATTTGATTGTTCTCTTCAGCTACTATTTCCAAATCTATTTATGTAGCATTTAAGGCACTTCACTGTCTGGCTCCAATCCACCTTTCTAAATTTATCTCTCCCTCTCAAGCATTGTTTCCAAATTAGATTTTTTATTGCTTTCATACCCTGAATCACTGTTCATTATTGTTTTTTTTTGTTTTGCTTGAAAAAAACACAGCAGATGTTTATTATTATATAATTCTTTGAGTTTGAAATCCAAAATAAAGTTGTTGGTAGGACCAAACTTCCTCTGGAGCGTCTAAGGCAAATTCCTCCTTCCCATTCTTAGCTTTTGATGGGTTGCCAGCAATCATTGGTATGTTGATTAGTTTTTGTAAATTTTTGTTTGCTTTTTGTTGACAATGAATAAATCACAGAGAAAAAAAATTTCTATAGATAGGCCTATAGATATGTGCTCCCATAAGAAACATGAGTGGTCAAACCATATTTCTCTTATTTATTATATATGAAATAAGAGAACTGAACATCTGTCATCATCTGGAAATGAATCAACCTATGTAAAATATTGAACATCTTTGTTGTATGTGGCATTGAAACTCAGTAGTTTGTGAAGTTTTGAAGAGAGGTGGCCTCTTCCCTTAGAAGGGCCACCATGTCCTTTTTTTATAGCCATACCTCCTAGAGCAAACCAAACGACTGTCTCAGAACCTGTCAGTGGATTTCTGTGAGGAGCACAGAGACCCCTTTCAAAGGCAGAGGGCGCTGAGTGCTGTTAGCATCCTCACCATCACCATGCAGGGTAAGTTCTGCTTCCTAGCCCAAGGGAGAGCCTAACTTCAATCATATCCTTCGGCGTTCTCCTCCCCTCCCCCACCCCCCCAAAGCCCTCTGCAACCCACATACTTCTTGCAAAGAGTGATTTCCTGTGCCTTTTTGGAGCATGTGAGCAAAGTGGTTTGGAAGAAGGGGTCTTCCCTGGAGGCCCACCCTGAGTTGGCACTTGGATAGGACAGGAGCACACACAGAATCTCTTGATTGGGTGAGGCAGTCACAGGAGGTCTCAGTGACAATGATACGCAGCCTAGAAGAGAAGACATAGAAATTTCTAGTAGGTGGCAGTTGTCATTGAAGTTAGAGTTAGGAATGTGGCATGGACATAGGAGACCTGTGTAAGCAGGCTGGATCCATCTGATGGACCTGGTTAACAGCAGGTAATAAGGACCAACTAAAGGGTTGGTGTTCAAGGACAGGACTCAAGTCACTGTAAGGAGAGGGTCAAATGGATCACTTAGCACTGTTGTGCCTATTGAATCACCTCATTTGGCCTGCATGAGTCTCTGAAATGGTTCCAGGAAAATCAGAACTACAGCTGCTTTCAGACCTGAACTCAACCAGATTATAGAGTGCTGCTTGTCTCTGAGTAAAGGTGCTCCTGTCTGAATATCTCTCCTGCCCCTGAGCCCTGAAAGCTCTTGTGCCCCTGTTACAGCTGTCAGCATGGTCTGCCTCGAGTGAACATAGCATGGGCTTGTGTCTCTCTCTCCCAGGGGTTCACAATATAATGACTTGTATACAAGCATAAAGACTTGATATACTTGATTATACCACAAGCAAGTTGTATGTGGAAAACCTTTCTGGCTACACCAGTCAGGGCCCTTCTTGGCTGGTCACAAGAGACCCTGGGGAAGAGGGAGGAAGGAATACAAAAAGCAGCCAAACCAGTTCAGAGATCACTCCTCAACTGCTCTTTCATTCTCCTTCTCCAGAACAAGAAAAATCCCAGGAGCCTTGCCTCCCATGTGGGAAAAATCTGGCATCCAAATACCTCATCTGGAACTGTAGTCCCCAGTGGCTACGCTTTAAGAAGGTCTTGAGAACCGTGATGACCGACCCGTTTACTGAGCTGGTCATCACCATCTGCATCATAATCAACACTCTCTTCTTGGCCATGGAGCATCACAACATGAACGAGAATTTTGAGTTTATGTTGCAAACAGGAAATTCGGTAACTTTAGGTTTTTTACAATATAAAACACATTTCAGACTTTGAATTCTCTCTTTCAAAGTCAAACATTTTGTAAGTGGCCCAACCTAACCTAGGTCTTTGGTACTCTTATGTGGAGTAGAGTGAAAGGATGACTTTTAGGATTTTGCATTTACCCAGTTCAGTAATTTCCCATGGGCTCTGTGTTGACCCTCTAGTATATTAAAGTGTCTTTTTAGTCATCCAGTAGATGACTAAAGAATCACTCAGTGGTAAGCCAGAAGCAAGTAAACATCTTAAAATGTCAACCATTTGGGATCATTAAGAAAACATTAACTATATCCAGAGGCCCTTTGTAATGAGTACCATGGTCCCTGGTGATACCGATGACATCATTTGTCACAAAATAATGTGATTGCCATTACTAGGTGTTATTCCCCTGGAAAGATGAGTCAGGGCCTGGATTTGCTTTCTGGGAAGGAGGTGTCTGGAGCTGGAGGGGTGGGGTGGGGGTAGGGTTTCATATGTTTCCATTCGGATGGATCTAGTCTTAGTTAGATTGGGTAAACTGAGATAAGAGAGTGTACTGCATAATTCCTGCAGAAGGCATTTTTCCCCAAAGGAAATTTAGTCTTCCAAATATCATAAATAACAAATAATTACTCATTGAATGTTCTAACCTAATTAGCTCATGAGTTAATAGGCTAAAAATCTTACCAAAATGTCTAGTCCTTTCTTCTTGAAGCGTTATTTTATTTTTCTAATTTAAAAATCAATACATGCTTTTTAAAATTTTAAATATAAGGGAAAATACAAACAAAAGAAATATAAAGAAAGTCATTTCCAATGGTTCTACTAGCAAAGATAATCATTATTTAGCATTGCTGAGTGTTTCCAGGCAGTATGTATGTATGTATATATGTATGCATGTATTTTTAATTCTTTTTTTTACATTGATGAGAACCCACTGTACCTATTGAATCAGAAGTTGATCCACAGAGCTACTTCTATGCATCGAGTTTAGGATGGGGTAGAACTGGAGATGGGTACCTCTCACCCTTAGTCCCACATTCCTCCCAGGAGGACCAGGGCTCCAGTGAGACTACAGTGCAAGGTCAGACTTAAAGACAGTCTGTGTCTAAGTTCCTTTCCCCATACTGCCTTTCAGAAGAAATGCCCTGTGGGTGTGCATGAATCGCATTCAATTCCATGCTACATGATAAACCTAACACACACTATACCTTCTGACAGGTGAGGTCTTCTGGGTTCCAGGCTAGTGTATTCAGCTCTTTCCTGCTCAGGTACTCCAAAAATGGGCTGATGGTATTGTTTCACTTGGAAGCTGAATGCTGTACCTTCATGGCCATGCTTCCTACCTCAACAGTCGGAAGACCCATCTTTCAGCACCTCCTCCTGGTGGCTGGAGTTATTGGATAAGTTCCAGAGAATGCCCAAAGAACCCAGAGTCACCCCCCTGGACAGGGCTTTGCAATTGCAAAGGTGGTCTGTCCACCACTTTATCAGCCGGTCCAACTGTGGGAAGTGACAAAAGCCCCCTCTCAGATTTCCCACTGGCAAGGCATCCTGGATGTTGAGATGAAGCTGCATTTTCCAGTCAGAAGCTGGCTCATTAAATCACTTCTTCTTCACTCTCTCCAGAGGCAGAAAGAAGCACAGGGATGTTGTTGGTGTCTGAGGACACAGGCAGCACCTGCACCCCAACTCCTGAAAACTGATAAGAAACTTGTAGCGCTGGGCACCTAGCCTGTGCTTCCATTCCATGTGCACCATGCCCTAGACACACAATACAAAGGTGGCAGCCACCCATCTATTATGTCCCTATGTTGCTGATGGAGGGGAGGCATGGGAGCCTTGAGTTCCAAAGAACACATCCAAACCTCCCTTCTCTGATGGGTGGACTTATAGGACTGGACTTGGAAATGGACTCTCTAGGCTCCAGGAGTGCTCGAATCAGGGGAGTACATTAGGCTCCCAAGAGGCCATCCATAGCAGTGGAATTGGACTGCAAAACCAATGGTCCCAAGGCATCAGGGAGACTGTAGGGCTAGTCACCTACCGGTAAAGCCGGAAGGTGACAGGAGGAAGAGGAGCGTGTCAAAAGGGGACAGCACAGTGAACTAGAACAGGCAACACTGCCTGCCTTTAGGTACTGGGTGTGGCATTGGGCAGGGTAGACAGCAATATTTAAAGGGAAAAGATAGATATAAGCTTTGAATTTTATTTGCCACCCTTGATTTCTTTTTATTTGCCTATTATGGATTTATCTTTTCCTATCCTTTTAACTTATGTCATTTTATTTTAGGGATTTAAAAAATAAATCATAAGTAATTATTTATAAGAAACAGATCATGTTACTTTTAATAGGGAGAATCAATCAATAATGGGTAGTTGTTTTTTCCCAGAATTGTAGAGGAGAGAGTCTTATAACTGACAGCATTTTTAAAGACTTTGACCCTTTTTATATTACCTTATCATTTTCATACTGTTGTTTTTCTCCTTTTTATTTCTGTGTGTGTGTGTGTGTGTGTGTGTGTGTGTGTGAAGGAGAATGTGCTGTTTGCTATGAGGATATGCTTTGATTATCTTCTGAAAGATAGTTTTGAATTTAGCTACTACTTATTCAACATTGTGCAAGTTTCTTAAGCCTGTATTTACCTGATTATCAAAAACAAGGCAAAAATTATTTTTCCCTATGGTGCTATAATTTAGCACTTTTAAAGAACTGTTACCTCTCCTTTTAATTCTTTGATATTTTGTTCTGGAATGAAGAGCCCTGCATTCTGAGTGAGTTTTTAGGGTTATATTCCAACTCACCAATCCTCCTTTCAACTATAATCAATCTAAGGTTTATCCTGTGAGTTGCTCAAAGATACTTTTCTGTCCCTAGTAATGTTTTTCAGTTCTCTGTTCTGGGCCCCTTTTAACTTTTTTTCTGATCAAGGTACTAAGATTGAGTGGCTAGGTGAGCTCCTCCTGGGTTCTGGTTTATGGAGGGTATTTTTCTTTAATTCGTAGAGGTGTTGTGTAGTTCCCCTTTTTGGAGTTCTTACCCTTTGGTATTTTTAAAGAATTTAGCAGAATTAATTGATACTTCCTTTCATTCTGCCATCTACCAAGAAGCCAGCTTTGCTTTAATTTCAACAGAATGAGAAATACTTTTCCTCCATCCTGAGATGTCTGCGAGCTTGGTAACATTGAACTGGGCACCAGGGAAGGGGGTGGAGAGAGAGCAAAGGTAGAGTAAGGTTCATGCTATAGCAGTTAAATATTTCTTTTCCGTGGATTTTAGGGAATACTGTGCAACCAGGAGAATGCATTATATTTCTCTGTAACTCCTGTAATTCCCTGGAACCATTCTTAACGTGTGTGTGCAAAAAGAGGTGGCTTCCTTTTCCCACTTTTCTTTGTCTCAATGTAGGTTTTCACTGGCATTTTTATAGCAGAAATGTGCCTAAAAATCATCGCGCTTGATCCCTACCACTACTTTCGCCGAGGCTGGAACATTTTTGACAGCATTGTTGCTCTTCTGAGTTTTATAGATGTGATGATGCCGCAAAGTTTGCCAGTTTTCCGTTCCTTCAGAGTGGTAAGATATTTACTTTCTTATTTTGCTGAATAGCAGCCAGGATTGAAAAGAGTCTTCAGTGAGTTCAGTGGCTAATTTGGATTAACGAGTTCATCTTACGTTAATTAGAGAACCCAAAATGTACTACTCTTCCTACTCAGGTCTTTAATAAATGCCCTTGGGAGTCCCAGGGGCCTTCTCTCGGCTGAACCCCTACTCTCCCCTCCACCCTTCCAAGATGAGCCTTTAGGCAACCAGTTGCAAAATGTGTCTTATGGTGTCAGGACTCTGCCCTTTGTCACCCCAGTGATCTCTTCCTCCACGGAGCTCTGAGCCAGGCATCCTCACTTCAGGGCTCACCAAGTGGGTTTAGACCCCAGAGCCCAGGAAGGGGATGGGCACTGCTGGTGGCAGGCGCTTTCTCCCAAGTCCCTCCTCAGGGCTGCCAGTGCCACATTCCACATGTCACAGCCATTGGAGGCATCCTGGCAACCTTAGCAGAGTACCTAATGTTAACTGACACAGGGAATGCTCAGAGATGAGGAAAGCACTGTCTTCAAGGAGCTATAGTCTAGGGATGATACAAGACAGGCCCAGAAATGGCCATGAAGCAAAGTAGAGTATGACCAAGCCCACAAGAGGTCGGATAGAAATCTATAGAGAAATCACATCTGAGCGGGAAATAGGGAACCATAAAAGGTGGCCTTTTGTCCTCTCTCAAAGGTTAATTTGGCATGGATAGGATTTCTAAGCCTCTAGAGCAGTGGTTCTCAACCTTCCTAATGCCACGACCCTTTAATACAGTTCCTCATGTGGTGGTGACCCCCAATTTCATTGTTACAAATTGAACATAATTAAAGCATAGTGATTAATCACAAAACCAATATGTAATTATATATGTGTTTTCCGATGGTCTTAGGCGACCCCTGTGAAAGGGTCGTTCGACCCCCAAAGGGGTCGCGACCCACAGGTTGAGAACCGCTGCTCTAGAGTGAGACATTTGATTTTGCCACCTAAGTAAGTGTACATTTGATACTTGGGATATATCGGGAGAGCACACTGCTCAAAGCCGGGCATTATTAGGCTGCTCTGCTAAAGTTGCATGGGGGCTCAGGTGAGCAAAATTGCATTTGTTTTTACTATTGTTTAGGCTTATTACATCCACACACTTAGCGAGGAACTCTGGTGTTGTCCGCATATGAGATACAGTTTCTCCCAGCTCCACTCTGAGCAGACGGTGGTGGGACATAAGACATTCTCTTGGGACATAAGACTTCCCGACCTGCAGTATTTCCACCCCCAGATAGTTGATACCTAACAAGAGTGTACTTTGGACTTAAACCACAGTTTATATTGAAAGTTAATATAAAAAATAACTTATGAAACTAGTTGCTGTGTTTTCTCCAAGGTTATTGTCTCTAACATATCTGTAAGGTTTCATGGAGGAAAATCCTCTTTGGAAAAAAGTGTGTGTTTGAGTAACCAATTGCCTGTGTTCTCCTGAGTAAAAACATCATATGACATTCATCATTGTCATAACGTATAGATTCAGACTTGTGTTCTGAACGATATAGTGCAGGAGTTAGCAAACTTGTTCTTCAAAAGGCCAAATGGTAAATATCGTTGGCCTTACAGGCCTTACAGGTCATGTGGTCTCTGTGAAAACCATTCAGCTTTGTCATTGTAACACAAATGTAGTCCTAAATGTTTGAGAATGAATGGAGGCGGCTGCGTTCCAATAAAACTGTACAAATATGGAAATTTGAACTTCATATAATTTTTATGTGTCATAAAAGTATCCTTCTTTTGATTATTTTCCAACCATTTAAACATGTAGAAAATGTCCTTATCTCTCAGGCCATACAAAACAGGCAATGGGATGGATATGATCCTCAGGCCTGAGTTTTTTGCCTATGATACATATTTTTTTTAAATATATTTTATTGATTTCTTACAGAGAGGAAGGGAGAGAGATAGAGAGTTAGAAACATCGATGAGAGAGAAACATCAATCAGCTGCCTCCTGCACATCTCCTACTGGGGATGTGCCCGCACCCAGGTACATGCCCTTGACCGGAATCGAACCTGAGACCTTTCAGTCCGCAGGCCGACGCTCTATCCACTGAGCCAAACCGGTTTCGGCTATGATACATATTTTATATAACAAGCATGTATGCTCAGTTCCATCATCATGCCCCCAAAGTCTTTATCGTTTAAAAATAACTAGAACAAAATATTTTCATTTTTAAAACCAAAAGTAGATACAGGTGAGTATCAGATTGGGATATGGAGTTGGTGGCAATGTTTAGTATGGCTTGGTTTTGAAAAGATTTTTGAAAGTCATAAATGCTGTGGCTTGAGACCATGTCATTTGTTTTGTGACTGAACAGATAGAATTTGTCCTTAACTGGCTTTTCTTCCATTTTTTGTTCATTATCTGTATCTACAGCTGAGGGTCTTCAAGTTAGCCAAATCTTGGCCAACTTTAAACACACTGATTAAGATCATAGGCCACTCTGTTGGAGCCCTTGGAAACCTGACTGTGGTCCTGGCCATTGTGATCTTTATTTTCTCAGTAGTTGGCATGCAGCTGTTTGGCTCTAGTTTCAGTTGCTTAAAGAAAAATCCAAAAGCCTGTGATTCTACGACATCCCCATGTTTTCGACGCTGGCACATGGGGGATTTCTACCACTCCTTCCTGGTGGTGTTCCGCATCCTCTGCGGGGAATGGATCGAGAACATGTGGGAATGTATGATGGAAGCTAATAAATACCTGTGCATTGTTGTCTTCTTGTTGATCATGGTGATAGGAAAACTCGTGGTGAGTGTCTTAGACTTTTTAACATGAAAATACATGAACTAAAGAAACACATTAGCTTCTTTTGCAACATTTCACTAGTGATATTCTTATTCTAAACAGAATATTATGATATTATATAAAATAGTAATTTGTGTTTGAATTTGGCTTAAGGCAAGTATGATAAGCATGAAACAAAACCTCCTTGTCACAATAGTGCTTGTGTTGACTGATATCCCAATAGCTATTCTACCCCAGATGATTATTCTAAGATAATCATCATATTCTCTTTGCCAGTGATTGGCTGAGGGAGGGGTTTGTGACTAAATTTGGTCAATATGATGTAAAGGGATGTCCACTGAGGAAGGTTTCTTATTCTTTAAAAAAATATCTATCATCCATCTATCTATCTATCTATCTATCTATCTATCTATCTATCTATCATCTATCTATCATTGATTTCAGAGAGGAGGGGAGAGGGACAGATAGATAGAAACATCAATGATGAAAGAGAATCATTGATGGGTTGCCTTCTGCACGCCCCCTACTGGGGATCGAGCCCACAACCCAGGCATGTGTCCTTGACCAGAATCAAACTTGGGACCCTTCAGTCCGCAGGCCGATGCTTTATCCACTGATCCAAACCGGCTAGGGCAGGTTTCTATTCTTTTTTTTTTTTTTAACAGCTTTTTTTTTTAATATATTTTATTGATTTTCTACAGAGAGGAAGGGAGAGAGATAGAGAGCTAGAAACATCGATGAGAGAGAAACATCGATCAGCTGCCTCCTGCACATCTCCCACTGGGGATATGCCCGCAACCCAGGTACATGCCCTTGACCGGAATCGAACCTGGGACCTTTCAGTCCGCAGGCCGACGCTCTATCCACTGAGCCAAACCGGTTTCGGCAGGTTTCTATTCTTAAAGAAGAAGAAAAGGGGACAAGGGAACAAATGGTATTTTTACTTCCTCTGGGCCATTTTATGACAGGGATTCTGGTTAGAACGGTAAACATGCAGCCACCAGAAGAACCAGATAAGGCAAAACCAGCACTGAGGAAGGTAGAGAGAAAAGATGCAACAACATGTCTACCTGTCATAACTAGGTCCCTGTTTTATTTTCAAACTTCTGGTTATATTGCATTTCCTTATTGTGTAAGCTGACTTGAGTTTGTTACTTGCAGTTGGAAACATAGATATTTATGGAGTGGCTAATTAGGCATCTACCAGTGAGGGTGTGAAGAGACAGGAGACACCCAAGGACACCTGAGCTGGGGCTATGGTGCAAATATAATTAGGTATCTGCACATGGTAGTTTATCCTAAGAACCCAAGGAGAGTGTAGATAGACAGAGAGTGATATAAAAGTTCAGGAAAACAGGACACCACCAATGGGAGTGGGGAAAGGATCATTAAGAGATGATTTGTGTAAGATATGGTACTTGAGAATGGCATTTAAGAGGCAAGGAGAACTGAGCAGATAGAGGAGAGCTTGAGCAAAGATCCAGAGTTAGAAATTCTCACGGTGAAGCTGAAAAATATTGGTTAGACCCATTCACACCCACCAGACATCTCCCTGAAGGATGTATATTTTTGAGTTGGTGCGAGCCACAGAGGAGTTTGAGGAGGTAAAGGTGATGAATTGGGGGTGTGTAAATGTAAGCAAAAATCCCAAGTAGGGAGCAGTGGAGATGATCTGAATTTAAAGTGATATGTGCTTCAATAGAAGAGTTGTTGATTTGATTCAGACCCTTCTGCCTCAGCGCCAGTACTTGCTGCAGTTCAGGCAGTGGGATCTAAAGAGCCTGCACAAAGTACACCAAGTCTCAGATTTTGCAGGAGAGGACCCCACAGCAATCTTAGACATCAGGCCCATATCCCGGTGGGCAATTCCAACGTAAGTGTCCAAGATTATGATTCTGGCTGATTCACAAGGAATATACTTTTGATTATACCACATGGTAAAAATGTTCTGTTTTACTCTGGCCAGAGTCTACAATAGGTATTGCTTATATGTAGATAAGCTGGATTTGGCTGTTTGTGCCCCTTAACATCAGTTTTTCTTTTGTCTTATCTTGCTATCTTGATTACTCCTCAATCTCTTCTCTTTTTATTTATTTTATAGATGAAATTTCTTGAGAAATAGAAGGACATAGAAATCTCATTTGACTTGGTTTTGGGTCTTGGGGAAAATTGTACTGGAAACCTACTGTGTCCTTTCGTTTGCTAAATTGTCCATTCTGCTTGTGCCCCCACTCCAACCCCTCCCCAGGTACTCAACCTCTTCATTGCCTTGCTGCTCAATTCCTTCAGCAATGAAGAGAGGGATGGAAACTTGGAAGGAGAGTCCAGGAAAACCAAAGTCCAGTTAGCCCTGGATCGTTTCCACCGGGCTTTCCGTTTTGTGATACATACGCTGCAGCAATTTTGTCGCAAACGATGCAGGAGGCAGAAGTTACCAAAGCAAAAAGAGGTGACAGAAAGCTCTTCTGCAGAGAACAAAGGCGTCATTCCCCTGGTCACAGAGATTAAAAGAGGCCCAGAGACCTGGGAAGAGTCCAGTGTACTAACTCCTGCACCAAAGCCCTTGAGTGTTAGGCCCGATCGGACTTGGTTGGCCCCACTTGCAGAGGAAGAAGATATTCGATCTCCTGTAGACAATGAACAGCCTGTCACACAACCCGAGTCTGGGGAGCAGGTATGAAGGTTCACACAGAGGTTGACTTAGAGGTTGTGCGGAGCTAGAGTTGCTACAGGGCCCTGGCTGCACTGTGCATGGATAATAAGGGGAGAATATGTGGTGGCTGCCCCTCAATGCCATGTGCCCATCCCAGGGCTGTGCTGATCATGGCCCTGTACATGTGGCACCGATGAGAGGTGTTGGAGGAGCTCAGAGGGGAGCGAGATCAGAGTACACTGGGGCAACAGGAGAATCAAGTGCCTTTAGTTGATCCCTAAAAGAATTTGGATTGGATAAAAGGTGAGGAAAGAGTGTGGAAAGTGAAGTGAATAGCATAGAAAAAGAGACAGTGATAGGAAAAAACTCCGAAGGGTCTTGGGGAAAATTGTTCTGGAAACCTACGATATCCTCTCGTTTGCGAAATTGTCCATTCCGCTTGTGCCCCTACTCCAACCCCTCCCCGGATACTCAACCTCTTCATTGCCTTGCTGATGTCTGCAGGGATCAGTGGTGGGGCTCATGGGTGAGGAGTGGTGGGTGATGAGGGCTGTCAATTCCTTTTACCCGTTTGCTGCACCTTTATAATTGCCCCATAGGTCTTGGGTATTCCCTTCTGAGTTATTTTTCCTCCATATTTTTCTCTTTGCTTTTTTCTTTTGGAGGTGTCTGTGCAGATAGCCTCAAGCTCAGAGATTCTTTCCTTAGCTGTGTCCAGTCTACTAAAGCCCATCAGTGGCATTCTTCGTTTTTGTTACATTTTTTACCTCTAGTGTTTGTTTTGTTCTTTCTTAGAATTTCCATTTCTTTGATTAAATTGTCTGTGTATTCTCACATGCTGTCTACTGTATCCATCAGAGCCCTTAGCATTTTAATCATGTTGTTTTAAGTTCCTGGTCTGATTAAATTGAACATCTTTGCCATATTGAGTCTGGTTCTGATGCCTGCTCTGCCTCTTCAAACTACATTTTTTGCCTTTTAGTATGTGTTGTAGCTTTTTTTTTCATACTTGGACATGATGTATTGGTAATGAAAGTGCTGTAAATAGGCCTTTAGTTATATGTTGGTGAGGTGGGGGCGGGGGGCGGGGAACGGAAGAGATCTATCAGAGAGGAAAAGGGAGAGGGAAGAATTCACAAGTATATGGAAATTAAGCAAAACATTCTTAAATAACCAAGTCAAAGAAGAAATCACAAAAATATTTTAAATACTTAAAGGTAAATAGAAATGAAAATATCATATGCCAAAATTGTTCATCTTCGGTGGGAAGATCTGTCACTCACTTTAAGTTCTCTGATGTCTTCAATGGATGTTTATAAGTCATCCATTTCAGAATCAAGTCTTATATAGCCAATTTTGGATTATTGTCAAATAGTGGTACTAAGCATATTGCATATCCAGTCACTGAACCAGTGGGTTCCTTTGCTCAGGTCCTATTTCTGAGGCCTCCTTAGGTGTGAAGCTTTGTATAATCATAACTCCAAGCATTGGCCAGAGTTTATTTTGGCTCCCTCTCTTAAGTTCAAGAACTTCAACCCAGCAGTTGAAGTTTCAAGCTTTGGACATAGTTATGGTTCTGATCCTCACAGAGGGCACTTTTAGCCATTTACCTGCTATGTGCTTTAAGTTGTTACTATTTTATATTTCTGTTCTCTGTCTGGTCCATAGGTATATTTACCTGTTTTTGTGTGTGTATGTTTGTGGGTGTGTGTCTGTGTGTGTTATTACATGTGTTCAAAAAGAGAAGTGTTCTTAAATCATGACCTTGCAGTGTCAGATTCACTGGAACTCTCACATAGATTTTTGGATAAAACCCTCACCTAAAGTGTGACTTCACATCCTTTTTGGATATCCCTGCAAGTCATCAGACACAATTTCTATTTATTTATTTATTTTTTATAATTTATTTTTACGTCGTAATACATTTTCATATTTTCTTTTGTGCCTTTTGATTTTGATAAGCCAACCTATTTTCCAAAAATTTCTTCTAACTTTTTTACTCATCTATTTTTACATCAAATTATGAATTTTATTTTTACTATATTCTGGTATTGTATTAATTTTTCAGGGGTAGCTAATTATACCAATACCATTTATTAAATAATTTATTATTTAGCTGTGAATTGAAAGGCCACATTAAGTTTTACCTCTGAAGTTTTTGGTGAATATTGTGCCAGAACCATATTATGATTATATTACTTCTGAGTAAATTTTGTTATCTGTTTTCTATAGTATTTTCTCCAGATTTGTTTTATGTTGAGGTTTTCCACAAACAGTTTTAAAAACTGAAAAGAAAAAGAATAACAATGTCACAATTTTCATAACAAATAGAAAACCAAAGAAAATGCAGTCTTGTTTCATCTCAAGCGAGATTTCCAGGAGGAATATTAATTCTACTCTGGTCTTCTCTGTATTCAGGCCTATGAGCTCGATCAGAAGGACAAGTCCACCAGTCTAAGAGTTCAAAATGTGGAAATTGAGGTGTTCTCTGAAGATGATCCTTATATATCAGTACAGAATACCCGAAAGGTAATTTCCCCAGCATGTTTCCAGAAGGAACATGTGGCATGATCATCCATACACCTTCTCTAAGAGAGCCATTGTGGAAAATATCAAGACTAGTGCAGAGAAAACTTCTAGGGTCACATCTTAAGCAAAGGTCTATACCAAGGCTTCTAAACCTCTCCACTATGACATTTGGGGCAGGATAATTCTTTGTTGTGGTGGGCTGTTCTGTGTATTTTAGGATGTTTAGAAGCATCCTTGGCCTCTACTCTCTAGATCCCAGTAGCATTCCCCAGTTGTGAAAATAAAAAATTTCTCTAGACTTTGCCAAAATATCTCCTGGAGGGGGAAATCATTGAGAACCACTGGTGTAGGCCTATTATTCCAGGAGTTGGGATAGCTGAATATTACAGTCTCAGTAAAGTAGCCTTCTCATCATCACCTGGCTTCCCTGTTTGGGGTTAGGCAGCTGATCAGGGGTATGATTTGAAGAAAGGAAAAGGTTGAGATACTATGTCTTTATACTCCTTCCCTTTCCTCCACCAGGGGAGAGCAATTAGAGAATTCTCTCCTGAAGTCAGGGCTGGTCAGAGCATTTGGAAAAGGACTCAATAAGAGGGATACTTTCTTTTTAAAAAAAAATATATTTTATTGATTTTTTACAGAGAGGAAGGGAGAGGGATAGAGAGTTAGAAACATTGATCAGCTGCCTCCTGCACACCCCCTACTGGGGATGTGCCCGCAACCAAGGTACATGCCCTTGACCGGAATCGAACCTGGGACCCTTGAGTCCGCAAGCCAACGCTCTATCCACTGAGCCAAACCACCCAGGGCAAGGGATACTTTCTTGATTCCCCTCATACCTAGAAGCCTTTGCCTGGTTAGTTTCATACCTAAAAAGTCATATTTTTTATAAGGTATTAGGTACTTCCATGGTGAGAGAGGGTGTTGATAAATGATTCTTCCTTTCCTTTGTTCTGATGCACAGAAGTCTGATACTATCAGTGTGCTCTCGGAATGTAGCACCATTGACCTGCAAGATCCCTTTAGGCGGATACCTGAAATGGTTCCCCAAAAGGAACCAGAGAGATGTTTTCCCAAAGGTAAGTGGTAGTATTCCTGCATCCAACTCACAGAATATTTGGATGGGATTCTGTTATTCTTGAAGTTCGGTGGTTTTGATATATTCATTTTTTCTACTTCTACTGGAGACAAAAGTGAAGAGAGGTCACTCATAGGTTCTTGGGGTCATTATCAGGTCTAGTCTTGATTTGGGTAGGCTCAGATTACAGAGACTAACACCCAGGGTAAGAACTCCAGAAAACTTTCCAGAAAGCCCAGTGAGCCAATATGTCCACCACTTTGTAGAGTCCCCAGTACATCAGTTGTCAGGATATACTTGAGTCATAGAGTAAAAGAACTTGACTGTAAGTTTAGGGTTGACTAAAACCCCTGCCAGGCCTTCAACTCATTCCTCAAAATTCTTCTCTGGACACAGGATAACATTGTAGCTAAGAGCTTCGTCTCTGGAGCCAGACTGCCTGAGCTCAAATTCTGGCTTCTCTATGTTTAATTTCATTAACCTCTCTGTGCCTCATTTACAAAATGGTATAATAATAGTACCTGCTGAAAGGGTTGTTATAGGTCTGAAATGAATGAATATAAATCACGTAGAAGAGTGCCTGGCACATAATAAGCAATCAACAAATGCAGCATTTTCTGATTCCCTGAGTGGATGTAATGGTTTCTCCCTGTGTGCCTTCATTATTTTCTGTATTCATTGAGGGGAATTTATTTCTGTCCGTCTCTCCCATGAGGTTCTTAAACACAAAAGCAATATTATTGTATCTCTATTGTGAGAATAGAACCTGCCCTGATTATGGGCTCAATAAATGTTAAGCACATAAATAAGTAACTTAACAAATGAATAAATGAATCTAAAAATTAAAAATTTCTCCATCAGTTTTGGGCTAGGCTGGGTTCAAAAGGAATACTAAGAATGGGTTTTAGTGTTGTTTGACAGCTCTAAAGCTGCCAAGGGGTCAGGGGTCAGGCTAGGGCTAGATTGCTATTCTCTTGACTTCCATTTGGACTGGTCCTTGAGGTATGGAGAGGATGTCAGCAATGAAGATGGAGGCAAAAGGGGGGGGGGATGGTTCTAGAAGAAGAGAGGAGTAGTGTAAGAGAAATACAATTTTAGGAAAATTAATTTATTGATGTTCTGAAAGATGGAGAGAGGTAAGGGGCAGACTGAGGAGACCTCACAGTGATTTAGGAAGATGATGAGAAAAGGAGTGGAATGCTGTAGTCACCATGAAGTAATAAGCATCCACAGAATTAGGAGGAGTGGAGGAGGAGACAAGGTGAAAAGGTGATGTGATTCATCTAGATGGCTTGTGTGTGTTGGGACCAGATGCTCAGCTATTTGTAAGTATCTTGACAATTGATCAAACTCTTCCATGGGTGGTTGACAAAGCCTGTGTCTATCCATGCCTCGTTCCCTGCAGTTCTTAGGACACTGTTTACTACTGCCAAAAACATTGCTGCATAACAAACAACCACAAGACCTCAGTAGCACACAGTGATAAACATGATTCAGCTCATCTAGGCTGGCTGTTTCTGCTGATCTTGGCTGCTTTATTCATGTGAGAGGTACTGACTAGGAGTTGGCTGATCTAGCCTGGGTTTAACTGCAATGTGGCTTTGTGTAACATGTCTGTCCTCTTCCTGGAACCAGTTAGCTGACCTGAATACACCTTTCTTTAAAAAAAATGGGGTGGGTTTATTGATTTCAGAGAGGAAGGGAGAGGGAGAGAGAGCTAGAAACATCAATGATGAGAGAAAATCATTGATCGGCTGCCTTCTGCACACCCTCCACTGGGGATTGAGCCCAGAACCCTGGCATATGTCCTGACCAGGAATTGGAACTGTGACCTCCTGGATCATAGGTTGATGCTCAACCACTTAGCCACGCCAGCCTGGCATATACACCTTTCTTATGTAGATGGAGGAGAGCAGATGGAAACATGCAAGGCTGCTTAGGGTCTAGGCTCAGAACTGGCTCACTCGGCTCTATTGGCCAAATCAAGTGACACAGCTAAGCCTAGATTCAAAGGGTTTGAAAAAGACTCTACCTCTTTAGTGTAAGGAATTGCAAAATCACACAGCAAGGGGCATGTGTACAGGGAGGGGTGAAGAGTTGGATTGTTAACGTACTTTACTACAGACACTAATGGCCGTTCCTTGTAGGCCTGGCTTGCTGCTTCTCATGCTGTGCTGTGAACAAAACAAAGTCCCCCTGGATCCTTTGGTGGAACCTGCGGAAAACCTGCTACCAAATAGTGAAACACAGCTGGTTTGAGAGCTTTATTATCTTTGTGATTCTGCTGAGCAGTGGGGCATTGGTAAATGATCATATCTTGTGGGGACATTGGGGAACGAGGCAGCTGGGGGAGTTGCATTCTGACTTTACCTTCATGGGGCTGTGAACGTGGGGGGAATAGGCACAAGTGGGATCTTTACTGCTGGTTCCTCTTGGGGATAGGATTTTGCAGAACAACTTCTGGAGTCATGCTGCAAGTGTGAAGCCCCCGGGCCAAAGGCACTTTATCCACAGGGTAAACCCAGCACTCTAAAGTGGCCCCTGAAGTCTGGCCCTTTACCCCAGGTCTGTCTGTCATTCTCTCTCTCCCTCCCTCCCTCCCTCCCTGTTTTCCTCCCTCTCTCCCTCCCTCCCTCATTCTTGTGTCTTCCCTTAAAATGGCCATACTTTAGAACTAAATTGTCTTCCTATTTGTTATGTCAAGTGAATGGAGCCCTGGGCTCCTCCTTTTGAATTTGGAGTCACAGAACACCTTGCAGGATGTTCCCAGCAAATAGAAGGGGACAGGGGAATGTCTCGCTTCTTTACCCTGCCTTTCTGGTTAGTGCTCTACACCCGTGCCATCTCTGGGGGAAAGGAGATGAGCACATACTGGGGCCCATCAGAGGCTATGACCAACAGACTCCTCATTTATCTGCTCACCACAGTGTAAATGATTCCTCCCATCAAAAGAGCAGATTTCTCTAAAACTATCAAGAGAAGTTCCTTGATTAATTTCTATTGCTAGTCCTTGGCCTTTGGTTTCCTATAGTCTTCTGGTGATTACAATCTTCCTGGCTGTCTACTCTCATTCAAGTGGTAGGGGTTTTAATTTACTCCACAAATGGTACTTGGTGTCTACCAAGCCCTGTGCTAGTCAGTGGGAAGGCAGTGGTGCTATCGAAAGGCCGCACATGCCCCATGGCACCATGTGAGAAAACGTATAATCAGAGAAGTAGCAGAGGACACACAACCCTCTTTCTCATCTGCCTTCAGCTGAGGCAAGTGTAGGCTGGGCAGAGCGAGTTGAACACACAAGCAGGGAGTTCCAGGAGAGGGATCCAGGCCCTGTTTCACTGGACATTATTTGCAGAGAAATAGAGAAAAGAAACACCTCGTTGATTGCCAGCAGCCTTAGTTATCACATGGAAGCTTATTAAAAATGCAGAGTCTTGAGCCCACCCCAGACCTGCTAAATCAGAACCTAGGTGATTTGGGGCTCACGAGAGTTTGAGAAGCTCTGGTCTGGGGAACTATGTAATAATGGGAGCTTCCTGGATTAGTAAATGGCCTCATTATAATGTGGGAGCCCCCAAAGAGCAGTTGCTGATTATCAGCTTGCTCTTCCATTGAGCTAACTCAGACCTGTGGAGCCAGCTTGTTGCCAAGCTTCCAAAATGAGAGAGAAAATGAGCTTCCAAAGCCATTCATGCTTGTTTGTCTTAATGGAGTCTGGCAATTTTAGACCAGGACCATAGTGATATACTCAGAGAAGCAGTGAGTGACATGGGGCCATGTAGGGTGGCCACTAACCCAGTCTTTTTTTTTTTATATTTTTTATTGATTTTTTTCACAGAGAGGAAGGGAGAGAGACAGAGAGTTAGAAACATCGATGAGAGAGAAACATCGACCAGCTGCCTCCTGCACATCCCCCACTGGGGATATGCTCGCAACCAAGGTACATGCCCTTGACCGGAATCGAACCCGGGACCCTTGAGTCCGCAAGCCAACGCTCTATCCACTGAACCAAACCGGTTCCGGCACACTAACCCAGTCTTGATGGAAGAAGGACAGTTTCCTATAGAAAAGATGAGCTGATGAGCTAATCTTTTAGGTCGAAGGGCTGACAAGGAGCCTATGGGGTGGAGGGAGAGCAGAGATGGAGGTCCTTCCCTAGTCAATTGCACTGGGGAGTTGGAAGTGAAACTTACTCCTTTGCTTTCTTTTCCCCAAGAGCCATGGAGCTGTGGAAACCTTGGTCCCGACAGCAGGGCTGCTTGCTTTCTTGCTCTCGGTGTTTGCCCAAATGTCCTGGCAGATTTAGTGTCAAGGCCCCTTCTCTCCTTCCTTTCATCTTCAGTAACTGTGTGAAGGCCAAAAAAATAAACAGTGTGCATCCTCATTCTATAGACCCTGAAGAAGCACACACACACTTGGGCTGAAGGAAATGTTTGTACGTAGCATGAAAATGGGTCTCTCTGAAAGCTAGGGTGTCTCGTTTTCATAGTCCCAATTAATGAATGTTTAGTTTTCAAAGTAATTTACACTGGGAGCTCTAGCCCATAGTGTCTCGAACTTTTGCATGACATGGTGCACATTCAAAATGATCAGGTGTGTAGGGAACACTAAGGCAAATAGATAAGGCTGTTTGTGGTAGGAGGTGATGGGCCTCGGGGTGGGCCAGATCAAGAATGTGGACTAAGGTGTTTGGATTTGATGTTAAAAGCAACAGAGAGCCACTGAATAGAGCCCCTAAGGTAAGTAGGAGGACAAAAGAGATGGTGTGTGTGTGCCATTCAGTGGTTTTAGAAAAGTGAGCAGGATTTTGTTGGCAAGAGTTGAAAGGATTAGGAAGACCAGGAAATGGTATGGTGATTTGTTAGGAAGATGTTTTTATACTCCAGGGGCCAGTGATGAGAGCCTGGGGAACATAGTGGTAACAGAAGTCTAGAAATAGGATTTTTCTTCTTCCAGTTTTACTTAAGGAATTTTTCCATTGGAAAAATTCAGCCTTAATACTTGTTGAGCAAAAGTTTATCACCAAGAGAGATACTAGTTTATTCAAGTAAGAAAGAAAAAAGAAAAAGTAAAGTCATCAAGGAGACCTGTGCAAATATTCAACCTGGCCTATGGCTTTATCATTTCAGATATTTGAAGATATTCACCTTGATAAACAACCCAAAATCCAAGAATTACTTAATTGTACTGACAATATTTTCACATACATTTTTATCCTGGAGATGGGTTTGAAATGGGTGGCCTTTGGATTTCGGAAGTATTTCACCAGTGCCTGGTGCTGGCTTGATTTCACCATTGTGATTGTAAGTGTACCATCTCTCTTAAGGGGTAAAGGAGTGTGGTGTCTGCAACTTTATCTCCAGCAACTTAGGAAAAAAATAAGAGAGAAAATGGCAAAGCTGATGGGGTGAAATGTTAATAATCAGTGTGTATTTCTTTTATTTTTAAAAATATATTTTTATTGATTTCAGAGAAGAAGGGAGAGGGAGAGATAGAAACATCAGTGATGAGAGAGAATCATTGATTGGCTGCCTCCTGCACTAGAGCCCACAACCCGGGTATGTGCCTTTGACTGGAATTGAACCAGGGACCCTCCAGTTCACAGGCTGACGCTCTATCCACTGAGCAAAACCAGCTAGGGCCATCAGTGTGTATTTCTAAGAACAAAGATATTATCTCACATAGTCACGGTGCAATTTTGACAGTAAATTTAACAAGACCCAATACTAAAAAATCTATTTTCAGATTTTGTCAATTGTTGCAACAAAGCCCTTTATTTTCTGTATCCCATCCATCACATACCACACCCCAATCCAGTATCCAATTCAGGACCCCACATGACATATCATTGACATGACTCTTTGGTTTCCTTTAATTCACAACAATTTCTCAGCTTTTCTTTGTCTTTTATTAAACAACTAACGTAAATGCATCATTCTTACCTGCACGAACTATAGTTTTGCCAGACAAGGAGGAAAGAGCCTCTCCATCCGTTCTTCCCCTTCCCGCAGTGTCTATGTGTCTGGATAATCCACCTGCCTCTTAGAATGAGGGCTCTCACCCCCACATTGTTTTCTCTGGGCATCCAGGCAGGCTTACTACCCAGCAGGCTTCTCTTCCCACCAGGTGTCTGTGACTACTCTCATTGACTTAAAGGGCTTGAAATCCTTCCGGACTCTTCGCGCACTGAGGCCCCTGCGAGCTCTGTCCCAGTTTGAAGGAATGAAGGTACATTCTTCAGGTGCATGGGAGGGACTTTCTTCAGCCAGCAGGGAGAGGCGCAGCGTTTCTCCCAGGGCTAAGAGGGCTTTCCTTAAATGGCCAAGCTTTTCTTGGACTCCTTCTCATCCGGCCCATTGCTTAGAATTTGAGAAATGGAGAAAAGTGTAAGAGAAAGCCACCATCCTAAAAGAGCTTCTGTGACATGGACTATGGCTTCCCTTTAATCCAAAGGCAGGTGTTCCATGAGTCTCCAACACCGTCATCAGAGGACACTTCTCAAGAGATCCTTAGTGGCACCTGAAAGGACCATTACCTATGCAGCTGAGAGCAGGGCTTGTCGTGGAGTGTGGGGAGGGTTAGAGTGGCAGGTAAAGACGGGAGCTCTATGAGCCCCAGGCCTATCCTGGGACAAACAAGAGCATGATGAGTCTTATATCTGTTACGTTTTTCTTCTGTTTTGTTTCCTTAAGGTGGTAGTTAATGCTCTCATAGGTGCCATACCTGCCATTCTGAATGTTTTGCTTGTCTGCCTCATTTTCTGGCTTATATTTTGTATCCTGGGAGTAAACTTGTTTTCCGGAAAATTTGGAAGATGCATGAATACAACAGCTAACCCGGCTTTACTTATAAATTACACCATTATTGCAAACCGAAATCAATGTATAAGTGAAAATTTCACCTGGGACAACCTGAAAGTCAACTTTGACAATGTGGGAATGGCTTACCTCGCCCTGCTGCAAGTGGTAAGTGCTGTCAGCATGTTTGTCACTCTTAGGAAAACCATAAATTATTTCTCAACGAATAAACATACAGTGACTCCCCTTAGGTAATAGAATCAAATCCCAATTCCTCATGTGAGAGCCAGTGCCCTCTGGAATTGCTCTTCACTAAGCATCTCCAACTTTAGTGTCTACTGAGCCCCAGCCTTCAAGTGATACCCCTGTAGGGTCTGTCCCTCCTGCTCTGCCATGGGTGGTGCCTTGTTCTTCAGAGCTCCAATCAGAGAGGAGAGGAACCTTGGAGGCCCGGCTGCACCATTAGTAATGGTTTCTTGTTGGAAGTCAGTCCCAGGTCAAGCCACAGCTGCCAGGTCTTGGACTGACAGTGCAGACAAACATAGCATCAGGAGAAGCCTTAAACAGGCTCTTTCCAACAATTGATTTGTAGCTTTTCTAGCAATTTTTAAGGCAGAACTTTCTTGTTTATAAACTTTATATTTTGTGTAAATTAATAATAAGAAAAATCCAAGACACCCATCCTTGCATTCCTTCCTACTATCCTTTTACTTGGACATTCTGTCCTGGAAGGGTGCTACATCACCTTACACACATCTGCCCACTGGCCTTGCTTGCTTTTGCCTGGCATCTGTCTGTTGATGGCAAGTCTATAATTGTGTTCATGTTTACATACTTTTTGTTGCAGGCAACATTTAAGGGATGGACAGATATTATGCATGCAGCTGTCGATGCCAGAGAGGTGAGCTTGTGTTTTACCATGTTCTCGAGTGCTGGGGTCAAAACAGGGATGTTATGATTATATCCTAGCATGCTCCAAAGTCCAGTCCTCTTTCTCCATAGTGGCCAAGGAAAAACCACTCATGTAGGACATGGAGCCAGAAACAGCAACAGAATCACAGGATGCCTTGATTTTCTTCTCTCACCTTTTCTCCAAATGAGTGGGTAGGCAGAAGCCATTTTTCAAAGGGTTCTTGCCCTTGACTGTGGGAAAATTGTAAGATGGGACTAAGTGTGAGCACAACAACCCCTCTCATGGCTTCAGGCTCTCCCAAGACTAAAGGGGTTTCTAGTGATTGTCAACCGTTCAATTCTAGTTAAATAGAAAATGGTCATGGATTCCCAAAGTTAGAAGAATACTCAGCGATCTCATTTATCTCTATTTTCCAATTGGAAAATTGAGAAATTGAAAGGATGAGTTTTGTCCAAAGTCATACTGTGAACAGATGGTTGAATCAAGAATGGAATCAGCATTGTTTGTTTTTTCCTATCATCACACACATGTGTGTCTGATGTTCCATTTGAGAGTCTTTAGAGTTGATGTCTGGCACATAGTAGGTGTTCTTTACATGTGAGCTGGTAGTAGCAATAGAAGTGCTATGGGTAGTTATATGAGTAGTAGAGGCAATTTATAACCAAGGAAATATTTAAAAATATTAATGTGCTCATTTTTTTTGTCCGAGTAAATGGCCTTCCTCTTAGTTTACTTTGAGCATCCATCTGCCTTGAGGTGGAGCTTGGGGATGGGGAGGAAATCTTATGCAGATGCGTGATAGAAAAGGTGTGTGGCTCACATATGTGGGTGGAAGTATGTGGAGGGATATCTGTCCTGATGCTGGTCCTGGGACATTCTAGTTGATGTGTGCTGGCTTCTAGCATCATGGCCATTCTCTGTGTAGTTGTGGAGCATCCTGCTAGTCTCAAATATTAAAATTATAAGTGGTTAACATTGGGCATTTCTACCCCCTCAACTCTTCCTGGTCTCAAATACTGACTTGCTGCCATATTCCCCACACAGTTTCCTGGTCCAGGAGTCTACTCCATTCCTTGCTGTGAAGCCCACCATGGCAAACACATGGCTGTCAACCCCATGTCTAAGTCACATGAGAACTGAAAAAAGTTTGGCCTCTCTCTATCCCCAGCATCCGATGCTTTGAGTCACACTTTGAGCTGGGGAGCTTGGTTTTAATTCATTTGTGTCCATTCTGGAGCTTGATCATTCATTCATTCATTCATGATATGCTACATGTCACAAGGTATGCTAGGCATCAGGGATTTAAGAGTAACAGGACATAAGCATAAACTAAATACGATGTGGGCTCTGTATGAAGGATGTAATTGTTCAACAAGAGTTGGCAGTTAGTCTGCCTCTGGTAGTCTCACCTCCAGTTTGACTTCCTCCCACGGCATTGTACCCTGAGTGAGGGGAAACTGAGGGGCTTTCTGCAGGCGCCATGGCTGTCTGGAGTGGGCTGAGGAGTTAATGCTGCTGCTGAGAAATACTTAGTCTTCTAGATGAGGTAGCTAATATGGCTTATATTTCTCTCCAGTAATTATTTTCTTCTCTCATTAAAAAAATTCCTAGAAGGAAGACCAGCCAGCATTTGAGACGAACATATACATGTACCTTTACTTTGTATTTTTTATCATCTTTGGCTCATTCTTCACTCTAAATCTCTTTATTGGTGTTATAATTGATAACTTCAATCATCAGCAGAAAAAGATAAGTATCGGGGTTGTCCTGGTTTGGTATTTTACTTCTCTTCTCCAAAGCACTTGAGTGAAACATAATTCTGGTCTAGATGGTTGTGCAAAGTAGCTTTTATCATCAGCATGAGAACAAAGAGGGGGCCACCTAGAGACAAAGCTTGGAGATGTGGCTGCAAAGGGACTAAAAACAACTGGGTTTTATTAAACCATTGTTTTATTTCTCCATTCTACTCTTTAACACAAAGGACATTGTTGAACACTGATAAAAAGGCAATTACCAGGATCAGTATTTATGACACTATAGTGATATTTTAGTAATCTTTCAAGTGTAACTTGTTACCCAGAATAAAAAGAATACTCTCTATAAAAACAAGCAAACAAACAAATAAGTAAATGAATGAATAAATAATTTTTAAAAGCCCTAGCTGGATTGGCTCAGTGGATAGAGTGTCAGCCTGTGGACTGGAAGGGTCCCAGGTTCAATTCTGGTCAAGGGCACATACCTGGCTTGTGGACTCGATCCCCAGTAGGGGGCATGCAGGAGGCAGCCAATCAATGATTCTCTCTCATTGATGTTTCTATCTCTCTCCCTCTCCCTTCCTCTCTGAAATCAATAAAAATAGGAAGAAAGGAAGGGAGGGAGGGAGGGAGGGAAGAAGTAAGGAAGGAAAAAAAAGAAAAAGAAAGGAAAGAAAAAATACTCTCCCCTATAGCAAACTGTGTTCTGGCTCCCAACACCCAAATTCAGCAGATTCATTGGAACAACTGGAAAAGAAGATGGTTGGGGAAGAGGCAGATTGTTTTAGGGAGGTTCCCCATGCATTGTAATAAACATGCTTTTTTTCCTGATTTTTACTGTTCCTAGTAAATGTGGAAGATAAAAAGAAAATTTAAATCATCCATAAGGTGACCACCAAATGATAGCCATTTGGGAGTAAGCCTCATCACTTTGGTACAGTCCCTTCCAGTTACTTCCCAACTAAATATGTATTCCTTTTACATGCATGATATTTTTAATTTTGTAGCCCCCACCCCCTTCTCATTAGTCATGAGCCCATGTCATGAAATCATCTTTGTTGTAAGAATTTTGGGCACTGAATTACATCCCATATTATAGATAGATCATAATTTATCCTGACCATTTTCCCCTTGCCTAGATATTTAGTTCAGTTCTAAATTTCTTGCTCTTCTAACTCTGTCACAAACATTCTTGAATTTCTCTCTATATATCTGATTATTTCCTCAGGATAAGTTCTTAAATTTAAGGCATTAAAGATATACTATCAAATAACCTTTTAGAAACAGTGCTGGGTATACTCCTTTTGCAAGATATGAAAATGCCTCTTTGTTCTTTTCTCATCATTCTGGTTTTTATAATTTTTAAAATCTTTTCTAGCTTGATGGATAACAGTGTTATCTCATTGCTTTATATTCATTTACTTGATCGTTTGTGAGGTTATACATGGTTTCACAGGATGGTGGCCATAAGTATTTTTTTTCTTAAGAGTTATGTTTTTAGACTTTGTCTCTTTTTAAAATTGAGATTGTCATCTTTTTCTTATATCTTTATATAGTAAGTCCAATTTGTGACTTGCTTCTTGTATTTTTGTAGTGACCTTTTTGACTTACAGACATTTAGCATGTTCATGGAGTCAAACTCCCAATCTTGACCTTTCTGACTTCTTCTCTTGCATTTCTGAATTCTAAAAACAGGTAACTAAATATTATTCATCTTTGGTTTTCCCAGTTTGGGGATGCTCTTTTTTTATTTTTCTGTTGAACTCTTTTAACCCATCTAGAATATACCTTGATACTGATGAGCCCTCCTAGTATCTGCAGGGAGAGCCAGTCACTACCCTTACGCAACTATTAGTCACTGCTGTTACTCGGGAGTGTGCTATGTGGAGTCACCTCTGTAATATGCAACTTGATTGCAATCGATACCTGCAATTTGGGTGTCAGGCCTTATGATTTCAGGTTTCAGCTTACATTTGAAATCACTATTCTGATTAGTCTATAGCAGTTTTGTCTTGTTTTACTTTTTAGTACAGAAAATTTCAAACATGCACAAGAGTATACTAAAATGAACCCAAACTACTGATCACCCATCACAACATTTATTGCTTTAAGAACATCCGTATGCTGTCTGTGGCCTCACCCAAACCTGCCAATGGTTTTTTTTGTAGAACTAATCAGACACATCATATCATTTCATCCACAGATATTTGAGAACATAGCTCTTTTTAAGCATAACCACAAATCTATTATCTCACCTAAAAAGATGAACATGAATTCTTTAAATTTGTCAAATACCCAGTCCATATTCAAATTTCCTCCAGTCTTTCATTTTCTTAAAATACTTATTTGTTCTTTCATTGATTAAATCATGTGTATTAAAGTTTGTTTCTTTTCAAATCAGGATTCAAATAAGGTCCTCCCATTTGACAGCTTCCTCGTTCTCTGGAATAATGAGATGTGCCAGGCCTAGTCAGACCCTTCCTGTCCCCAGAGCTGGAACTAGCCATTTCTCTAAGGAGCGCTGGGTTTGTTATGTGCGGTGGTGTTCCAAGACCGCCGTTGGGAATGCTCATGGTCTTTGCTTCAAGGCTTCTTCAGTGGACAGAGCTACTTCACATTTAGGACTCCTGGGAGATATACGTGGAAATATGAATGCTGATCATTCAAATTCAGGACCCTGAGGTTCTCATTTAAAGGATACAAATGTACCTCCTCTCCTCCACACTGAGAAACCTGGTTCTCACGGGCACAGGAGATGATAGCAGTACAATTTGCCATACTTACTCATTTTCTTTATCCCACAACACACACCTAGGACAGGCTCAGAAAAACAGTGTTAATACTATCATAATGCATATGATTACTGAAGACACGTGTGTCTGCCAGGCATCCTGAAACAACCTGATTAACTTCTGGGGCTCTGTTTTTATTTTATTTTTACTTTGGTACAATACACATAGCACAAAATTTACCATCTTAACCATTTTTATTGTACAGTTCAGTGGTATTAAATACACTATCTATCTTCATAACTCTTTTCATCTTGTAAAATTGAAACTCTATACCCATTAAACAATAAACTCCCATCTTTCATTCCCAGCCCCTAGCAACCACTCTTCTTTCTGTCTCTATGACTTTGACTACTCTAAGTATCTCATATAAGTGAAATCATACAGTATTTGTCTTTTCGTGACTGTCTTACTTCATTTAGCATAATGTCCTTGAGTTCATTTTGTTTGTTTATTTGTCTTATTTGTTCATTTGTTGCTTTCTGTTTTATATTTACATGTGAGTAAAGTCATACGGTTCTTGATTTTTTCCATCTGACTTCACTTAGCATGATATTCTCAAGATCCATCCATGTTGTCGGAAACGGCAGTATTTCATCTTTTTGTATGGCTGGGTAGTATTCCATTATATCTATGTATAACATCTTTATGCAATCATCCATCAAAGGAATGGAAATTGGTACAGCCACTATGGAAAACAGCATGGAGGTTCCTAAAAAAAATTACGAATAGAGCACCATATGACCAGCAATCCCTCTTCTGGGTACCTACCCAAAAAATTTGAAAACATTTATTCATAAAGATATATGTATCTGTGTTCATTACAGCATTATTCATGCTGGCTAAGACAGGGAAACAACCTAAGTGTCCTTTGATGATGCACTAAATTTTTATGAAGTTTAATTTATTTTTTCTTCTACCTTTGGTGTCATACTAAAGAATTTATTGACAAATCCAATGTGATGAAGCTTTTGTCTTGTTTTCTTCTTAGAGTTTTGCTGTTTTAGGTTTTATATTTATGTCTTTGATCCATTTTGAGTTAATTTTTATATATGGTGTCAGGAAGGATTCACCTTTATTCTTTTGCATGCAGATATCCATTTTCCCAGTCCAGTTTTCCCAGTCTTTGAAAAGGCTGACCTAGGCCTGTATATTTTTGGTCCATACTGGTGGTGTAAATTCAAATCCCATACCCACATCAAGGCAGGCCTGGATTCACAAATTATCAGGGAAGATTAGGTTTTTACCCATAGTGCACACTGAAACAGCTTCCTAGTTGTCTTTCATTGCCAACAAATTCTGTCGTCTCCACCTCTTCATTGGCAGCACTCGGAAAGCCCAGATTCATCCAGGGACCTCAGCAGAAGCCCACTGCCTTTTCTCCCATAACCCCTTGTGTTTATTAAAGCCCCGGATTCTAGTTTGTTTTACAGAGATTAGAAAATGCTCCTAGACCAATTGTGGCTTTAGAACTAATTCACTGCTCTGTCTTATTTTTTAAAATCTCTCTTGATTTTCAGACCCTGGAGGTTTTCCTTACTTTGGTAAGGAAAATGGTATTGTTCAGCTATTTAATTTAAAGGAATTCTCTTCTGTTTTATCCAGGATGTCTAGATATTTTACTCTAAGTCCTCTAAAACTTTCAGAAATGAAAAATCTAGTTCATTTTTCTATTCTTTCTTGCTCAATAGTGAAAACCCTTAAAGCTGTCTAAGTTTTATTTCTGAAAATGGCTCTGGACAGATTCTGTGAAATTTTATTAGTAGTCATCTATAGGTTCATTTATTTAGGAGAATTTTAATTGCCACTGAGTGGCATTTTTTGTTTAAATTGTGTCACTCATTTATATTTGTGTTGCACTGTGGTTTGATTTATGCAACCTGAAGTATTTCCAGTTTTGTAAAGATTCTGTAGATGTTTGCAAATAATTTGTTATCTTTGTTTATATTCTAAAAAATGAGATGTAATTGTAATATTTCTCTCCTATTCCTTAATTTAAACCCAGGTTCCTTTCAGCCCTCCCCTAGAGTCCAGCCTCATTTGCTTCCCATTGCAATTTTAGGAATTAATGATAGACGTGGGATATAATTTTATTTCTGACAATTTAGAACATGTTTCTAAAACTCTGTTAATAATTAACTCTCCTCTTCTTCATATACTTAGGTGGCCAAGACATTTTTATGACAGAAGAACAGAAGAAATACTATAATGCAATGAAAAAGTTAGGATCCAAAAAACCTCAAAAGCCCATTCCAAGACCTCTGGTAAGAGAAGTCATTGATTCTAAATACACAGCTCATTACGTGGTTATGAGGATCTCAGATGTCAACACTGCTCCTCTTCCTTAATTTTTAAAGTTTACAGACTTTTTCTAAGAACAATAAAAACCCAGATGTACAGGTGTATGGCTCAAGTCCTTAGGAAAATTAGACACTCATATTCAGTAGTAAGAGTCTGGGTAACAACTGTAGCTTTTTAGTGAGCACACAACAGGTACTTAGTATATGCTCATTGCAGTGATGAGATGTTAGCAGACTTTTTTTTTCCATTGAATTTATTGGGATACCATTGGTTCACAAAACCATTCAGGTTTTGAGTGTACAACTCAACCAAACATCATCTGCACACTGCATCGTGCACTCATCCCCCCAAGCAGTCTCCTTCCATCTCTATCTCCTCACCGCCTGTGCCCACCTCCACCGACCCCCACCCCCTTTCCCTCTGGCTGTCACCGCACTGTTGTCTGTGTCTGTTAGCCGACCGTTTTAATTTCATCTTGACTAGTTTAAAACGTATTTATAATATATTTTGTCAAAATTTTCTGCTGTGAAGTTGAGGCCATGCATACTCCCTTTCACTTCACAAATGTTTATGATAGACTTTCTGTGTCAGGCATTGGCAAGCATTTCCTGTTAAAGGTCAGGCAGTAAATATTTTCGGCTTTGCAGGCCTATGGTCTCGGCTGCTACTGCTCTCTCTGCCATTGTGCCAGAAAAGCTGCCACAGACGATACAGAACATACGTGCATGACTGTATTCCAGTACACCTTGATGTAGAGACACTGACACTTGGATTTCATATGTTTCATATGTCAACACATTATTCTTTTGAGGTTTTTCTCCAACATTTAAAAACATAAAATCCATTCTGAGCTCCCAGGTTATACAAAAAACAGGCGGTGGGCCAGATTTGGTCTATGGGCGGAGTTTGCTGATCCTGCTTTAACTGGTATGAAAGGGCTGCTCAGTGCTCACAGTCTAATCGAAGGGCTGGGATTTGAGAGCATTCGATGATAAAGTAATACAACAAGCACCTTTGGTAGCTCTGACAAGTGAGTTTGAAGACTTTCAAGGTGGAGAGGGTCAGCGGGGGCAGCAGAATGGAAGAAGGGTTTGAGAATTGAAGTGTGTGGAGGATTTTGAGATTTTCATTAGAACATAGACCCCAAAGTATCAAAAGTGTGTTAAATTTACTGCTATTCCCAGCATTCAGAATAGAGCCTGGCATCAAGTGTGTCGTGTGTGTGTGTGTGTGTGTGTGTGTGTGTGTGTGTGTATTTGCTTTTCATATTTTATTTATTTATTTATTTATTTATTTATTTATTTATTTATTTATTGTCTAAAGTTTACATATGTCTCCTGTTTCCCCAATTGACCACCTCCTGTATATGCCTTCTTTATTTGTTATTTCATCCTTACAACTCAAAGTGATCTATGATTTCTTTCTTTTTCTCTCAGAACAAATGCCAGGGTCTCGTATTTGACCTGGTCACAAACCGCTTCTTCGATGTCTTCATCATCATCCTCATTCTCCTCAACATGATTAGCATGATGGCTGAGTCATATGACCAATCTAAGACCATGAAACCCATCCTTGAGAAACTCAACCTGGCCTTTGTGGTCATCTTCACAATTGAGTGTCTCGTCAAAATCTTTGCTTTGAGGCAATACTACTTCACCAATGGCTGGAATTTATTTGATTGTTTGATCGTGGTCATTTCTATCGTTAGTAAGTAAAATCAGCAGCCAGAGGGGTGTGAATCTGAGAGCCAGGAGTAAATTTGTATTATTATTTGGAAGTATGTCCAAACTATCCATAAAGCAACAAATGAGGCTTACTGTGATTTCTGAAAACATAGGTGTGCTAATGCCACTCTTTACTGGGAAGTTGCTAGGTGATAGAGTAATTTCCATTTCCTCGACTGTCTACCCAATTGGAGTAGAGAGGTAAATATAATGTAGGTCATTTATTCAATGGAGAGAGACAAAATTAAGGTGACTTAAAAGTTTCTGTGGGGTTCCCTGGTTAATCTTGGTAACTGAGTCTGAGTTCTACCTTCCCTGTGAAACTAACTATAAGCTCTAATGAACATTATATCACTTTAAGGATTTGGCATTTAGTTTCCATATTTTTCTTTAGTTCAAAATCCATGTGATGTCAGATGACGATTATTATGCCCCTTGACATTGTCAGGCCTTCCCTCACCTCCTATGCAAGGCCTCTATGACCCATCCTAGATTGGGCTTCCACAGGTGTGTCTATGGCCAAGCAGTACTTCCTCTTTACTCTGTATCATGTGTTAACTTAAACCACAGCATGAACCATGCTTGTCTCTACTGCTTGGACCCCATTCACCAGCTAGGCTCACTCTATAATCAGCATATTTTCCCTAACCACTGGCAGGATTAACTATAAGGTTTATGAAAGAAGAATGGGGTGGGGGAGAGGGTTATTTCCATAAACCTTTAATCTTCATGCTTAACCATCGAGTTTACTCTGAGTTTTTGAAGTCTGCTTTTAACTAAACCAATAATTTGACTTTTTATAATTGTGTAAAATTGCCAGGGCCCCTTCTTATAGTTCAAAAAGCAGTGGAAGCAATAACAACGGATTTCACAGGTGGAAGCTTTTGTGCTCTTTCAGAAAGGATGCATTAAACAGATATTTTGGATAAAAATATTTTGTTTCCTATCACTGCAGCAGTGCCACTTTTCAGAGGGCAAGTTCATAGGCTATTCTGGCTTCTAGGCCATGTAGATAAAGTGTACCAATAGATCCTTCCATGTGCTTACAGTTACATAGATCTTTAATTTTTATTAGTCAGTTCCAATCATAAATCCTGGTAAAATTGACAGAAGCAACTGTGTTAGAAAGTGGTGGTTGGATGATTCTGGGGCAGCCCTCTTGTAGCTTACAGAGCCCGTTCTCCACTATGCAGGGAGCAGCTCGTTCACTCCACTCTATTGAACTCCTTCCAGGCGGTGCCAGGCATCGTACAGTTTGTGGAAACATCTCTGACTTCCGTCCCTTAAACAAATATTAGACAATTGCAGTTACACTGCATAGCACTGGATAACATTTTGTTCTAGTGGTTGAGGAAATATGCACATTGAGCCAAATCCTGCTCACCAAAGGCAGCATTTTTTATTCCTTTGCCAGTAGGTCTGCCATTCAGCTCTTAGCCTCTACACTTTCTCAAGCTCTTTCCTAAGCTTTTAGAGAAATACACAATGAGAGTGAGCCACAGTGAGTCTCTCTCTAGGAGATAACAAGCCAGTTGTTAAGACCTACTCACCTTAAAGCAGTGGTTCTCAACCTTCCTAATGCCGCGACCCTTTAATACAGTTCCTCATGTTATGGTGACCCCCAATTTCATTGTTACAAATTGAACATAATTAAAGCATAGTGGTTAATCACAAAAACAATATGTAATTATATATGTGTTTTCCGATGGTCTTAGGTGACCCCTGTGAAAGGGTTGTACGACCCACAGGTTGAGAACCGCTGCCTTAAAGAGTCAGAAACAGAGAAATTAATTGAATACCAAAGTACATGGTACACAGATGATTGATCTCAGAGATGGGACAGATTACTGTGGACTTGGTTACTTAAAGAACTATTCCTGGAGGAGGTGGGCCTTACAGGATGGACCTCCTCCAGTGGTTGCTAAATTGGGACTTCATGAATTCCACATCTCACCAGGGTTGGCTGCCCAACTAACATGTGAATTAAACTTCTTGGGCACAATTGGGCAGTCAGTGAAACATGTCATCAATTAGTTCATTTTAGCCATGAGGCGATGGCAGGTAGTTTTGGCTGCCTATCACCCTGAAGGACCTTAGAGGACCACCAGAGCAAGGCCATGACGACACGTTCCAACCGTTCTGTAATATCGGGGCCAAAATGTGAGTTGTCTTAAATCTTTGTTTCACTTGCCCACAGAGTAGGCAATGAGAGAAGAGAGTGACATTTTAGGCAGTTTTCAGAAACCTCTGCTTGAGACGCCATTTCTGAGTGTCTACCACAACAAAGAAAGTATCTCTAATTTAGTCCCTGAAATTTTTTGAGTTTGGACTCAGGAGTCCTTAGAATTAACATATTAACAAATATGAGAGATCCATGGCAGCTTTAGCCCAAAGATGAGCATCCTAACACTACCATCTCGTGACCATACCTATGGCAAGCTGTGTTCAAATTCCTCTATACCCGTGGTCGGCAAACTGCGGCTCGCAAGCCACATGCGGCTTTTTGGCTCCTTGAGTGTGGCTCTTCCTAAGCCTTAGGAGTACCCTAATTAAGTTAATAACAATGTACCTACCTATATAGTTTAAGTTTAAAAAATTTGGCTCTGAAAAGAAATTTCAATCATCGTACTGTTGATATTTGGCTCTGTTGACTAATGAGTTTGCCGACCACTGCTCTATACAAATAAGATTCTGTTTCTTTAAGGAATTTTGAGGTCAGGTTTCCCACAATTTCTACTGATAACTCAGGCTCAAGCCAACCTTCATTAGCAGAAATTTCTCTTTATACTCTAATCTAAAAAACTCCATCTATAGTTCATCTGTTTTCCACTCTATACATCCAATAAATGTGGAAAACTATTATATTATTACCCCACAAATGACTTTAAATGCCCAACATAGATAATATATTTCAAGTTCATGAGATAACTCACAAAATAGCCTTTCATAAGCTACATTTTCTTTCCTTTCCTCGAGTCTTTAGTATTTTAGACATCCTATCCCATCTAAGGTCCCACCACCTAAAACTGTATGGCCCTTGGAAATTATTTTCCAAGTTAAGGTACAGATAGATATTTCCCCTTATATGGGTAAAGAAAATTCTTCATTTTGTGCATAAATTAAAAGGTATTGATAAAAGTCAGTCCCACTAAGATTCCAAGGCAGGCGAGGCAGTCTGGTCTGAAACGTGGCCTGCTGGAAATGGACTGACTCTTCTCCTCTTCCTCAGGTACCATGATTTCTCTCTTGGAAAACCAGGAGCACATTCCTTTCCCTCCGACACTCTTCAGAATTGTCCGCTTGGCTCGGATCGGCAGGATCCTGAGGCTTGTCCGGGCGGCACGAGGAATCAGGACTCTCCTTTTCGCTCTGATGATGTCCCTTCCCTCTCTGTTCAACATCGGTCTTCTGCTCTTTCTGGTTATGTTCATTTATGCCATTTTTGGAATGAACTCTTTCTGTAGAGTGAAGCAAGACTCTGGAATTGATGACATATTCAACTTCGAAACGTTTGCAGGCAGCTTGCTCTGTCTCTTCCAGATAACCACCTCAGCAGGTTGGGACACCCTCCTCAACCCCATGTTGAAATCTGAAGCTTCATGTGACCCCAAAAAAGAGAACTGTCACCTCTCTACCATAGCCATAGCCTACTTTGTCAGTTACATCATCATCTCCTTCCTCATTGTTGTCAACATGTACATTGCTGTGATTTTAGAAAACTTCAACACAGCCACCGAAGAAAGCGAGGACCCTTTGGGTGAAGATGACTTTGAAATGTTCTACGAAGTTTGGGAAAAGTTTGACCCAGAAGCCACACAGTTTATCAAATATTCTGCCCTTTCTGACTTTGCCGATGCCCTTCCTGAGCCTTTGCGTGTGGCCAAGCCAAATAAATTCCAATTCCTAGTAATGGACTTGCCCATGGTAAGTGGAGATCGCCTCCACTGCCTGGACATTCTCTTCGCGTTCACCACGAGGGTACTCGGCGACTCCACTGGCCTGGACAGCATGAAAGCGATGATGGAGGAGAAGTTCATGGAAGCCAACCCTCTGAAGAAGTTGTACGAACCCATAGTCACCACCACCAAGAGGACGGAAGAGGAGCGATGCGCTGCCGTCATTCAAAAGGCCTTTCGAAAGTACATAGTGATGGTGAAGACGAACAAGTGTGCCTTGGAAGACAGGCCTCATTCACCTCTCCAGACACTCTGCAATGGAGACTTGTCTAGCTCCGGGGTGGCCGAGGGCAAGGTCCACTGTGACTGAGCCCCTCACTGCCACCCCTACCTTACAGCCTCACAGTCTGTGAGCACCAGGGACCCACAGCCCAGTGTGTGAGCAAACAGTGGACTCATAGTTATTCCATTTTCTTGGATAAAAGAAGTGCTATTTCAGGGTTCACTTCAAATGGTTTCTACAGTGCTATAAGATGAGGCTGCCTGACCGTAACCACTGGTACTGTTTTAACTAGAAAGGGCTGTAGAGGACACACTAATGTTAGGATTGAAACACAGTTCGAATTATGTCAAAACAAAAGAATAAAAAAGAAACAACATTAAAATTTTTAATTGTTTTTCCATATGTTTTGAGGTACATTATCTAATATCTTCGTTTAATGTTTTCCCCAATGCAAGTATGGGGCTTATCACATAGAGCTCTTTTGCATGCTAAGTGAAAATTCAAAACCTGCCAATAAAAAAATAGCTCACTGAAGATATTTTTACCAACATTAGATATTTGGAGTTTATTTCAAACCCAAAAGCATGATCTTGACTTGTCAATTACCACCATATCTTTCACCAGCTGCAATCTCTGTTATATATATTTGGATAAATAAACAAACAAACAAATGAGGCTTTCATTTTGCATTTTATTCAGAAAGTACGCTAAAAAGCCTATTGTTCGGTGGTTGTGTAAGCAATGGTTTAAATGTGGTGCTTTGCTTGGAATTAAAGGTGGAAACAAAGGGTGAGGGTGAAGGCAGGTTTGGAGGGTTGGGGGGCAATGGGGGGGTAATACCTTAATAAAAATAAATAAATAAGCAGTTCACTAAAAAAAAAAAATTAAAGGTGGAAACAAGTGGTATACTGATAAGGGTCTAACAGTTGGCTCTTCGGGGAAAAAAAAAAAGCCAGGATTTGTAGTATTTGCTGATCTCTGTGGCGAATACCTCCATCCTGGCTGATTTCAAGCTGCTGACATGATGTCTCTGCAGATGGAGTTGGGAAGAAGTGTCCAGCATCTGGTCTCACAGGCTGGCCCGAGCTGGCTCCAGCACATTGGAACCAATGGGAAAGGCTCCTGTGACTTTGGTGGAGAGAGCACCTCTCAGCAGCACCTGGACCCCGGGGTGCAGACGCCATGGGACATGGTGGTTAGCTGGTGGCCTTAGCCACCTGATGGACCCTACACTTAGCTCTGGCTGAATGTCTGCTTGAAAAGCAGCCCAGAGAACAACCCAGGCCCATCAAGAGGGCCTGGCCCAGGGGTAGCTCAGGACCTCCCTAAAAACCGGAGACACCCCGAGGCCAAACAAGACATTAGGCCGGCAGCCCCCAGAGCCTGGACTGGGGGCAAAGAACCTACATTGAGATCATCTAAGTGTGGAGGGAACCCCTACAGAAATATCCCTGGAGCCCTGTACCTCACACAGCCTGGAGGAGCTGATGTTTCTACCGGCAGCCTGGGGTCTGAGGGTTGAGCCTCTGTCCCGTGGAGGGAAGGCCAGTGCCGGACACTGTGGCACACCGAGGGGCGATCATTTTCAACGTGTGCAAGATCTCACCATGACACAATGTATTCATGGGCCTGGGTTTCCTGAGTTTTGCAGGCAGCCTTGTGTTCTGGAGCGTTGGCAAAACCAATAATTGCATTATCTAATCATTGTCAATATCTAATTTTTACTTAGTGGCTGCTGTGCACCAGGCACTGGCTAAGCATTTGTCATGAGTAATCTCATTTGACCCTCACAATAATCCGGTCACTCGCCTGGTGGGGCCTGAGCTTTTGTGCTGTGCTGGGAAGGGGGAGGGGGTGTCCCAGAAGCAGTAAACCTTTGAGGCGCGGCCACAGGCCCCTCATGAAGGGCTACGGGGCGGTGGAAATCACCATTCTAATGTGGCCAATTCTGCCTGCAGCATTGGGGATGGCCTATGTATTCCATAAGGGCTGCCTCGGATTACGAACTCTGGGTGTCTTACAGATCCCTACCAAGTTATCTGAAAGAGATGGCTGGCCATCGTTCCAACAGGGATACCTCCTGGGTGGAGGCAGGGGGGGATCTGGGAAGGTATGGTCTTGCCCATTCAGATAACAATTTAGGGGCTTAGATATGATTTGTTCTGGGCAGAAGCTTTGGCCCTTTCCGCGGACACCTGTTCACCCCCAGATGTTGCCTTTGGCCAGGGCTGGATTCCTGGAGCCAGCTCCTGGCGAGAGCACAGGGTCTGCTTGGCTTTTGCGAGAGGCTGAGCCATGCTTTGTTCACTAGAGGGCAGCAAACGCCTGACCATGAGCCTGGCGGTCAAAGCGCCCGAGCAAGGGGACAGGAAATGTGAGTTATCCAAGCGCATACTCCCCAAAGGTAGCTCTCACTGTGCTGGGACCCAGGATGCCCCCAGGAGGCAGAGAGGCTGGGCTGAGCTCTGCCCTGCAGGGCCCTGCAAACCCCTACAGCCCCTGAAGCCAGTCTCTTCTCTGAGTCTGCTCTTCTCCAGGGACATCAGCCCCTGCTCATCCAATCAACAGATGTGCCTGAGGGCCATGTGGTGCCACCTTGTGTAAACTGCTTCTTACGTCTGGTCCTTAACCTCAAGTGCGTACATGCTAATGGGGGACTTAGACAAGTGTTCATGGGATGATAATACAATGCCGTATGGCCAGTGCCATCAACCACGGACGGGGCTCTGCTCTGAGAGTGTGAATGGAGGCAGGCTCATGGGGACACCAGGGAGAGGGGCATCAATATGAGCTCAGTAGATGTGGGGGACTGTATGGGGAGGGGTTTGGGGGCGTGTCTGAAGTGGAGGAGACAGTGCAGGGTGGAAGGAGTGTAGAAAGTGAAGAAAGTGCAGCTGCAGAGTACGGACAGGGGACCGGCAGCAGCTGAGTCTTAGCTTAGCCATGGACTGTTTCGTGGGGAGCCTGAACAGCCGGCGAGGAGTTACAACAGATTGAGGTACCAGGGAGGCACTGACGGTGTTTGGGCGCGGGAGGAAAATCAGACAGACAGAGTATCAGGGCAGAGCAGAGGAGAGACCAGAACACTGATCCTGGTAGGGAAGGGGCCTGAGTGAGGAGGGAGGCAGGGGCACTGCTGCGACTAGGATGCCTGTGCCCAGTGACTGGCCTGGGGGTAGGAGTCCAGGGGGAACCTTTATTTTCAAGGGAAAATTAATTCATTTTGAAGGTTTAACCCATTAACTGCCACGCTATTTTGAATTTAATTAAAAAAGGCCCGCCGCTTACGGCTGTAGACGCTTATGGCGTACAAATGGTTCATATGCCAGGTCCACGTGACAATGTCCAATCAGGCCTGGAGCCTGAGGACAAGGCAGGGACAGGAGTCCTGAACACAAAAAACCCCCAGCAGCAGATAAAATCAAGGAGAAGCAAGCGTAGCCAGGCCTAGAAGGAGGCAGAGGGCTCATCCTGTGGGCACACTCTCAGGGACCAAAGATGAGGAGTGAGACAGTTTAGAGGCGGGTGTGGGGAGGTAGGTGAAGGGAAACACCACGCCATGCAGTGTGGGCACAGAGCAGGCTTCACTAGAAATTCACAGCCGACAAGATGAGGTCAGGGTCCCCCCTTTTCATCCCTTCCCCCAAGAAGCGTGCAAGGAACCTGGGCACAGCAGGTCATGTTCCAGGAAAATTCCCACTCTCTTCCTCTACTTCTTTATTGAGTCAGCATGGGAGCTTGCCTCATAAACAACCAGGCTCAGGAGGCAGCTGCTCCCCGCCTCCTCCCCCCTAACCCCCCCCCCCGCCCCCCTCCCACTGGAGCTGTCCTGGAATGTCAGCTACCCTTGACCAGTGCCCTTAAGGAAGTTGAAATCCTGTACAGTTCCTCTGGCTCAAGGAGGGGGAGCCACTGGTCCCAGATAGCTGGTTGCCTGGCAACCCAGGTAGAAACTCCAGGGTCATTCAGTGGGCAGTCCTGTCCCTCACTGCACAAGCAGTAATCAAAGAGGCGCGAGAACACAAGGGCTAACATTTATTGAGCACTTCCTCTGGGCTCGGTAGCCACTTTACCGGTATTGCCTCCTTTCATCTCCACAACAGCTCTATTTTAAAGAAAGACCAACTATTTTTAATCTCCACTATTCTGATGAGAACACGGAGGCATGTAGTGGGAACCGGAGGCCTGTCCAAGGCCGCACAGCCCACCAATGGCCCTGACAAGACTCAAACTCAAGTCGCCTAGCTTCGGCGCTCAAGCTATGCACCACTGCACCACTCTGCTCACAGGCAGTCGAGGTTGGAGAGAGGGTACAGAGTTTTCCTGGTTTTCTCTGCAAACCTTTCCCCACGCATTTCTTCTCCGCTGGAGGTAATGCATTTATTTCCTCAAAGTTCTGACTTTGTGGAAACTTCCTCTGCACGGGGAGAGGCTGTGCTCTGTCCAAATTTAACATCTGTTCTGTCGACGTACTCACTTCCCTAATAGTTTGACGTAGCTTCTGCTCTTTGACCATTCTCTCCATCCTTCTCCAGGCAAACTGGTTCATGTTTCTCCTCTAGCACCTGGTACCCTCAGGGGCTAGAGGGGCTACCCTCCTTTCAGACAATATACGTCTATTAATGTAGACATCAAACATGCTAGTCTGACACAGGTGGTTCCAAGAGGTATCATGAGGGAGCTGATTTAGTTTCCCTTCATCTCCACCAGTCCCCCAACCCAAGTCACCCCGGACGAGCACAGTCTAACTAAGAGCACTGTGTCTGCTGTGCCTGCGCAGCTTCAAGACCCTCCCTCCTTCCCTTCCTCTCCAGCGGTTCTCAACCTGTGGGTCGCGAACAATGAAAATACATCCTGCATATCAGATATTTACATGACGATTCATAACAGTAGCAAAATTACAGTATGAAGTAGCAACGAAAATAATTTTATGGTTGGGGGTCACCACAACATGAGGAACTGTATTAAAGGGTCGCGGCATTAGGAAGGTTGAGAACAACTGCGAGTAAGCTCTTTCCATATTTTAAAATCACTTCTGGAGCCAAGTCACACTGATGGCTCATACTCTACTTTTCCCCAGCTTTATGGAGGTATAATTGACAAATAAAAAATTGTATATGTATAGGGTGCGCAATGTAATGGTTTGATATCCATATACATTGTGAAATAATTATGGCAATCATGTCAGTCCACTCATTCACCGTGTCCCATAGTTTGTTTGGGTTTTGGTGTGCTGAGAAAACTTAAGCTCTACTCTCTCTGCAAATTTCTAGTATACAATACAGTATTAATTAGGGTCACTGTACTGCACATTAGACCCCCCAGAACGTTTGTACCCTTTGACCAACATCTCCCCATTTTTCCCATCCCCTTCCAATCCCCTAGCTGCTGGTAACCGCCATTCTACTCTCTGGTTCCATGAATTCGACTTTTTTATTTTTTAATATATTTTATTGATTTTTTACAGAGAGGAAGGGAGAGGGATAGAGAGCTAGAAACATCGATGAGAGAGAAACATCGATCAGCTGCTTCCCGCACCCCCATCCTCCCCCTGCACTGGGGATGTGCCCCCAACTGAGGTAAATGCCCTTGACTGGAATCAAACCTGGGATTCTTCAGTCTGCAGGTTGACGCTCTATCCATTGAGCCAAACCGGTCAGGGCTAACTTAGTTCTTTTTCTGGAGATTACTCATGCTTTTTCATTTGGGACCTGTTTCTTTGTCCCCTCATTTTGGCTGCTTCCCTGTGTTTGTATTAAGTAGAGCTGCTACACCTCCTGGACTTGGTAGAGTGGCCTTATGCCGCTGGTGTCCTGCAGGGCTCAGTTGTGCAGCTTCCCAGGTCACCCAAGCTGGGCACTTCATGTGCAACCCCTGTGTGGGCTGTGTGCACCCTCCTGTTGTAGTTGAGCCTTGATTGCTGTTGACACATCACTGGGAGGGACTGACCCTGAGGCCAATCAACTACAAGGATCAGCTGCTACTACCCTGGAGGAGCTGCTGTGCCGGGGCCAACCCCAGGAGCAGGACTTGCTTCAGTGGGGCTTTGGTGCCTACCAAGTCTGCCCCTTGAGTGTATAGCTCAAGGAGGTGGATGGGTTATAATCTGATATGGGCTGAAGCTGACCCCTGGGCACACTGGCTCTGGAGGGATCACTTAGCAAGAGGTCTGAGGTATGCCAAGGGCAGGTGCTGCTTGTTTGAGAGACTTAGAAAAGTCCAAAGCATGAGGCAAGAGAGACCATCTGTATGGAAAAACAATTGGAAACACTTGGGTGGGCCTGCAAATTGGGTGGAGCGGGATCGCAGGTAATCACCAGAGTGGGGCTGCCTGTGTTAGCCAGGTCTACGGAGACTCAGATTGGCGTCCGCCTGCCAGCTCTGTAGGCGGAGGGCTCAGCAAAGCAACAATGGCCTCTGCCAGCACTTCTGTCTGGGAGAACGCTGCCCCGGGCTCTCGCCCTGACGCCAGACAGTTCAGTCTCTCCCCCGTGTCCGTCCCAGCGCTGGAGCTCAGAGCAAGTGAGTCGGAGTAAGTCCATGTGTGGGCCCCGAGGAGGAACGCCTAGTAGGCCAGCAGCCCTTTGTTTCACACCCACAATCTGGTTTTTACTTCCAGAAGTTATGGGGGCTTTTCTTCCCAGCACTGGAACCTGGGTGGGGTTCTGATGAGAGGCTGGGACCCCTGGCTCCTTGGGGGGTGGGAGGAGTCTCCTCAGCAGAGATATTCCTCTCGATTTTTATCGTCCACCGTGGATGTGGGTCTCTACCCCTCCTTCCAGTCTCCATTTTGGCTTCTTCTTTATCCTTGATTACTGGATTTCTGTTTAGCTAGGTTTCAGACATTCTGAATGATGGTTTTTCAGGAATTTAGTTGTAATTTTGATGTGGTTGAGGGAGGTTCGAGCATGACATTTGCCTACGAGCTGCCATCTACATTTTCTTTATGTATTCATTTATGGATAGACCCTTAGGTTGTTTCCATATCTTGTGAATAACGCGGCAGTGAACACTGGAGTGCAGATATCTCTTTGAGATACCGACTCCATTTTGTTTGGATTTATATCCAGTGGTGGGTTTGCTGGATTGTATGGTTGTCCTATTTTTGATTTTTTGAGGAAACTCCATACTGTTTTTCATCATGGCTGCATCAATTTACATTCCCATTCTACAGTGTACAAAGATTCCCTTTGCTCCCTCATCAACACTTGTTATAGCTTGTGTTTTTTTGCAATAGTCATGCGACTGATATCGCATTTAGTTATCTCATTGTGGTTTTCATTTGCATTTCCCTGATGATTAGTGATATTGAGCACTTTTTCATATACCTGTTGGCCATTTGTATGTCTTCTTTGGGAAAATATCTCCTCAGGTCCTTTGCCCATTTTTTAATTGAGTTATGTGGATTTTTGCCATTGAGTTGTATGAGTTCTTTATATATTCTGGATATTAACCCCTTATCTGATATATAGTTTGCAAATATTTTCTCCCATTCTATATGTTGTCTTTTCTTTTTGTTGATTTTTTTTTCTTTGCAGAAGCTTTTGAGTTTGATGTAGTGCCATCTGTTTATTTTTACTTTTGTTGCCTTTGGTTTTGGTGTCATATCCAAAAAAGTTATTGCCAAGGCCAATGGCAAAGAGCTTTTCCTCTCTGTTTTCTTTTAAGAGTTTTATGGTTTCTGGTTTTAGGTTTAAGTCCTTAATATATTGTTAGGTTTTTGTTTTTCTGTTTTTTGTTTTTGTGTGTGGTTTTTTTGGTATATGGTATAAGATAAGGGTGTAATGTCATTCTTTTGCATGTGGATATTCAGTTTTCCCAAAACCATTTATTCAAGTGACTACCCTTTCCCCATTGTGTATTCTTGGCACCCTTATCAGATTAATTGACTGAACATGTCTGGGTTTATTTCAGGACTATAGATTTCCTTCCATTGGTCTATGTGACTGTTTTTATGCCAGTACCATACTGTTTTAATTATTGTAACTTTGTAATATAGCTTGAAATTGGCAAGTGTTATGCCTCCAGCGTTGTTCTTCTTTCTCGAGATTGCTTGGGTTATTTGGAGTCTTTTGCAGTTTCATACAGATTTTAAGGTTATTTTTTCTGTTTCTGTGGAAACAATGCCATTGGAATTTTGATAGGGATTTCATTGAATCTGTATCTTACTTTGGGTAGTGTGGACATTTTCACAATATTAATTCTTCCAATCAGAGAACAGAGGATATTTTTTCATTTAATTGTGTTTCCTTCTATTTATTTCATCAGTGTCTAATGCTTTTCAGTGTACAGGTCTTTCGCCTCCTTTGTTATATTTATTCCTAACTATTTTATTGTTTGGTATATTATAAATGAAGTTTTCTTAATTTCTTTTTTGGGCAGTTTGTTGTTAGTGTATGGAAACAACTGATTTTTCTATGCTAATTTTGTAACCTGCAACTTACTGAATTCATTTGTAAGTTCTAATAGTTCCTTGGATTTTCTATATGATTATGTCATCTGCAAATAGAGACAATTTAACTTTCTTTCTGATTTGAATGACTCTTATTTATTTTTTCTTGCCTAATTGCTCTGGGTAGACCTTCCAATACTGTGCTGAATAGAAGTGATGAGAGTGGGAAACCTTATCTTGTTTTTGATCTTAAAGAAAAAGCTTTCAGCTTTTTACCATTGAGTATGATGTTAACTGTAGGCTTGTCATATATGGCTTTTATTCTCTTGAGGTACATTCCTTCCACACCTAATTTGTTGAGAGCTATTATCATGAAAGGATGTTGAACTTTTCAAATGCTTTTTCTGCATCTATTGAGATGATGATATGATTTTTATCCTTCATTTTGTTAATGTGCTGTATCAAGTTTATTGGCTTGCATATGTTGAACCATCCTTTCATCCCAAGGATAAATCCCACTTGATCCTTTTTTTTAAATGTTTTTTTTATTGATTTCAGAGAGGAAGGGAGAGGAAGAGTTAGAAACATCAATGATGAGAATCACTGATTGGCGTGCAGGAACCGAGCCCGAAACCCGGGCCTGTGCCCTTTACTGGAATCGACCCCGGGACCCTTCAGTCTGCATGCCGACGCTGTATCCACTGAGCCAAACCAGCTAAGGCCCATTTGATCCTTTTAAGGTGCTGTTGAATTTGGTTTGGTAGTACTTTGTTAAGGATATTTGCATCTATTTTCATCAGAGATATTTGCCTGTTATTTTATTAAAGTGTCCTTGTCTGGCTTTGGTATCATAATAATGCTGGCTTTGTAGAATAAGTTTAGAAGTGTTCCCTCCACTTCGAATTTATGGAAGAGTTTGAGGATTGGCATTGATTCTTTTTGAAAAGTTTGGTAGAATTCACCAGATTCTGGGCTTTTCTTTGTTGGAAAGTTTTTGATTACTGATCCAATCTCCTTATTCATTATTGGTCCGCTCAGGTTTTCTATTTCTCCATTATTCATTCTTGGTAGGTTGCATGTTTATAGGAATTTATCCATTTCTTCTAAGCTATCCAATTTATTGACGTATAATTGTTCACAGTAGTCTCTTAGGATGGTTTGTATTTCTGTGGTATAACTTGTAGTGTCTCCTCTTTCATTTGTAATTATGTTCATCTGTGTCCTCTCCCTTTTTTCCTGGTGAATCCAGCTAGCACTTGTCAGCTTTGTTTATCTTTTCACCAAACCAACTCTTGGTTTTGTTGATTTTTTTTCCTATTAACTTTTTTTAGTCTTTAGTTCATTAATTTCTGCTCTAATCTTTATCTCCTTCCTTTTGCTAACTTTGGGCTTAGTTTATTCTTTTTCTAGTTCTTTGAGGTGCAAAGTTGGGTGGTTTACTTGAGTCTTTTTTATTATTATTAATGTAGGCATTTGTCACTCTAAACTTTGCTTTTAGAACGACTTTTGCAGCATCTCACACATTTTGGTAGGTTTTGCCTCCATTTTTGTTTGTCTCAAGTCAAATATTGATTTCCACTTTGATTTCATACTTTACCCACTGGTTGTTCTGGAGTGTATTATTTAATTTCCTAATTCACATTGTCTCAATTTTCTAATTTCCCCCCTATTATTGACTCCCAGTTTCATGCCATTATGGTTTGAAAGACACTTTATATGATTTTAATCTTCTTAAATTTGTTAAGACTTGCTTTGTCCCCCAACATATAATATATCCTGGAGAATGTTCAGTGTATACTTGAGAAGAATGTGTATTCTGGTGCTGTTGGATAGAATGTGCCCTATGCAGTGTACGTCTGTTAGGTCTATTTGCACTACAGAGTTATGCAAGTCCTCTGTTTCCTTATTGATTTTCTGTCTAGATGATCTATCCAATGTTAAAAGCGGAGTATGAAAATCCCCTACCGTTATTATACTGCTATTTATTTCTCCTCTCAGTTCTGTTAGTATTTGCTTTAAATATTTAGGTACTCCAATGTTGGGCGCATATGTATTTACGTTCCTTATATCCTCCTAATGAATTGACCACTTTATCATTATATAGTGACCTTCTTTGTCTCTTTGATCAATTTTGATGAAAGTCTATTTTATTGATATAAGTATAACCACGCCGGCTCTATTTTGTATTATTTGCGTAGAATATCTCCTTCACTTTCAGCCTGTGGGTGTCCTTAAAGTTAAAGTGAGTCTCTTATAGGCAGCATATCTTTTGATGTTTCCTTAATCCACTCTGTGTCTTTTGATTAGAGAAGTTAATGAACTAATCCAATTGCACTTAAGTAATTATTGGTAAGTAAGGATTTATTATTGCCATTTTGCTGATGGTTTTTTCACTGTTGTGTTGTTCCTTTGTTCATTTCTTTCTCTCTTACTTTCTTCCTCTGTGGTTTGTTTTTGGTTGTGGTATGGTTTAATTCCTTTCCTCATATATTTTCTATATCTACTAGAGGTTTCTTTTTCTGTGGGTTTACATAAGACATAGTTATAACAGTCTATTTTAAACTAATAACAACTTACCTTCAATCGCAAAAAAGCACACTGTAGTTTCACTTTTCCTTCCTGTGTTTTATGATATTGATGTCACACTTTGTCTTTTTATATTGTGCACCCATTAACAAATTATTATAGTTATTTTTAATAATGTTGACTTTTAACTTTTATACTAGAGGTAAAAGGTTTTTTACACACAACTCCAGTGTTAGAGTATTCCGAGTTTGACTTTATATATACTAGTGAGTTTTACATTTTCATACGTTTTCATGTTGGGACTTAGCATCCTTCTATTTCAACCTGAAGAACTCCCTTTAGCTTTTTCTGTAAGGCAGTCCTAGTGGTGATAAACTTTGTTAGCTTTTGTTTATTTGGGCATGTCTTTATCTCTCTCATTTCTAAAGCCCAGTTTCACTGGATATAGTATTCTTGGACTCCAAAATTAAAACATTTGCTCTTAAAAGACACTTTTAAGAAAATGAACAGGAAGCCACAGACTGGGAGAAAATATTTTCAAAACATATATCAGACAAAGAACTTTTATCTAGAATATACAAGTGGTTCTACCAGCTCAATAATAAGAAGGAAAGCAATCTAATAAAAAACCAGAAATAGTAAAAGGTTTGAATAGGTGGCAGAAAACAATTGCATGACAAGATGTTCAGCATCGCTAGTCATTAGACAAATGCAAATTAAAACCTCAGTGAGACACCACTACATGCCTATGAGTATGGCGAGAAGAAAAGAAAAGAGGGAAAAACAGAGAAAAGACTAACCGCATCAAGGTGGGTGAGAATGTGGAGCACCTGGGACCGTCATGCATGGCTGGTTGGAAAACTGGTGCAGATATTTTGCAAGATAGTGTAGTTACTTTTTATGAAGCTAAACACACACCTATAACACAACCCAATCATTCCACTCCTGAGTATTTATCCAATGGAAATGAAAGTATATGCCCAGACAAAGACTTGTCCACGAATATTAATAGCAGCTTTATTTTTAACAGCCCAAACTGCCAATAACCCAAATGTCCATTAACAGGTGAATAACAAATAAATTGTGGTTATCCATTTAATGCTATGCTACTCAGCGCGAAGGAATGAACTACTGGCACATGCAATGATATGAAAGATTTTAAAAAACCTTCTGATAAGTGAAAGGAACTAAATAAAAACAAGTACTTACTGTGTGATTCCATTTACATAAAAGGCGCACTAAAGTGTAGTGACAGGAAGTAAACCAGTGGTAACCTGGGGGTGGAGAGAGGGTTTTAAGAGAGGATAAAGGGGAGTGAGAAAACACTTTTGGGGATGATGAATATGTTCACCATTTTGATTGCACTGATAGGTTTTTTTATATAACAAGTGAATAATATGTCAAAATTGATCAAATTGAGCACTTAAATATGTGCAGTTTATGGTATGTCAATTATCGTTCAACACACCTTTTTTTTTTAAGTCCAGTTCTTGAGTTTTTTTTTTTAAATATATTTTATTGATTTTTTACAGAGAGGAAGGGAGAGAGATAGATAGTTAGAAACATCGATGGGAGAGAAACATCGATCAGCTGCCTCCTGCACATCTCCCACTGGGGATGTGCCTGCAACCCAGGTACATGCCCTTGACCGGAATCGAACCTGGGACCCTTCAGTCCGCAGGCCGACGCTCTATCCACTGAGCCAAACCGGTTTTGGCCAGTTCTTGAGTTTTTTAGTGAAAGTCTCAAGCCTCTGGATCTCTGTTTGAGCACTAAGGTCTGAAGGGAGAGGCTGCTGCTATTCTAAGCCAAGGCACCTGCCCACCTACCTGGGGAGACACGTCAAACAAAGGTGATCCCCAAACAAAGGTGTGGCTGCCCCAACACTTGGAAAGCAGCCCTTGGACTAAGAACTGGGATAAATAACTCCCTCATTGAAGAATGACAAAGCTCAAAACACATTCAAGACAACCCCGTGTCCAGCCTCATACAGAGAAGAAAGCTGATGCCCAGAGATCGGAGGTGATTTAAACAAGGTCCAAGGACAGGTTTAGGGACAAAATGGTGCGTGAGCGTGTTCAGGGGAGGGAAGGGGTGCCGTGAGCACAGATGGGCTTCTCTGTCTCTTCTTTCCTACCCCTGCAGGAGTCACTCACGCACAGGCATGACTGCTTGAGGGCTGCTGGGTGGGTGGTCTTAGGCCCCTCCCCCTCATCTCCACCCCCCAGAATGAGCGAGAACCCGTGGCCCCTGCACGCTGTGTATCCCGGCCTGCACTCCCTGGGGCCTCACCCCTCTCCTCGCTCCCAGGGGCGGGCTCCATCCTGCCACGTGGAGGATGGGCTTTCTGCACCCCAGACGCTGCCCCGAGAGGCAGTAAATGCCAGGCACTTTCCTTCTCCCTGCAGACCTTGTGAGCTCATTCTGGTAAAAGTTTAATGCCTAAAAGTCAATTACACTTAAGGATGCTCTGATGAGCCCCACAACAGCCTTTTCTCAGGGCCATTCCGGCCTGCGGCTGCTTCCCGCTCCCCCACAGCTGCTGAGAAAACATCCTGCCCTTCCTGCCCTTCCTTCCTCGGGGGCAGCAGGGGCCTGACCTCCGCCTGGCCCCCAGCTTGCTGCTGACCTTGAGCGAGGCCCATCCCCTCTGTGGGCCTGGCTTTGACCTTAACAAAAAGGAAGGGCTGCCGTGGATGCTCTCCGAGGCCTGTGCTCGGCTTGTTGGTCCCTCCAGCCCCTCATCTCTGGGGGAGCCGAGCAGGAGCGGGAGGACACGTCCACGTTGCAGGTCTGTAGGGGCAGAAGTGCCAAAAGGCAGAGTTGTTGTCAAAGGGGAGAGATTCTGGATGGGCTTTAGCTCATTGAGTGGGAAATCACCTTAGAAGAGACATGCGAAGAATCATCCAGCACACAGTCCCGGCTACAGGGGCCTGGCCGCCTCTCCTGCGTGGCATCCAGCTCCACCACAGCTCGGCCCCTTTCATCAGCCGGCCCCAGATGTGCCCCAGATGCGGGACCGCTGGCTTCGGGCACTGGCTACGGGCTCAGGCAGGCCCCGGGGGAGAGAGGAAGGAAGGCGGCTGGGTTGTCCTGTGCCGGCCAGTGAGGCACAATTCACCTCTCATCTGGCCACTCATTGCTTCCCGCCCAGGCCCTGCCAGTCCTCAGGCTGGTCTTTGCATATTTCTGGTGGCTCCTGCTCTCCCATCCTCCTCCCTCAATTCCCTCCCCTGGAGTGCCCTCCCCTTCTTGTCTCCTTCCCAAAGCAGCTCTGGAAGCTTCTCTGCTTCACTTCACTCTGAGATGGCTTAGGATTCCTGGCCCTCCCCGCCCCCCGTCTCCATGTATCCCATCCCTGTGCGGGAACAGGGTGGACACAGTGTGGAGGAGGCTCTGTCTGGAACATGGGCTTTGTCTGCTGCCCATGATCTGTACCTGCCCCCATCCTGCCACAGGTCCAATGCTGGGGGCCCCGGGAGATTCATTCCAAGTGCAAAAAGAGGTGGCTCTTTTGAGATAGGGGAGCCCTTCCCCAGGGGACACAGGACCCCGTTTCTGCTCGGGGTGGAGGCTGCTTCAGAAAGGTGAGCAGTGTGTGAACCAGGGGTCACCTCTTTCTAGACAGGACTCCCTCTTTTGACTCTCCTCGGACTATTGTTTTCCACTCTGGTCTCATGATCGCCTTTGCTGTGTGTTGACTGGGGATGGTATTGAAAACATTGAACCTGATGAGGCGTGGGCACTGACCGGACAGGATGGATGTCACTGACTCCCGGAGAGAGTCCTTGGAAGTGGCCAGAGGAGATGTAGGAAGGGGGGATTAGAGGTACGGCCACTGCGACTCCTCAGTTGTTGGCCACAAGACATATTGGGGGGAGGGAGTCCACAGGGGAGGAGCCAGGGCAGCTTGGGCAGCTGGAGAACATTTGGGGGGGACTGGTTAGAATCCGTGTACCCACACCCTCACCTGAGATCCCTTCCTGCCCGTCTCCTCTCTGACTGGGGTCCAGGGAGACAGAGCCGAGTTGGACTCACTTGCTGCCTAACTTCCAGTTGGGTTCACCGATAGGAGGCGCCAGCAGGGGACTGCAGGGAAGGAGAAGGCAGAGTAGGGTATGGCCCCGCCTCCTGCTTGCTCAGAGCTGTTTCCAGCAGTGCCATGCTCCTCTAATACCACACAGCTCCCGCGAGCATCCTTCCCCCGGCCCCTTCCGGTCTAGGGCAGGAATGTGGCTGCCATTGCTGGTCTCCGGGTGCCTGCAGGGTAGCCCTCAGGCATCTTTGCCTCCTGGTGATCATTCCCTCAAGTTGTCCCCTCCTACACTGTCCCCGGTTTGCTCGGCATGCCCAACAGCACGCAGCAGGCGTGACGGCATGCCACTTTGGGGGTTAGGTCACAGGAGTCTGCAGTTTCAGTCTTGAGTTCCCTCTGCCTCTCTCCTGAGTCACTCATTCTGGGGGAGGCAGGCTGCTGGGTCGTGAGCAGCCTTATGGAGAGACCCACAGAGCAAAATACTGACGTCTCGCACAGTCAGCAAGTATCGTGACTGGCCAACAATCCCCTGAATGAGTCTAGAAGTAGATCTGCAGCCCCTATGGATAGCTTGGCTGCAACCTCATGAAAGACACGGAGTCCCAGCCACCTAGCTAAGCCACTCCCAGATGCTCATAACTCCGTGAGGTCATAAGTGTCTGGTGGTTTAAGCAGCAAACTGTGGGGGGTAACTTGTTACACAGCAGTAGATAACGAACACAGTTGCATCCATACTGCTTTCTGACTAACAAGGGCTCGAGGCAGCAGCCACTTAACTGCCATAGAGAAAGTTTACTATCTTAATTATGCTGTGCTTGTTCTGGCATGTTCCATCTGAATATTTTCTGACGGGTCCCCCTCTGCAGATCTGGGTCTGGGATAGGTCCGCTGTCCTTCTTGGGGCCTTGAACAGGGCAAGCCTAGGGACTGAGGAGGAAATAGGAGAAGCGGGAGGAGAGGGAGGAGAAGGAGAAGGGAAGTGAGGGGAGGCTGGTAGGGAGTCAGGATAGAAGATTCAGGCCCGAGTTAGTCCACAAGAATCCAGGAGAGGCACCCGCCAGTCTCCACCTGCTCACCAAAGGGGTCAAGGTGAGATCCTGAGAGTCCAGTACCGGGGAGAGTCCCGGACCGACAGTTTTATGAGGTTAATTTAGCTTGATTCCGAGGTGAGTTTTCCACGAAGCGCCAGTTCCTAACTGCCGTGCTCCCGGCCTCAGCGTGTGCTCTGCCTCTGAGCCAGTGTGCCAGCAGTGCCCTGCCCCCAAAGGACCCCAGCCGGGAGTGGACAGCGCCCTCCGGGGGCGGGGCACTCTGCTTCCCGCAGTGGGCCAGCAGCCTCCCATTACTGCGCAGGGGGCCCCTTTGTACGGCGGAGTGGCCTCGGGGTACCCTCTGTGAGTCATTTCCTGTTGCTCTGCTCAGAGAAATCCTGCCATTCTTTAGAGCAAGATTTGACATTTTTACCGGATGAACTTCTGGGGCCTTTTGGTCAAGAAAAAAAGCAGGGATCCTTTCTTTTATGTTTACAAAGCCATTAATTGGACTTTTTATACAATTAGACTTCATTATGAGCTCAGCTGGAAGGGGAGTGCAGCCTTATTTAATCCAAAACACCACTCTTAAAGGGTTCTTTTCAATAACCAAGTGCTCAGTGGCCAGGAGACTGGTAAGGTAGGCTCTGCCCCCTTCTGCTGCTGAAAGCCAGTGGCACTGACTCAGTGGCGTGCTCAGTGTTCCCCCAGCACCGCAGGGGTGCCCACCCCCTGCAGAGAGAGAAGGGGAGGAGGAGAGCGTGGTCCAGAGCCATCCCCAGGGCCCCGCCCGCAACTCCTGCTCTGTCTGCAGGTCCCCACCCAGCTCCAGAGGAATCCCTCAAGCCAGTGGTCTGCAAACCGCGGCTCGCGAGCCACATGCGGCTCTTTGGCCCCTTGAGTGTGGCTCTTCCACAAAATACCGACTTCTGCACATGGGCCACGAAGTTTCAATTTTGTGGAAGAGCCACACTCAAGGGGCCAAAGAGCTGCATGTGGCTCAGCCACGGTTTGCCGACCATGGCCCCAAGCCTTTCAGCTGCCACTCTTCTCTTTTTCTTTTGTTAATTCTCACCTGAGGATATTTTCCCGTTGATTTTTAGATAGAGTGGAAGGGAGGGGGAGAGAGAGAAACATTGATGTGAGAGATGCACATCGATTGGTTGGTTCCCACATGCACCCCAACTGGGGTCCGGGATCGAGCCTGCAACTGAGGTACGTGCCCTTGACCCAAATCGAACCTGGACCCCTTCAGTCCATGGGCCGACACTCTGCCCACTGAGTCAAACGGGCTAGGGCATGGCTGCGACTCTTCAGGGGGCCTCTGTTTCAAGCCATTGGGGGGAAATTCCGGCTGACACAGTGGCTCTGTCCTCAGCAGGGAAGGGTGATAATCGCCAGTCATCCAGAGCGCTCGTGAAAAGGGCAGATTCTTGAAATTAATTCTAGACTTGCTGAAAGAAGAGACAGGAGTAGGGGTCTGGACTGTGCGTGTTACGACCACACCAGGCAACTCCTGGGGTTTCACAGGTGCTGCTGGCCAGGATAACCTTGCCAATGACATCTGGCTGCCCTCCTGCCCATCCATTGCTGGGTCTCCCCCATCCCACCTCTCCACTCTCCCCATATGGAGGAGCCCAGATACAGCCCCAGCTCACCCTGACCTCCCTCCCAGCTTCCCCTGTGAAGCCCTCAGGTGAACGTTCTGCTCTGAGTGCAGGAAGCGTACCCGGGGGAGGGTCTGAGATGTTTTGCCCTGTTCCAGTCGTTTCTGAGCCGTGAGAGGGGTCGTGGCCAGCACACACACTTCTCCTTTGCACCAACCGCAGTCTCTCAGTAGACACAGCTCCCACCATCCACACAGTCCCTCAGCTCCGTCCCGGCCCTGCCGTCTTTACTGGCCACAGGCGCAGACAGGTTGTCTTAGCATTACAGGCGCCAAGTGCGTGAACCTTCATGTCCCAAACCGTGAGCTTGTTGGGGGAGAGGCAGTCTGAGTGTCTCCCCTGGAATCCAGCTCTGTGCACAGCTCCTGGTACAGGGAGACTCCATCCCAGCCGGCCACTGCCCCAGCCTTGCCCACCAGCATCTGCCTTCATCTTTCCCCGGTCAGGAGGGTACCATTTCTGGTCAGCGAGCTCGGGCATCTCACTACCCTCCTCAGGAAACTCTCTCTCAAGAGAACACACTCCTCACCAGTCCTCCACCTAGTTCTAATCTTATTGTAGTTATCAAAATAATATCTTTTCATTGCAGAAAACCTGGGGAACACGGGAAATAAACTGCATTATTCAAAGTATACTTTCAAAAATCTCTTCTGCATTCATTCATTCAATCAATCAATCCTTCAACAAATACTTGCGCTAACAGTTCTCTCCCAAAATAAGCATGAGAGAGGGAGAAAATACAATTCCCAGAGCAATTCTCACTCTGCGTGGAACTACATGTTGATTTCAATTAAATATATATTATATTGAAATGCTCCTTGGGCTCACATTTCATCTTGGATTGAAATGTCCATTAGCAGCCATTCCGTATTTCCTTTGTCCATTTAGATGGGATTGTATGCTGAGCTCCCGATTCTCCTGGGCATGGTGCTGCTCTGAGAGCACACCCTGCCTCTCAGCCCTCTTGGAGTTCTTCCTTCAGCTCCGGGCTAAGAGGTTTGAGATCCCAAATGCTTTCTCTTCTTATAAAAATCTCTTCGCCCAACTGCTACCGAATCCACGTAGGCAACGAATTTTCCTTTGCACTGAAAAGGGAAAGCTATTGTCTAGCGCGGGGCCTTCAGATCTCGTTGCTGGTGCTGAATTTAGGCATCTTTTCTTCTACCTGATTTTTCCCCCCTCTTAACTTTGAAATGATGAAAACAGGTATCAATTATGACTCTAAAAAACAATTGTCATTTAAATGAATGGGAATCTATTTCACAGAGAATGTGAGCGATAATGCACGTGTCTCCTGCCAGCACTGCCCCCGTCCGATCCTATTGTAACCCGGAGCTTGAGGTGGAGAATAAACTCCCATCTCCTTTAATATTCAAATCCACGTGGCTCCAAACTCCGTTCTGTTCTCTGTGAGGGCGTCTTTCTTTCCTAGTGCCGCCTGCTCATGCAAAGTTCAAGGATCCCAATGATGTTCACTGTACGTGGTCCGTGTGTGGCCTGGTACGTTTGAACCCCGAGGGGAAAAGTCATGGTATGAACCCGTTTCCTCCCAGGTGACTCTCCCCGAGGCAGAGTGCCTCTCTCATCCCAGTGACCTTCCTGTCTAAGGAGTTCTGGGTGGGAGGTGGGTCCATGCCTCTCATGCCTGCAGAGCGCCAGGCCTCCCAAATACCCTGTCCCACCTTCCCGCCATGCGGTGGGCACTGCGGGTCCTGGCGGGCCTCCTTCTCTTGGGTCTCAGCGAAGCTCCTGGATTTAGTCTTGGCTTCAGCACTTATTAGCTGTAACCTCTGGGATCCCCGCCCTGATTATCTGTAAAGTTGGCACCAAAAGCCGACTGAGAGCGGTAGCCATTCTCAGTCGTGGCTGCTGGAGTGAGAGGGACCCCTTCTCCTCATCACAGGGAGAGGAGTCTGCTGGGGAGGCTCATCTCAAAGCCTCAGAAAGCTGGGGTGGCCGGGAGCCCCTGCTCCTCCTGCATCCCCTGGGCTTGCCAGGAATGGAGAACCTCCCCCCTCCCCTGAGCTCTGGAGTCAGAATCCCAGAGTGGGGGCCCAGGAATCTGTGTTTAACGAGCTCTCCAGGTGATTCTCATGCACTCGAGGTTTGAGAACTATTGTTCCAAACCATTTTCTCACCTTCTCCTCACCCACACCCCAGCCATTTGTCCCTGAGACCCAGGAGACAGCAGACGGGGTCCCCTGGTCCCCGGTAGAGTGTCACTCAGCACTGCCTTTAAACCCGTTCCGAGACTCCCTCTAACAGTCACTGGGCCAGCTCAGCCACCCTGCCCTTCTCCACACTCCACCTCCCCTCTCAAGGCTCTGCTTCAGGAGCTCCCCTTGCCATCGGCTTAACCAGGCCCAACATCCCTCTGGCTCTGTGCGACCTCCCTCTCCTTCCTGCTGGAGCCCACAAGACTCTGTCCTTCTGTCCATCTGTAATCCTGGTCCCTTTTTCCAGACCCTCCCTCACGCTCCTGACATCCTGGTTGTGAGACAGACTCGTCTAATTCAAGTCTTGCCCTACGATGGTGCTGAGATCCGGGCACGGGCCTTAATGCCTTTGAGACTCGATTTCCTCCTCCGTGAAATGGAGATGGCAGCAGGGCTGGGGCAGGACTGAGATGAGGCCCGGGCACATGCCTGGCATGTCCTGGCTGCTAAGCCATGAGCTGTCAGGAGGTGGAGAGGGAGAAACAGAGTCCGCCTCCCGAGGGTACTCACAGGGAAGAGCAGGGGATGGTGGCACTGGAGGAAGATCAGCCACAGGAATTACGTTCAGGTGCGAGGCTCAGCGCCCCGCCCCCTCTCTCTCCCACTTTCACCGCCAGCCTCACCCCTGGTACATGGGGCTCCTGGCAGGTGGAGGAGCCTTGTTTACAGATTCACGCTCCCGTGATAGTCACACAGTCATCCCCCAAGTCTTCCTGCGACTCGGGGCCCTCGGCTCAGCTGTGAAAGCTGCAGTGAGGAAGGAGGCTGTTCTGCCTGGAGAAAACTTGCCCGGAGTGAATCAATCCTTCCTGTCTCTTGTCCCAAGTTCCACGGTTGCTGAGCTCGCTGCATTGTACTCATCAGCTCGAGTCTGTCCTCTCTTCTTCTTCAGGGCAGGGACTGTGCCTCAGTCATTTTGGTGTTCCCCAGGCCCTGGCACAGAGGGCATGTCCCATACATGATACAGAAAGCCCCATTGCCCCAAGTTCTTAAATCTACCTTTTCTGGGGAGTTGGGGTGGGGTGAGGGACTAGGATACCAGAAACTCAATCTTTCTTCCAAAGGCTCTGAGCCCGGGAGGCGCTGCCTAAATTGCAGGGCAGGTTGGATCTGGGGATCTGACCACAGACAGCGTGTGCCCACAGCCGTCCCCATGGGAACCGTGTCAGGCAGAGCTCCAGCCCAGAATGAGCAGCCTGCCTCTGGTTTGAACCTGGCGGGGGCCAACGTGGGCACAGGGCTGGCTCGGGCCCCCCGCAGGCCCCGCTTCAGGCGCCCCAGAGGGGCTGTGGCTGCAGGGACCAACCAGGTGGGCAGGTTGCCCTGGAAACCGAGCTCCTAGTCTTCCCTGGTGCTTGGAGTTCTGATAGGGAGACCAGACTCCACAGAGCACCCTCGCCCCTGGGCCCCTCCTCGCCCTCTCAGACTGAGTCCAGGGCATGTCATGGGCACAGAGATGGATGACAGGATCGGAGGAGCAGGAAAGGCGGAGGGACCTAGGAACTGGAACGATTCTCTCCCTTCCACCCCATCTGCCAGGTTCCTGGGGACAGCTATTGCCTGGAAGGAGACGGCTTACCCAAAAAGCAGTAACCAAAGGCACCGTCACATTTGGGGAGTTCGTGGTGTCAAGAGCCTTGGAGTAGATCTTGAGTTCTCATCCTTGTCCTCAGATGTCATAGCTGGGTGTCACTGGTGAAGCCGCTCAACCGCGCTAAGCCTACTGTTTCCCCGCGTAGAAAACCAGGAACCTGTTATGCACCAGGTATCACAATTCAAAGGTAAAGTTAAGCTATAAAGCCCTTATACTGCTAGGGGCTTGTTACTCTAGCAAGCTGAAAACATAATCTGTGTTCAAAGGAAAGATGAACCCATGCATGACAAACCACTGGTGGATTCAAAGGAACAATTGCTTTTTTCCTTCAGTGAGTCTTAGCTCAGTACCTTTCTATCTAGACTGGCCTGGTGCCAGGGGCTGGAGACTCAGGACTAAGTTCATGGACCCTCTCTGGGTCCAGCCTCGGAAAAGGGCTCTTTGTTGACCTACTGTGTTGTCTAGTACGTCCCACTTTTCTCAAGGAGCAGGAAGACAACTTAGGGAGATGAACACAAGACTTAGTCTCTAAAACACAGAAGGAAGGTTGTAACTTATTGGGGAAGAGGACTTTAATGGGTGTTTTTACCGTGACAAGAAGTTTCTGGGGTGAAGCATGAAAAGAAGAGGTTGAGTCAAAGGGCGTGAAAATTGGTCTCATAAAATTGGTGTCATACAATTCTCTGGTTGTCTGGAGCCAAAGAAATCTTTGTAAAATATGTTGCTTTGTGGAAAATAATTGTCCCCTTACTATACTGAGAGTGCCCTGTGTACCCAACTCTAGCATGTGTGGAGGTTGGGGGAAGGGTGTTCCCTCACATCCAACAAGCAATTCTAGCTGAGTGTCCCTACAATTCAACTCAATTCTGACACTATCCACCTGGAGACAGTGTCAGATTCCATAAGCTAAGAGCTCAGCCCTCCGCTTCAGATGCCAGTTGCAAGCCCAACTGGCTGTAAATGAGAGATTTGATTAATTTCCAACAGTGGCTCACAGAACTCAGGGAACCCATTTATTCTCTAGATGATCAGTTTATTAGAAAAGAATATAACTCAGGAACAGCCAGATGGAAGAGATGTGGAGGGCAGGGTATGGGGAGAGGGCCGAGCACATGCCACTCTCCCCAAATCTCCACACGTTCACCAACCTAGAAGCTCCCCAAGTCTGGTCCTCTGGGGCTTCATGGAGGCCTGGTTAATTCAACCATTGGCCATTGGAGACTGAATCCACTCCAGGCCCCCGCTCACGCCCCCACTGTCCCAGAGGGTAACCAAAAGTTCCACCCTCTAATCACATGGTTGGTTTTCCTGGCAACCAGCCCCCATCCTTAGGTGTGGTCCAAAAGTCACCTCATTTAGGAGCTCTGTGCCAGGAACAAGGACAAGGAGCAAATATGCATTTCTTATTATAAATCTCATCACATTTGCATTCGTTCATTTTTCATGATGTTCTACCTCCCCTTCTGGAATGTGAGCTCCATGGGCACAGGGCTTCATCTTTTCTTTCTATAACCTCAGCGCTCAGCAGACAGACGTGGTAGGTTCGTATTACCATGGTTTGGAGGGTCAGGGAATATATTCCCAAGGGAGTGATGTTTAGTCTGAAAAATGAAGGATGACTAGAAATGAGTAAGTGAAGAGAAGGAAATTAAATATAAGAAAACAAGAAAGAATATTATCTTCAAGGTCACCGCGTTGGAAGACAGAGTGCGATGTTCAAGCATCTGAAAGTAGCCCAGTATCACTGGGTCTTGGAAATGGGGGTGGGTGGGGGTTGTCACCACTGAGTTGAGATGTTGGGGAGAGCTAGCTCATCAGCTGCTGCTGGGGTCCGGGCCTCCATTACAACGGCAATGGGCAGCCGGTTAGGGGTTTTTAGCAGAGGATTTTCTGATCAGGCGTCTGTTATAAAGAACATTCTAGCCCTAACGGGTTTGGCTCAGTGGATAGAGCGTGGGCCTGCGGACTGAAGGGTCCCAGGTTCAATTCTGGTCAAGTGCATGTACCTTGGTTGCGGGCACATCCCCAGTGGGGAGTGTGCAGGAGGCAGCTGATCGATGTTTCTCTCTCATTGATGTTTCTAACTCTCCATCCCTCTCCCTTCCTCTCTGTAAAAAATCAATAAAATATATTTTTTAAAAAAAAGAACATTCTAGCCCTTGTGTGTAGAGTGTATTGGAAGAAGCACCGCCCTCTCCTCCTCCCACCCCTCTGCCCCCATGGAGCTTTCCTGGTGCTCAAACCCTCCAGCCTCTACTCTTGCTACTGAGCTATGCCTTGGAGCAGGGGTGCTGGGCCTCCTTGGCCCGCCCTTCAGAAGTTGTGGTCTCTACAGGGACAGGCCAACACATCCTAAGAACTGAATCCTGACCTGAAGAAGCTGGTTTTTTTGTTGGATTTGGGAGGTTTTCAATAAATGAGTCATAATGCAATAAAGCATCCAGCCAGCTCTCTGCAATATACACTCCCCTGCCAGCCCAGAGTGAGCCTAGCGGCCACCGAAGCAGCGAGATGGGCTGTGCCCCCTCTGCACCGTGTCCCCTCCCTCTGGGTCCCGTGGCCATGAGGACGGGGTATTTTCTCCTGCTCTTAACCGAAGCTGAGGTTTTAGAACATTTATGTAATTTCATTCCAAACTATCATTTCCTAAGACCTGGCTGTTACTGAGTCCGCCTTAAGAACATGAAAATTACTCCGATATGTTTTTCAATTAACTGTATCCAAGAGGCATGAAATAAAAGTTTTACACTTTAGTTGGGAAGGGGAACAACATTTTAATGAACACGCGTGTTTGTTCTGGAACGAGGACCTCGCTACGAGGAAGGCATCCTGTGAATAGGAAGCTGCCTGTTGGGCCATCCAAGGCAGCCTTGCCCAGGCGGGGTGGCGGGGGGGGGGGGGGGGGGGCGGGGGGGGTGAGCCTTGTGGATGCGGGAGGCGTTGCTATCTAAGTGCAGCTTCTTTGCTTCCTCGGGTTTCAGCATTTCCCAGGAGATCATTTAAAATCACATTTGTTACTTTACCATCTAATCACACATAAGCTTCTCCCCACAGCCCCCGCCCTGCCTCCATCCAAGGAATGCACTTTCTGGAGCTGCGGGCCAGGGTGGGACTCGTGACGGGAAATGGGAATGGCACCCAACGAAGCGCGGACCCTTGCAGTTCTGTGAACGGCGCAAGGCTCCCATCAGACAGGCCGCACCACCTTCGCTGAGGAGGACAAGCGAGTGTAAGTCTTTGCACGACTGGGGTCTCAGACTGGCTTCCCCTGCCGCGGCCACTCACTAGCTCCCAGCAGAACAGACGTCAGATGGAGCTGCTCCTTCGGGCCATGCCTGAGTAGTAAGCTGACCGTATGTTCCAGGAGCTCACGGTTTCCCGTGGAGGCGAGCGGGGACAGAAGAGAGCCTCTCTCACCTAGAAGACAAGCAAGACTGAGCGGCAAAGGTTTGGCTGTGGGGCTCGGGGGCCAGTCTCTGGCTAATGGTGGAAAGATCTATGCCTGGGGGTATACGGGAAGAAGGACTGGTTTTATCTATGAGCCGAAAAGGAAGCATGTTTTGTAGACTGTTGGCGTACATTGATCGTCCCCAAACAACCATAGTTCTTAGAAAAAATAATTACTCTTGATCTATCCACAGAGAAGGCTCCACGGCTTCCCTTTGTCTGAAGGATAAAGGGGGAAAGTGATAGCTAAATCCAAATACTCTCACTTCCTATATACCACAGCAATGTCAAGTTTGCTCTCTTCAAAGAGTCTCAGTGATATGAAGAGATGTTTCATTAACAGGTGTGACTTCAGAAATTTTACCGAAGGTGTGGTAACAGAGGTCAAACATCCTAGGGATATGGATGAAAATGTTCCAACTAGATCAACATGGACACAGAAAGCAAAGAATCCAGGGTCTTTAGGGCGAGGTGACACACACCTCCAGAGAGGAGCTTTGCTCCCAACTCAAGGCAACAAGTCCTCCCGTAAGAGCAGGTGGTGAGGGTGAAGGCGGTCCTTTCTGCTCCTGCTCACACATCAGAATAAACTGGAAGATATTTCAGTAGCACAGAGTCCTGGATTTCACAGCAGGCCTACGGAATCTGAATGTCTAGGGGTGATAGCTAGGAATCTGTATTTTTTAAAAATATATTTCTATTGATTTCAGAGAGGAAGGGAGAGAGAGAGAGAAACATCAATGATGAGAGAAAATCATTGACTGGCTGCCTCCTGCACGCCCCCTACTAGGGATCGAGCCCACAACCCGGGCATAGGCCCTTGGCCGGAATCAAACCTGGGACCCTTCAGTCTGCAGGCTGACGCTCTATCCACTGGACCAAACCGGCTAGGGCAGGAATCTGTATTTTTTCAGGGCCCTCCAGAAAATTCTGATAGCAACAGGGTTGAGGAACCCTGTTTTGTTTTTAATATTTTTATTGATTTTAGAGAGGGAGAGGGAGAGAGATAGAAACATCAGTGATGAGAGAAGCATTGATCGGCTGCCTCCTGTACACCCCACACTGGGAATTGAGCCCACAACCCAGGCATGTGCCCTGACCGGGAATTGAACTGTGATCCCCTGGTTCATAGGTTGGCACTCAACCACTGAGCCACACTGGCCAGGCTTGAGGCACCCCTGTTTTAAGATTGTGGTGAGAAAAGACAAACCCGGGTGAGCGAGGGTGTGTTCCAGGCTGCAGTGCGACGTTCATGTGCGTTTAGAGTGACTCGGGAATGTGTGTGGTTCTGGCTCTGTTGGGTCTCCCTCCCCCTTACCTCAAGTGCACTTAGTGTAGGTTTGATTCTTGATCATTATTTCCTTTTTTAAAGATTACCTGATTTGATTGATGCCATAAAAATAGAGAGACATTCCTGTATAATTTAAAAACGCCCTTTGAGTCAGCTTTATTGGACGTGCAAAATGAAGCGGGTAGGATCAACCACATGTATGCGTTTTGAGTCAGAAGCCAAAAGGTTGGGCTTTCTACCCCATGGTGTGTGAGGAAAGTGGAAATGCCACGGGGGAAAAAGGACTTGCTTTTAGTCTGATGGAAAAATTTGTTTTGAAATGGTATAAAGTTGGCTCGAAATGTGAGGAAGATTGTGGAGTGGTCTTCAAAAGGCATTTACAGGTTCCCTGCCCATTCGCTTAGCAGTCAAGTAATAGTGGTAGAAATGAACATGATAAACATTTAAAGCGGCATCAGCCTTTCTTCATAGGCCCATGAAAGAACTCAGATCTGCAAGGATGGCTTTGAGAAAATCATCGTCGGAAGGGAATGGAACAGGAAGCTGAGAATGGTCTGTAATGGTAGATGGCAGCTAAGGAGTCTTTCACAAATAAGTATTGCCCAGGAAATGCTATTCTAGTTGGATAAGAAATCAGTGGTCAGGGCCCTGGGCCGGTGCACAGTCGGGCATCCCCTGTGTCAGAGCCCAGTCAAGTCCAGAAGACTCCTGAGCAGCAGCCCCATGTTTCTCACCAGCTCCCCCGCTCTCAGACGCACACAGATCCTAGGGTCCCACATACACACCAATACCATGTGCCTGGATGCTTTGCCTGCCTTCTTTCTGAGCCCATGGAAGAAACACCACTCCTTTCCCCTCGGGGATGGCTGTGTCCTTTCTCAGGCATCCTTCCTCCACTGCGAGTGCCTGTTCTGCATACTCCCTACCTGCTCCGATGGTACCCGTCCTCCAAAGTCCTGGCTGGACCGCCTTCTCCCACGAGGCCTACTGCCCTCTCTCCCTTCCCCTGCTTCTGCCTCCCCTCTACATCCATGTTCATTTGCATGGTGCACACCTCCTGTTAGAGTGGGCTTCTATCCATCTCTCTTCCCCCCTGGCATGTGACTTGATGAGTCCCCTTGATTTTTATGCTCCCGTCAAAACTTTGTACATAGTAGCTATACATGCTTCCTGAACAAGCATTACGGCTTGGTGTCCTGGATCCTATCTTCCAGAAGGGCAGGATGAGGTCACAGTGGCCACAGCCAGGTACAGAGGACAGTGGCTAGGAGCACAAGCCTGTGGATTGGGCTGGATCTTGGTTAGTGTCCAGCTGTGCTATTCATTCGCATGTTAAGCAACTCTCCCCATCCTGTTATCTCAACAGCAAAATGGCCATGATAATACTTGTTTCCCAAGATGATTGTGAGGTTTAAACAGGGGGATGTAAGGGCTTAGCCCAACCTCTTAGCTACTGCTCCTATTATTATTTATTTAATTGTATAGATAAAGAAACTGAGACCTGGAGTTTTAGTTTCAGTGACTCATTCAAGGCCCTGAAGAGCTGGTTACTGGCACAAGGTCCCCTGCCCATAATCGGAAGTGTTCCCCCGGTCCCTGTTGGAGATGTTTTGTTGAAACTCTGTAGGGAGGGGCCCAAAACAAATGCATCACCAGGTGTGAACTTGATCTTGCATTAAACACAGTCCTAGGGCAAAAGAGGTGGAGTGAATCATAGTATTGTGATGATGATGATGATGATGATGATGATGATGATGGTAGTTTTGAGGTGCTCACAGAGTTGACCAGCAGGCCAAGTCAGGGATGCTTTAGGGAGAGGAGAGTTGAGGAAGGCCTTGAACAGTGGGTGGGTTAGATAAATGGAGAAGAGAGGGAAGGTTACTGTGCACCGGGCACAGTGACATAGGCAAAGAATTAGAGACACTGAGAAAGTGCTGACTCTGATGACAGAAATCAGACTAATGGTTATCTCCATGGAGGAGGCAAGTTGGCCACTGGGAAGGGGCATGGGGGGGGGGGTGTTTCTTCTGAGGTGCAGGAAATGTTTAATATCTTGGTCTTGGTGGTAGTTATACAGGTGTTTGCATATGTTAAAAAAAATCAAAGTATAAACTTAAATATTAGTGCACTTTATACATTTTGTGTATATATATTGTCCCTCTATTTTAAAGACATCACCAATAACACCGCTCACAAGTTAATCAGTGCTAATATTTTTATTCTTCACCTTCTGGACAAAAAAGATAAGAGTAAGGACTTAGGTTTCCAATAGACTACGACCTGGGCTAAGCCAGCCTCAAGGGTTAGTTCCTTATCTGTAGAAATGGGTTCATTGCAGGGACAGCTCAGAATGTCCTGGTTAGCCCCCTGGTTCGGTGCTGGTCCCAACACTACTCTGGATCTCCTACCCTAGTCTATTCCAATCTTAGCTTCAGGGGAAATCAGTATGAGGGCAGGAGAAAGGGAATCCTGGGGAAACGTGGCATTGGTGCTGGAGTAGAGACAGCACCAAGTCCCAGCTCGCTGCCTCTTCCAGCTGGAGTCTCAGATTCTTTACCTGCGACTGGAGGTAGCTGTCCTTCAGGGAAGACGGTATGGTTTGATGTGACATCAGACAGATTGTAGAGCACTTCTGGGCCCAACACTTAATTGTTATTTTCCCTTAGGAATGACATTAACAGCAAAGTTAATATAAGGCTTCTTATGCTCTAGGTCATTGTCCTAAGCACCATGCATGAGCATTATTCTAAGCACTCATTTCATGCTCATGGCTACCTCAGAGTCCTATTATTATGCCTGCTTTATAGATGAGGAAACTAAAATCAGAGACGTTAAGTGAACTTTCCAATGTCCCACAGCTAATAATTTGTAGAATGGGGGTGGAAATCCAGGTGGTCTGGCTCCAGAATCCAAGACCTTAACCACAACACCATGCTGCCTGTCTACACATTGGCTTTAACCGGGTTATTGGAGGAGAGAGGTGATAAGTGTAAGAGTGCGTTGAAAAGATTTAGAGGACTCCCATGCTAGACTCACTCTCCTAATGCATTTTGAAAGATCTGAAATGTTAATAATATGCATTATTTCTAAAATGGGATTATTTCACCAAGACTCCATTTTGACCTAATGACAATGTTCCACGCTAGGCACTGTGCCAGGTACAGGGTCAGGGGGCACAGACCTGGGGACAGAATCAATTTGTTTCTGCCCTCACAGGACTTATAGTCCAGTGGGGCAAGCAGATATTATGCAAGCAGACAAATACATGTAATTATCAGCTGTGATACATGTCAGGAAAGAACAGGATTCTTTGGGAGATCATCTTGAAGGCGCCTAATTTAGAAAGTCAAGATCAAGAAAGCCTTCTCCGAGGGAGTGACATGTAAGCAGTGGCCTAAAAGGAGATACTATTTTTGTCAAAAATTTGCCATTTGGAAGCAGAATTTGAGGTCTGAATCAGAATGTGAATTGTGGACAAGAGACAGTCTTTCAACGTCAGGATCTGCACGGCAGCCCTGGTTGTCTGAGCCCCTTCTGCTTCCCTGGAATAAACTGATGGGTGGCATTATATTGCTTGGCATTTACATAATACTCACAGTGCTATTGCCTTAGGACCTTGTCCAAAACTCCGTTCTATCTGTCAGAATTTGCATATTTTCCTTTGGAAACTTAAAAAAGGAAAAGAAGGTTTATTGTTCGTGAGAAACATATTTGGCTCTAGAATAATTAATGTTTAAGAAAAAGATTAACAACCATAGAATTGCCTCATGGAAACAGGCCCCATATAGGTTCCCCTGCTTTTAGGAGGTATTCAACCAAGGTCAGACACAGAGAGAAGGTGTCCCGGTGGGTGCCTTTGGCGTGGGCATGGATCTGCACATCCTGTAGGGTCCCAGAGCCCAGAGTGCACTGTGCCTCTCAAAGCCCAAGTGTGTGACATCCGGACCATGACACATGCACTCCACACCCAGCTTCCTCCAGCGAGCCCTCACCAGCTTCTCTCAACCATGTTGACCCTTGTCTTTTTCAGTGCCTGAGGCATTTGTCTTTATTGCTCAACCCCTCCATGGTCAGAATCACACAATTTAGTTTTTCTTTTCCTCAAAGTTAGGGTTTCTTTTCTCCCCAAGAAGACTCAAATATAAACATTTCTCTCTCTTTTCCATGTCCAGTGCGGCTAGAGAGCAGTCCAGTTCCTGAGTAGGGGTGGCTGGGGATTGAGAAAAATGAAAGAGACAGACATAGAGATAGAGAAAAAAGCTGGGCCCAGGTGGGACAGCTGTCCTCTGATGGAGAGACAGGACCCAGAGATACAGTGGGTTTATTTTATACAGTCTAATTAAAACAAGGGTGGATTAACATGTATACAAAGGTTCTTGTTTTGGCAACACTTGCTGCACCTCCCACAGCCCATTAGCTACTTAGGAAGGAATTAGAGAGGGCTACAAGGTCAGGTTTAATTATGCTAGGAGAGCTCTGCCCTCTAGGCTGAGACTTGTTTGTGGCCCCGAGGCTTAATCCTATAGCCACTCCCTACATTCAAAGGCCTCCAAATCAAGAAATATGGCTTCTTGTCAAGATGGAAGGGCCTCAGTCTAGCGCAAACCAGCCCCTTCATTGTACAGATGAGAAAACTAAAATATAGAGAGAGAAGATACCCAAAGACTGAAGGTGGTTTATCACAGACCTGTGGCTGGGACCCCAGTTTCTGATGTCTAGCTCTATACCCTGTTCTCTCTACCACACCATCTTCCATAATGCCCGGCCGTGTAAATGCACAGCAGGCCTTCAGCAATGACTGAGAATAAAAGCATTTTTGGGCATTTGATGGGATGAGGAAGAGCTAACCCCACAACCTCCAGCAGCTCAGTGGGGCACTTCCAGGCTCTGGCAGTTTCAAGAGAGAAGCCCTTGAACCTGAAAGACACAGGCTATGTTCGCATGTGACTGTAGCTAAGAGAACACTGATCTGTTGCTTCTCATTCCCTGGGGAGTCAAGAACCAGAATAAGTGTGAAGGGCAATCCTCTTAGTCCCCAGCCCTTTTATGGCATCTAGAAGGCCACTGTCCAATTATGTTAAAGAGACATCCTTCTGTCAGGTGCATGATCCAACCCAGCCCTGATGTTTGCTATTGCAAAGTCAACCTGTCTTCAGGAAACCTACTTAGCTCTTAACAAAACCTTAGTTGCCTCACAAAAGCAGACTCAGAAGGGAGTTAAAGCCATAGCATTACTTCCAGATTCACAAGGAAACAGAACTTACTTGTCGTCTCAGAGCACTTTTTCATCTTCCCGTGTGCTAACTGCTTCTCAGAGAAAAAACAAACACTCAACATCTGGAAACAAGTAAGAAGAAGGTTCAGGGCTGAACCAGGCCTCCTCCCTCCCAAACTGTAGTTATTTTTTTTCATTGCATTGCAAAGACTCTCTCTTAGTAAAGGTCGCCGAATTCTCCCTCAGTCATCTTCTCCCCCATTTCAGTCTTCTCTCCTCCACGTACAGCTCCGGGCTTCTCTTTCTACTGCAGAGACACGCAGTCATGTTCAGCATCTTTGGGAAGTAGGGACCATCTTTTTCACGGGCAACAGAAACTCTGGACTGAATAATGACATCCATGATGCTCCTCTAAACAGCCTGTCTCTGAGAGAGCCACCCTCATTCACTCACTTGCTCCTCTTCTCAACAAATATTTGTCAAACACACATGTCACATTGTCCAAGGTGCTAAGGATACTACAGGGGAATGGATGTGGCTTCAGGGAGCTTATTTCTAGCATAGGAGCATCCACTGGAGAGATCATTGTTGACATAAAGGGCCACCATGACAGTGCAGGCTGCTGTGCCCATGAGTTGCCAAAAAAAATCAGTCCAGCCCAGGAAATGCTCCTCTGAAGAAGTGATATTTTAACTAAACTGAAGGAAAAATATAAGCCAGTCAGGGGAAAGGGATGGAAAAGGGTTTTTTTTTGGTTTTTTTTTAAATATATTTTATTGATTTTTTTTACAGAGAGGAAGAGAGAGAGATAGAGAGCTAGAAACATCAATGAGAGAGAAACATCGATCAGCCGCCTCCTGCACATCTCCCACTGGGGATGTGCCTGCAACCCAGGTACATGCCCTTGACCGGAATCGAACCCGGGACCCCTCAGTCCGCAGGCCGACGCTCTATCCACTGAGCCAAACCGGTTTCGGCGGAAAAGGTTTTATCAAAAGAAAAATGCATGTGTGAATCGACCAAAGCAGAAAAAAACTTGGTGAATTTGAGTAACTGAAAGAAGATGAGGGTAGCCACTGGGAGGTAAACAGGGCAAGCGTGATGTGGGAGGAGGTGATGGGTGGCGACCAGATCATGCTGGGCCTCGTGTGCCATGCGAATGAATG
>NW_005871331.1:1133260-1149075 GCF_000147115.1 Myotis lucifugus
AGGGGATGTAGAAGAAGGTTAGCACAGAACTCCAAGAAGCTCCAATATTTAATGGCCAGACCCTGCCCCCCAAAAAAAGCCTTCAATTAAGTTTCAGATGGAACAAAGAGAGAGGATGTTAATAAAAATATAGTGGCCAACTGTGTCAAATCCTGCTGTTAAGTCAAGTAAGTTAAGATTTTAAAGTCTGTCTGTATTTGGCACCCTGGAGGTCATTTACAACTTTATAAAAGCTTTGGTGAAAGGGACTGGGGGAGACATATTAGAGTGTGTTGCAGGGTAATAACACGTATTAAAAGATGCATTTGTCATGTGTGTTCTTTGTGATATTATGTCATCTAGTTAAATCTGATGCTAGGGGACCCTAGTATCGCTAAAAACCTTAAGCAATGATGAAATTACCTAAATTCCACTGTCCATCAGGACTTTACCAATGGCAAAGAATTGGCTATATGGTGATTTCAGTATTCTTGTTGAAGCTTGCACTTTATCCTTACAAAATCTTTGGCTTTCTTAAATATACCTGGGCATGTTAAGCCACCATTTTAACATGCCCACAGTGCTTGTCAGGCCCTCTCCCCCACAGATTCTGGAGGTCTGTTAGTGATATATTTTGATAAGATCCTGTTGAATAGGACAGGAGTTCTGTTGGGAGGGGGAGGTATTGAGAATAGGAGAAAGGAAGTAGATTCTGTATGTTTTAAATAACTCTTATCCACAGCATGGATCCCATTCAAATCCTTGAATCTATTATAATTTGTATTACCTCATTAAATAAACACTTTTATTTTAAGCAGCTGCACCATATTCAAAAGTATCACACCAAAAATGGGGGATGGAGAAAGTGGAAACATTATGAGTTTTTTATATTGTGTTTAATTGTAAATGATCTCACATGTTTATTTAGTTTATATGCTGAGAGTTAGTGATGTGGAATTGAAACAGGCTAAGTGGCTACTGGCTATTAAATCGCACGCATAATGGGAAATATTAAAGTCTATATTGTGCATTTGTACAGCACTTAGCGTACAAAATGCTTTCACGTACATTATTTGATTCTCCCAACAACAGTGTCAAATTAGCAGGGCTGATGTTATCATCTTCAGTTTATAAATCAAAGATGTGAGACTCAGAGAATTGAATTAAAAACCTAGTTAAAGTCAGAATTCAAGTTCCCTGTCACCAAGCCCAGTACTATTTTGATAAAATCACATGACTTCTCTGGGTTTTCTGAATAATGAGAACTCAAAGTCTCTAGATCTGACTCAATCAACCATCCTGAGTTTCTGGGTCCATAACATCCCCAGATCATGTGATGAGGAACTTGCTTTCTTCCTTAGGGAATATGTTCCCTCCTTATGGTCTCATTTTCAATGGGTTCAGAGAGAGGGGAGGGAGGCAGAGACCCCAGAGAAAGAAATGCCTTCCTCCTCTTTGACTTTGGATCTCCATTCTGGTGGGCAGAGATGTTTAGATTAAATGCCTTTTAGGCTCTTTCCCAAACTGTCAAATTCCTTTCTTCCTTGAATTACTTATTTCTTCAACTTTAACCCCTGCAGCAACTGTTATTCTCAGCACTTCAGCCTGCACACTCACTCAGCACTACAAACAGATCAGCTCCCCACCAAGCCTCACAGAAAAAACCATTCCCACTCAGCTCCCATCCATCCCCAGCAGCTCCTGTTCAGCACCTCGGACAGCTGATAGCCATCCCAGACACTATCTGGCTCTTTCAGAACCACAGACAGACCGTGCACTTCCCTCCACGCTGTAAACACCTTGGTTACATCCCATCCCTGGACAACAGACTAGCTGGCTATTATCTCTGGATCATTCGAAGGTAAATTATGTTCAGCCAGGATTCCCCTAGCTTCCTTCCTTTAGCACCAGAGGCAAGTCAGTACTATTCAACTTTAAAGATGGCTCAGTGATATTTTTCTGGTGCTACAGATAGCTAAGGCTCAATATCTGACGGCTGGGCAGGATTATGGATAGTGTGGTCTCACTTTCATCACCACAAACAGCTCATTACACTTTCCCAGTGGCATAGCTACTTCAAATCCTCTCTCTTCTCTGGGCAGCTTGCTTACATGTCCAGTGCCCTGATGCTCCTATCAGAAGCCTAACAATTAAAATTTCAGGACAATGGACAGCTCAGCGAGACATCCCTGACTATCTATCATGCTGACATCTCAAGGACTTTTCTCAGTCTTGTCTGGTCACATCCTCCAAAACAGGAACATTTGATTCTATTATCAGTAATCCTAGTGCTGAAGCTAACTCAGTCCAGGAACTAGAGCGCCTAACCTCACTCTCCTTTCACCTTGGAGAACATTATACCAATCAGGGTGGATTTGGGGAACTCTAAGACTTAAGTTGTTATTAAACAGAAAATGCTTTTTTCTTTAGTAACATGGGAAATGGTCAGTTTCTACCCATCCTGGTCTCATAGTTCAGGTACTTGTAGTTTCTCTGTCCTGTTTTCTCCAAACCCTATCCTGGTAGCAGATGAAAAGCTCTAGCCATGTTCCATAAATATCTGATACATACACATTCAGGATCCCTTGAGTTTATCATTCATTTATTACACAAATATTTGTGGATCACCTAGTACCGTGGTCGGCAAACCGTGGCTCGTGAGCCACATGCAGCTCTTTGGCCTCTTGAGTGTGGCTCTTCCACAAAATACCACGTGTGGGCGCGCACGTACAGTGCAATTGAAACTTTGTGGCCCATGCGCAGAAGTCGTTATTTTGTGGAAGAGCCGGTATTTTATGGAAGAGCCGCACTCAAGGGGCCAAAGAGCCGCATGTGGCTCTCGAGCCGTGGTTTGCCAAGCCGCAGTTTGCTCACCACTGACCTAGTATGTGCCAAGCACTGTTCTCATGTTAAGAGTTGAACAGTTAACCAGAGACAAAAATCCATAATTTTAGGAAACAAAAATTATAGTTGAAGGAGATCGATAGTAAACTAATAAAATGCTAATGTTAGTTGGTTAAAAGAGTTAAGAGAAAAAAATGAAAAAAGGTAAAGGGAGTGGCCAGGAGCTGTTGTTTGGGAAGGGGTGGTCAGGGGAGGCTTCTCTAACAAGCTGCTATTTGAATGAACCATGTGGTTATTAATGGGAAGAGAATACCAGGCTGAGAGAAGAGCAAGTCCAAAAAGCTTGAGGCAAGAGTGTGCTTGGCGTGTCCAAAAAACAGCAAGGTGGTTCCTGTGGGGACCAGGTTCCAGTGAGCAAGAAAGAGAATGATATGAGATGAGCTCAAAGATTAACTTTATGGGAACATACTTCAAGGCATTTTGATTTGCTGACAGTATTACAGATGTCCCCCAATTCTTCCCCTTTGCCCACCTCCTCCCAGTCCCTGTCCCACCCCAGGCCTTGTTTTTAAAAGATCATTCTTACTACTTCAAAATGTATAGACTGCAAGGATTTGAGTTCAGAAGAAAGGCCCAGGTTAAGCAACCCAGGCAAGATATGATGGTGAATCAGACTATGGTAGCAGTGGCTGTGATGAGAAGTAGACAGCTAGATTTCAGAAGCAGGGTCATGAGAATTTTCTGAAGGACCAAATGTGAGATTTGAGAGAGAGAGAAGTAATGTCTAGTTCCAAAGTTTCAAGAACTGGGGCTTGAACTGCTGGAAGTTCTTGATTTATTGAAATAAAGATGACTAAGGGAAGAGCACAGTCGGGGTAAAGAAATTAATAGGCTCTATAGGCATCCTGGTGAGGGATAGTGAGCAGACAGTTGACTATAAGAATTTGGAATGTAGTTGAAAGGCCTAGACTGGAGATACAAATTTAAATTTGTGTTTCAAATGTGATTCCAAACTATTCATGTTATTGTCATAACTTAAATCTTTTTCTCCTCTGGAAAGTGTCTGCCTGGAAAGCTGGCCAGAAAAGTTTACTTAGACTCAGAGCTACATAACCCAAAGGTTATGAGTCTATAGCCTATTTACTGCTATACCCATGGAGACTAAGACAATGTCTGGCATAGGGAGGAAATGACATAGACAGAGGCATAAAGGTGGACCCCTAAGTTTCCACCTTAGAAAAAATGGTTGTTCAATTTATTGAAATAAGTAACATAGGAAGAGGAGAAGTTAGGATGGGAGAAGATAGAGTGATCATGGGAGAAATGATTTGGAGGTATTCATGAAGCATTCAATAGGCATTGAATGTACTTCATCTGTACAAAGGCATTGGACTAGTGGGTCTGGAGTTCAGAAGGAAGGCCCAGATTTAGGATCACCTGCATGAAAATGATAGCTTTGGTTGTATACAAGTTGATGAGAGCATGAGAAGATGTCATCCTACCATGGATGGGGGAGCCAACACTTGCACCTACTACTCAGGCTCTGGAAACACAATAATTTCCTGTTTGCCCACATCGTGTCTGAACCAAATGCTACAATAGTGGATACAGTCTTCTCTTGGATTCTAAGTCTCAGTGAGCTGTATAAGACAAGAAGGCTGTTCTCTGAGGTCTCTTGAAGCCTCACCAAATCTGAATGTATTCAGTTCAGTCCCTGCCTCACTCACTTCCCAGGTTCTCCAAGGATGCCCCCAGTCAGTAGGTTCCAGAGCTGCTCCAGCCAGCCAGACCCATCCCAGAAATGGGAGAACACTGGGTATGGAATCAAAAGACTCAGAGACAAGCTTGTTTAGTCCAATTAATATCTTTATAACCTAAAGTAAGCACAGACCCTAATAGTTCTTATTTCTCTCATATGTAAGAAAATACCTTCTAGTCCAGCCAATGTGGACCAGTTGGCTGAGTGTTGTCCCATGAACCAAGAGGTCACCAGTTTGATTCCCAGTCAGGGCACATTCCCAGGTTGTGGGCTTGGTCCCCAGTGTGGGGCCTGAAGAAGGTAGCCAATCAATGATTCTCTCTCATCACTGATGTTTCTATCTCTTTCCCTATCCCTTCATCTCTCTGAAATCAATAACAATATATTTACACACACACACACACGTCTGAAGAGTCAGAGTTCCTTGGAATGATCACTCAACAAGAACCCACCATTTGGTGCTGGGTCTCTTCTTCCCTAACACAGCCAACATTAACTTCTGACCTGTCTCCAGAATCCAGGAGGGCGTTCCCCAAAGCTCTGGAGCTGTGGGAGTGGGTCATCCGCTCCTGCCCTGATCCTATAATCCTGACCTGTACTCTTTCTCACATTCATAGTTGCAGAGGCTCCTGGTGCCTCTCAAAGGTAGAACACCTTCAGCAGCTTCTGCAATGAGCTCATAAAAAAAATCAACTTCCTGCCCAGCCAGCGTGGCTCAGTGGTTGAACATCGACTTGTGAGCCAAGAGGCCATGGTTCAATTCCCGGTCAGGGCACATGCCTGGCTTGTGGCCTCAACCCCCAGTAAGGGGCGTGCATGAGGCAGCCGATCAATGATTCTCTCTCATCTTTGATGTTTCTAACTCCCTCTCTTTTCCTCTCTCTGAAATCAATACAAATATATTCTTTTAAAATGCAGCTTCCTGGCTCTCACCTCAGGGCCAGCAAATGAGCATTTTTTGCAGGCGGGGTCCAGGAATCTGCATCTTAACCTGCTCCCTCTGTGACTGACGATGTTTGGCATTTGGAGATCATGCTACTAGAAGAGGTGAGAAAACTACATTTTCCTCAGAACCAGTGGCTACTGCAGAGAACTAGGAGAATAGATGCTTGTTGTAAGAGCTTCAGATCTAGCTTCTCTAGAGCAAGTAGAGAAAATGCCCCAGGGAGACTGTTCTCCCCATCTGTGATGGCAAGCTTCCTTCCAGACTAGTGCTAGGAGGGGCAGGATTTCTGAGAACATTGTGCTCCACAGGGTCATTGGAGTGCCTTCCAGGCCTTGTGGACCATGGTGGACCAGAGTCCCAGAGACCCTGCCTGGCTGCATTAGGGACCATGTGTTAGATCAGGATTTTGCAAACTTACAGGACCAGAGTACAATTTTTTAAACTCCTCACCTGAGGATATGTTTGTTTATTTTAGAGAGAGAGGAAAGGTGGAGCAATGGGGGGCGGGGGGAGAGAGCTAGAGAGAAACATCAATGTGAGAGAAACATTGATCGGTTGCCTCCATACATGCCCTGACCAGGGATTGAACCCTCGTCTTTTTGGTGTATAAGACGACACTCTAACCAACTGAGCCACCCGGCTGGGAGCCCAGAGAACAATTTTAAAATCATCCTGGCCAGTTAAGTCATCAGCAGGCTCTCAAACGTTAGTACATTTAGATTAAAATAAAACAGCAAAAATGGGCTCAGGAATCAATCACCTGAAGGAACAACCAAAATCTTATTTATATTATTTTTTTAAAGAAACATCTTTTTATTAGAAGAAAAAGCAACCAACTAGAAAAGTTAAAGAATTTATTTTATTTAGAACAAAAATTTACAAATATGCTGCAAACCAGAACATCAAGCTGCCAGCACACTCTCAATGGTTAAGTGTAGCCGTGTTTGCAGTGAGCTAGGCCTTCTCCTTAGCCGCCTGCCATGTCCAGAAATAACTGTCACTTCTTAAAAGCACTCCATTATAGAATAAAAAGAACAGGAAAACATGTTAGTGTCTTCCAGCCTTTCTGACAAATGCATTTCAAGGGGGGGATTTGGCCAGCATTGTTTATCCCGCAGACCACCTATTTGCAGTGCACTAAAGTTCTGCAGAAGGCATTGGGGGAAATGCAGGATTAGATAAATCCTCTCCGAAGGCTCTGAGCGGAAACCCCTGTGACTGATCAGGCACTGTGAGTGCTGGGAGCTGCTGCGGGAGGAATATCTGTAGGCCTGTGTCTGGCTCCAGGGAGCTGAACCAGAGAGGGAACCCACTGCAGAGAAGAAAGCACTGACCCTGTAGCTAATCTCCTCTGCCCACCGCAGAGTTTAGTATGAGGGTTGCTTCATCTTCCTCCAGAGAGTCCTGCAGGCTCTGGATGATAAAGGCTCTTCAGAGGAGCAATGGGGAAAGACCCTCCCTTGCCTGACATTAAGAGGGCAAAGGGAAGCAAATAGCCCTGTTGGCTCATCTTGAGAGGGCTGAATGTCCACCAAATAGAGAGGCTGGTTTATTAGTAACAGCTCCTGGGCTGGAGAGAATACACCTGCAAATACTCGGGTGGGTGGACTGTTTCAAAGCCAAGGCTGAGCTTGGATTGGCTCTTCCCCAGCTACCAATCCATGAGGTGAATCCCAAGCCCAGACTAATTCTACAATACATAGGTCCAACATGGCTGCTTCACAAGGAGCATGCCTTCCCCACGGCATTGAAATGGACTCAGAAATAAGGATTCCCAATTAGCTGAGCAAAGCCCAGGAATGTAGCAGGCACTACCTGCACCTTGCCAGATACCTTTCAGGTTGTGAGAAGAGAGAAGGAGGAAAGGACGGTGTAGGGTCAGGTAAGTAGGAGGTTTGGGGGCATGAAGTTAAGAGAGTTCTGTTTTCTTCATGAAGCAGGGAACATGGTCATTGTCTTTCTACAAAGAGGAATAGGGAATACTCAGAAAAGATGAGCAGTATTTGAAATATCTGACTAGAAGAAACTGCTGCCTAGGGAAATGGTAAGGTTTCCAAGCAGCATGATGCTCTCCCTCACCCCTCAGCAGTCCAGATTCAGAGAAACCTGAATTAGACTCATGTAGGTTGATGCAGGCTTGGTATTTAAGATAAGGACAAGGGACAAATGGGGGACCATCAGGTCTGATCTGAATATGGAAAGAAGTCTTCGGCCATGGACAAAGAAAAAGTAGCCTGGAATTCATGGAGGGGGAAAACATGGAAAATGTCAATAAATGGAAGGTTGTGGTCAGTCCCTTCACCTCCTTTTATCCAGCCTTCCCCACCCACCTCTCCTCTGAAATCTGTCAGTCTATTCCATGTGTCCCTGCCTCTGGTTCTATTTTGTTTATCGGTTTAAAAGATTAGCCAAAGAACGTATATGCATAGTCCATGGGCACAGGCAACAGCGAGGTGAAGGCCAGGGCTGGGGCTGGGTGGAGGTGGACAAAGAGGGGGACAATGGGGATCATCTGTAATAGTGTCAATGATTACAAAAATAAGGTTGTGGTCAGAAAGCAGGATGAGACTAAAGGTAAAGTAGATCATGATGTGAAGTCTTTGATGAATGTGGGAGAGTGCCTATTGATCAGTAGTCATAGAAATGAAGACAGAAGGCAGTATGGCTAAATGTGGTGGTGGTGCTGGTGGTGGTGGTGGTTGGTGGTCGTGGATGGTGGTGGTGGTTGTTGGTGGTTGGTGATGGCTGTGGTTGGTGGTAGTGGTAGGTGGTGGTGGTGGTTGGTGGTGGTTGGTGGTGGTGGTGGTTGGTGGTGGTGGTTGGTGATGGTTGTGGTTGGTGGTAGTGGTAGGTGGTGGTGGTGGTTGTTGGCGGTGTGTTACAAAATGAGGAAGGAGCAATGACTTAGAAGCTCATGGAGAGCACAGACTCGCCCCTGCAGAACCTGGAGTAGGATGGAACAAACAACCTCCCTAAGAGCAGTGTAGGAGCTGTAGGGTCCTGGGGGGAGCTTAGTGAGGGTTAAAGAATAGGAGAGGTGGGTGGGGCGTTGTTTAGCAAGAAAGGTGGGAGGGATGGGAGGAAGAGGGCCAGTGGGCAGACTGTTACCTCTCTATGGTGATGTCCACTCTCATAAGAGTATAAATTCTTCCTAAAGAAGAATGAGAAGATGGAATTCCCCCTTGGGTCCCTGGAAACTACCAACTTCCGTCGATTCACTCCGGAGTCCCTGGTGGAGATTGAAAAGAGAATTGCGGCCAAGCAGGCAGCAAAAAAAGCCAAAGGTAAGCAGAGTGAGCACAAGTGGAAGCAGAAGCTGAAGCAGAAGGACCAAGAGGAGAAGCCTCGGCCCCAGCTTGACTTGAAAGCCTGCAACCAGCTGCCCAAGTTCTATGGTGAACTCCCCGCAGAGCTGGTCGGGGAGCCCCTGGAGGATCTGGACCCCTTCTACAGTGCACACAGGGTAAGGGCTACTGGCTGGAACGGCTGTTCTCTGCTCTGGGAGAGGAAGCCTCTGTCCCCACTCAGCCCAGGGCGTCCTTCTGCATCTTGGGTGATGTGGTTGTCAGCTAGACTCAGTCAATGGGAAAGAAATGTAACTCACCTCTTCGACGTTCTCCTTGAATCTGTATGGTACTTATGGTAGAAGCTAATGAAACCCGAATCCTCAAACGCAGTGAGAACTATTGTGGAGGTTTCAGAGGAAGTGGCAGTTCCCTTGGATGAGTTCTGGCCAACGATCTCTAGAGATGATGGCTCTCTTTGCAAGCGGGGAGCAGAGATCTTGTGGGGAGGGGAGAGTAGGCAAGGGGATCAGAAATGAGGATGATTTAAACCAGTGGTCCTCAAAGTATGAGCTCGGAAATCCTGGGATTCTCAGAACTCTTTTAATGAGTTCTGCAGGTCAACACTATTACATAAGAATACTTAGATGTCATTTGTCTTTTTTACTCATGCTCTTTTGTGAACAAATAATAGTAAACAGAGGTATTGGTGGGGGAATGACATCATTAGTCTAACAGCTACTAGAACGTGTGCGTATCTATTCCCGTGTTTTAAAATGTCCTACATTTTCAATTTCTAATAGTATATGTACACAAACATGTATGTATACACACACTCACACACATAAACACACACACACACACACACACACACACACACGGTATAAGCAAAAAAGTATAAACACTACCAAAAGCTCTTTGGAGTCCTCGATAATTTTTGCATTCAAAAGTTTGAGAACCAATCATTTGAGCAAGAGCTGTTCCATGACAATTACCCTGTCTGTATGGTATCTTAAGTGTTCTCCGCAGCTGGAAAAAATGGTGTATGAATGTTTGGGAGTTGGGAGGGTCATCAGCCATCTCCAGTATGGTTTGTGGAGAAAATAAAGGCACTGGACTGTCTTCCTCTCTCCTCTCATCTGCCAGAGCCCTCACCCTCCAAGACGCTCAGAGGAGGGTTTAAAAGGGAAGACCTAGGAGGTGGAGGACAGAAGGGACATCACGGGACCAGAGAGATCCACTAATTAGAAGAAAAATTAAATGCCACCAGAACTCCAGCCCTGGGCTTGATGCATCTTAGCTGCTCCTTGGTCAGCTGCCTGTCTACTGGGCACTTGCAATGCGTTCATTATGATGCACCGTCAGCCACCAGGCCTGGGGTCTTGTTGGGAGGGTGGGGTATGGCTGTGAGCCCCTGATCCTCCCTAACTCTCTGCTTCTCCATTGGGCTCTCACTGATCCATGGTTCCCAGACCCTCTTGCTCATGAGCCTGAGATGATGCTACTCATGCTCAAGAACATGGTTGTGTGAGGACGTGTGTTTCTCACTGGCGGTGCCCTTCTGTTATGTTTTTTTGTAGACGTTTATGGTGCTGAACAAAGGGAGGACCATTTCCCGGTTTAGTGCCACTCGGGCCCTGTGGTTATTCAGTCCTTTCAACCCGGTCAGAAGAACAGCCATCAAAGTGTCTGTCCACTCATATCCTTTGCACGGTTGATTCTGCCACATGTTAGAATCAGGCCTTGCCCACTGTGTCTAGTACCCGCTTCAGAGGTTAGCAATAGAGCCTTCCTCCCATCAAATCCCTTTTTCAGTCGTTATATTGAAAAAACCGTTTGTGGCTTTAACGTATCCAAAACCTGAAAGCAGTCCCAAGGCCGAGGAGGTCTTCATGCCACCCAGAGATGGGGCTGGGTTCACCTAGACTAGTATGGACACACCTCTGGATGCACATCTTGGAAAATGTTCTCTCTATGAGGAGAGCTTTGCTGATATGCCAGGCACAGTCTCACCGCATGTGGTCGGCTCTTCCCACAATATAAAGACCAGTGCAAGGGCCCTATGAGATAGGCATGGTATGTCTGGGCTCTAGCCATGCTGGGAAGTGGCTGCTTATTGGGCAAAGGAGCAGCACTTCCCAGAGGGCCAAGAGAACAGACAGCAATGGGCAGAGGGTAGGTTGTCTCAATGGGCCCCCATGGGTCATGTGGCACTGCCAATGGCATAAGTTACCACCAAACTACCAGCAGGTTGAAATTGTCAATAGCCCAAGGTTCCTGCCATTGGAGAATGTACTGATTAGAGCTACATTGATCAAATGTCTGTATATATTTAGGTAGTGTCAGAAGCTGGCTTCAGGTTTCTGTTGTGGGGGTAGGAGATGGGTTTTTTTGTTTGTATATTTTCCCCAAGACCAGTCACACTAGTACAAATAAGAGACTTTGGCTTGGTTTCCAGGGATCTTCCCTGGTGACTGTCCAAGTTGGATGTCCCAGAGTTGATTTCAGCTCTGGCTTCCAGGAGGTTGACTTGCAAGAACAGCCTTGCTTCAGCTGCCTGGCAGGTGGTACCAGCCTCTCCCTAGGAGGCTCCAGGAAAAAGAGCTCTCTCCCTGCACCCTGGGGCAGCTTGCAGGATCGCCGGGCAGCTCTCACCGAGCTGGTACCCCTGGCACAGGGATCTCAACATGAAACTGCTGCCGCAGGAAGTTGCATTACAATTTCCTTTTCCTTGCTTTATGGTTAACCAGTGGGAAGTATATTTTCTTAATTGAATCTTGGATTTCTTGATTCTACAGAGAATTTTCATGATAATAGTAGGCTCCCATTTGCTATATACCCCCTAAGTGTCGACACTCTCGTAGGCACGGAAACCCTTGAAGAAGGGATTAACCTCCCCATTTTGCAGATAATAAAACTGACACTCAGAGGCATTAAGTAAAGTTTCCAAGGTCACTCCGCTTGTTAAAAATGTCCATCCTCCATCCTGCTTGGAGCAGTATCAACAATAAGGAAGTAGGCAGCTAATGAAAATGAATTAGGGTAATTTATTCTCTCAGTATGTCATCTCTACTAGCGTTTTCCTTATTCGTAATTTTATGTACAATTACATTAAATTACAAATAAAGAAAAACAGCAAATACTCAAAATTTTCTCCATGTATCCTGGTTGAATTACATCTAAATAAGTAAGAAACAGCTAATTAGAAATAAAATCACTTTAAAGAACCAAGTGCCAGGAAATATTCTTTTTTATTATTGTTGACAGTATTACAGATGTCCCCCATTTCCACCTCTTTGCTCCCCGCCACCCAGCCACCACCCCACCCCAGACCTTCCCCACACTATTGTCTGTGTCCGTGGATTATGCATATTCTTTTTATCTTGATATTTTATGAATAAATAACTATGTAGAGGGTCTACTCATCACAGACTTATCAAAATCTGCATTTATGGGTGTAAATCTCAGGAACTTGGGTAGCTCTACCCCCAAAAGATACTCTTTAAGGTGTGGGATTCTCACTGTCCTATTATTACTATTTCATCAAAATTATAATTCTAATCAAATTCACTATGAATGTTTTTGTAAGTAATATTATACATAATATATCATATTACTTTTAAAAGTTTTTGGAATCGAAGATATAATTTTACAATAATCCTAGGGTTAACACCCCCCCCCCCATGTGAATACATTTCTTACTTTAATTGCAAGTCAACAGGAAAATGTGGCTTAATTAGTAGAATTTTCCTTTTTAAAATAGAAGTGTTCCTAAGTAACTATGAGACAGGGCACATTAAAGACATTTACACAAAACACACACACACACACACACACACACACACACACACACACCTAAAATAGATTTAAATAGTTCTGCTCAAGCTGAAATTATGAAAGATGAGCGGTTCACTCTCTCCCTGTAGGTCAAGTTCATCTTCAGGCTTTGTTTTTCTTCAGGAAGGAATTGTCAAGAACCCAGCTAGTTCTGAGAAAAATGTCCAAAGGGAGGCATTGATTGTTGGATTTCCCCCACCAACATTTTTTTCCTCATCTATTTAGCTCTCCCACTTGCCTTCCTGTTCAGTGTCCCCTTCCACTTCTGATAACCCCCTTGCCCAACCTCTCCTCTAAGAGTCTCCTCTCTGCCTGTTCAGAGTTCTCACCACAGCCTAACCCTACTTGGAATTTCCACCTCGAACCAGCATTTCACTTCCTGTGCCTGCCTCCGCCGTTCCTGGCCAGAAGTCCACTTCTTCAGCCAAGTTAGGAAAACAACCTGACTAATCTAATTTCCATGGAAGTTTGTAGGCCTCCCATTATTTCTACGTTCCGGGGAGCATTCTCTTTGTCTTTTAGGGGAAGAGAGACATTGATGGATGAAGCTTCGGGGTATATTGTAAAGTGAAGTGAAGCCTTCAGGGCAGAAGGACATTTTGGAAGAAAGGTTCCGTTTCCTTTCAGCTTGCTCAGGGTTCTCTTAGCAAACGCCCTGAGTTCACATCTTGGCATCAGGGTTGACTAGCTGTGTGAGCAGGGAAAAATTACCTAAGCTTTATCAGCCTGTTTTCTTAGCTCCAAAATGTAGATAATAATATCCACCTCTAGGGTAATTGTGTTGGAAAAAATGTGGACGAAGTACTCAGCCCATAGTAGGCACTCAGGAAATGTTCCTGGTTATTAAGCGACAAGACCATGAAGCCAATCCTAGCTAAGAGGTATGAATTTCATCATTCAGCATCACCGTGGTCACAGGTGCCATCGGGGGAGCACGGTGACTCTCAGCTTTTCCTTAACCCAGCCTCTCAGGTGGTTCAGCACATTTATCACAGTCACGATCGTGGTCAACTGTGTGTGCATGACCCGCACCGACCTTCCAGAGAAGATGGAGTGAGTAGATTTGCTGTCATTCGCTGCCTTTCCTTTTTCCCCCTTCTTCTCTTCCTCCACGTGGCAGCTTCCCCCCCCTGTTATTTATTCTGTGGGGTTTCCTTTGGGTAATGTGGGATCCTATTGTTTATCTGACTTTGTAATGGTCATATATCTTCTCTGTAGACTTTGTTTCATATGATTCTCAGCTTTAAAGAGCTATACAATAGTGGTTCTCAACCTTGGCTGTGCGTTGGAATCTCCTGGGGAGATTTATAAAATATCGATGTTGGTATCTCAGTCTCAGAGGGTCCAATTTCTGTGATCTGGACAGATGGGATTCCTGCCAGATACACACCCATTCACCTGCTAGGTGCACACATGAATGAACTTTAGGGAAGGCCTACTCATGGAGAGTCAGGAACAAAATGGAGACAGAATGACTCTTGGAAAGAGAGTCAGGAACAAAATGGAGACAGAATGAAGAACAAATATATATTTGGAATTTGTTCAGAAAATAACCCATGAATGAAGCTGGGTAAGTTATCATAGCTCATATACTTAGCAAATGGAAACTCTAGTTTCAGAGTGTGGGAACTTTCCAAAAGCATCCTACACCAAAGCTTTCTGTAAAGCTTTCTTTTTCCAACTTTCAAATTTTTCTTGCTGAGGATAACATTAATATACACACAATAGGAAACATGTTCTCTTTCCATTAATAAGTTAAAGTGGGAAATCATGTGATCATCCTAATTGATGCTGAAAAATTATTTGATAAAGTTTGATATCTGCCTATGATTTAAAACTCTTGGAAAAGTAGGACTATAAGGGAATTGTACTCTGATAAAGGGTAACCACTTTAAAGAAAGCAACAAACATCATACTTAATTGTGAAAAGTGGCAAGCTTTCTCTTTGAGATCAGAAGAAAATGATAAGAAGCAAAGATGTCTGTTTTATCAGTTCTATTCAACTTTGTAAAGGGGGAAAAATAAAAAAAGCAAAGGAGACTATATCCGTGACCTCAGTTTAGGGAAAGATTTATTACATAGAAAATAAGAAGCATGAACCATAGAAGAAAAACCGGATACATTTTAATACATTAAAATTTAGAGTTCTGTTCATCAGAAGACTACTTTTTGAGAGTCAAAAAAGCAAGCCTACTGAGCAGAAAATATTTGCAACACATATACCTACAAGGTGTTTATCCAGAATAATGAGCTGTATGAATTCACCAGAAATATGTCAGAGCAACCAATTTTAAAATGAGCCAAGATTTAAATAGATATTTCACAAAAGTAGAAATCCAAATGATCAATAAACAGATAAAATATTCTTAACCTTCTCTTAATTAAGGACATGTGAACTAAAATCACACTGAAAGATTTCTATGAGTTTGTTGGATAGAAAATTTTTTGTTGACAGTGCCAAGTATTGAGAAATATATGAAGCAATAGAAGCTCATATACTGCCGGTGGGAACGCACATTTGTACAACCCTTTTGGAAAGCAGTGGATATTATCAAGTAAAGGTGAAAACACATATACACTGTGATCTCCTAATTACACTATTGGAACATTCACTCAACAGAAATAAGTACTTATGGGCGCGGGGATCCAGCTATAGAAAGTTTATGAACGTTGCCTATAAAAGGAAAACATTGGAAACAACCCAATGTTCATAAAGTTTTGAATACATTAAACATCTTCATTATGTTCTGAAAGTGGGATAACGTACAGCAAAGAAAATGAATACACTCTAGCGCACCACAAGGATGAGTCTCAGGAATATAATATTGAACAAAAAAAGCCAGACACAAAAGACGACCTAAGTATGATTCCATTTTTACAAAATTTAAAAACAGAAAAGCAAGACTACTATGCTGTTTAGAGATGAATACGTAGGAGGTAAAAATATAAATAAAAAGGCACAAAAACCCACAAAAGTTAGGATAGTAGTAACCTCTTGAGCAGAGGTGGGAGGATGTAATCGGCAAGGGGCTTGTGGGATGCTCATGGCGTTCCATTTTGTGACATGAGTAGTTTGTTATATGCTGTTATGGACTGAATTATGTCCCCCCCAAAATGTATATGTTAAAGCCCTAACTCCCCGCCTCCCCCCCCCCCCCCCCCCCCC
>NW_005871331.1:1149296-1154745 GCF_000147115.1 Myotis lucifugus
CAAGCACTCATTTTACAACTAATTTATGTTTCATGTGCATTTTTTATCGTGCATGTTACATATCAAAATAAAAAAGTCTAAGTACAAAGTAATTTAAAAAAAAATAAATGACCAATGCGTAAAATGCAGAATACTGAAAAACTATAAATCAGAAGATAGTAACTAGGTAGAGAGGTAGAGAAATGACTGTTAGTATTTTAGCTTATTGTCCTTCTCTCTCTCCCTCTCTCCCTCATAGATAGAGATAGAGATAGGTAGATGATACATAGATAGATAAAGAGATAGAGGTATATAATGTAGATATAGATATAAAGATAGAGGTAGAGATAGCAATAGAGATAGAGAGGGAAGGAGATAGAGTTCTAAAATGGCTGCGCTCAGGCATGTAAAATTTCTGTTTTTCTTCTGAACTTTTAATGCAAAGCATTTTCTCTCAAAACTAAAAGTTATTTGGGGATTCTTGTTAAACACGGAAGACAGCATGCATATGTTTTACCCCAACTCTCTCGAAATGCTGATAAAATGACAGCATGGGAACAAGAACGGTATAAATATACGAGAACAAAGGAAAGCGCAGAGGACACAAGATGTCAAAACAATCTCGGAAGACTGCAAGTGGGTGGAGGACTAGTAAAGGACTCAGCAGATCAGAGCTTGGTAAACTACAGTGCCTGCAGGGAGGGATAAGAATGAGGATGGAGGCATTTTACCCCCAAACCCCAGAGGCCCTGAAAACATTGACAGGGTATCCATAGCAAAACTGGGGAGTAGAAAGAGGAAAGAATGCGGGAACTGCTTCTAAAATAGCAAGAATTTAAAGAGTATTCTTTGAAGTTGGTAAATCAAGGACTGGAAAATAATTATATTTAACAATACATAGGTATGAAAAATATATTATTAAATACAATCAGATGATGCATAAAGCAGAGGGGAGCGGAAGAGAAATAAGATATTGTTTAAAGAGCTAGCATACCAAGGACAGTGCATTACATAGTTTTAATTATAATTATAAATTTATATTTATAAAGGCAACCACTAGAACTAAAATAAAAACAGTACTAAATTCAGAATCATGCACCAAAATAAAGCAAGTAAGATATACCTGATAATGAAATATTTGAAAAAAGTATTAAATACACAACATAAAGTAATATAAATAGTAAACTAAAATCAAACAAATCTGTCAGGTTAATAAATATAAATGATTTGATGCACCTGTTTTTTTAAAATTCATATGTATTTTTATATAACAAAGCTTTCTCCAACTTCATGTTTAATAAAATATATACTGCTCAAGGCGATGCAGAAAGGTCAAAATTAAACAAAGGGCGAAGATATAAGCAAAGGTAAACAAAAGAGAGCAGGAGGCATGATCTTAATGTAAGAGAAGGTGGAATTTAGGCCAAAAATCATTCAACAGAGCAAAATGTTTTTGTCTTTTTACCATTATAATTCACTACATCTTTGCAACAAATAATGTGGCAACAATGTCCATCAATCAAAAATTATGAGCATATAAGGGTAAATAGACAAAAAAACATTGTAAGGATGGGAAAGTTTAATTAATTTTCTTCAGCCTATGATAGGCCAAATGTATAAAAAATATACATGACATGAGTAATGTAATGAAAAGCTAGATCTGATGAACACATATTAAACTATATTCCCTGAAAAGTAGAGAATATACTGACTTTTCAAATGACCATAAAAATTGACCAAATATTAAACCACAACAAAACCTCAATAAGTTCCGAAAGAAGAAACAATAAAGAAAACATTCTTTGACCACACTGCAATAAAGTTAGAAAATAATAACAAAATCAAAAAAAGGAGAGGTCTTTCATTTGTTTTTTTTGTGTGTGTGTGTTGTTGTTGTTGTTGTTGTTGTTTTAAAAAAAAAACACCTCTCTTAAAAAACTCCTAGATGACAGAAAGACTACAAACTAAAATTATAGAATTTCTAGGGAAGAAAAAACAAGTCACACTTTAATCAGAAGCTATAGGGCGCAAGTAAAGATGTGCTCAGGAAATATCCATGGCAATGACGCATAGAATATGTATCAGTCAAAAATGAAAAAATTATTTAGATGCTTAACATAAAGCTAGACAAAAGAACAAGAAACTAATGAAAGGAAAACAGAAGTTAATAACTTAAGAGAAAAATTAATTTGTTAGATAATAGAAAAATAAATTCAAAAGCTATGGTAAAAAAAATAGGCCCAAACCTTTATACTGAAAAATGGCAAAACATTATTGAGAGAAATTTCTAAGTACCTAAATAAATTTAAGGATATCTCATGTTAGTGCTGCCCAAATTAATTTACAGATTCCATGAAATCCCAATAAAAATCCCAGCAGCAGACATTTTGTAGAAATTGCCTGAATAGATTTTACTTGCATGGATGAAGCAAAATTTGTTTACCTATTGTCCCATTGACAGGCATTTATGTTGATTCTAGTCAACATAATTCTCATATTCCGCCATCCCAGTTCTTCGGGGAATATCCTTACACGCATATCTTTGTACGCATAATATGGGTAAATGGGAGCAATGAATTCCTAGAAGTGGAAATGCTGGGTTGTAGGGACGCACAATTTTAATTTTTGAAATATTGCCAGACTGTTTTCCAAAGCTGCACCGATTTCCATTTCCACCAATTATTAAACTCATTCTTTAAAAAAATTTTTTAAAAATTGATTTCAAAGAGGAAGGGAGAGGGTGAGAGAGAGACAGAAACATCAATGATGAGAGAGAATCATTGGTCGGCTGCCTCCTGCACGCCCCACACTGGGGATCAAGCCCACAACCCGGGCATGTGCCCTGACCGGGAATTGAACCATGACCTCCTGGTTCATAGGTCTGTGCTCAACCACTGAGCCACGCCAGCCAGGCTTAAATCTATTCTTTATCAGATTTTTGTATTAACTAAATTGTTGACACGGTTTCCTTTATAAACACACTTTGAAAAAATATAAATGATAAAAATCTACCTAGCTGGTCCTCGTTCTAGAAATGGGTGTGACAGGTTTTGAATGGTGTTCAGTATCCTCAGCTTCACAAAAATGATCGGACTCCAGATTTTTTTTAATGCAAACTGATAACAGCTCTTGGCGGTGCCCTGTGTTGCCGGGAGCCCAAAGGAAAAGAGTCAATGTCCTTGGGTTAGACGGGCTACAAGAGCATGTTGTGTATTTCTTAGTAGAAATTAAACCGTAGCCAGTGAGGAATCAGAAGCTGATCCTATCGCCGTGTGGTTGATACAGTCTTTTGGACACAAGTGGTTCCCATTCCTTATCTCTCCTCCCTGACACTGTACCTCCCTGAAATGTTAGCTTTGCTCTGCTGCTGGCTGATAAAGTCAGCTCCCGCACCCTGCCTCCACACCCCCCAGCCCCCCCAACCACTACCACCACCTGCCTGCCCATCTGTCTGCTTGTGGGAATATTTATATATTTATACTATACTAGAGGCCTGGCACACGAAATTCGTGAGCGGGTACGGTCCCTAGGCTGACAAAATACAGCAATTTGGTTGCAGGGAAAAGCACATCGGAAAGAATGTTTTCTCACCTGGAAAAGAGCAGGTGAAGTGAAGCTGAAGCAGTAGTAGACAGGGGTGGCGGGGGGAGGGGGGGGCCTGGCCCTGCGTGGCATAAAGCAGTGTTTTGTGTCTTTGCAGATTCCTATGAGGGATACCGCACTGTATGCACGCTTTAGCGGATGCTTTTTAAAAATCAATATGGTGTTTGTGTGTTTGTCTAAATGGCTACATGTAGACTTATTTCATTTGTGGGTTTTTTGTTTGTTTGTTTGTTTGTTTGTTTGTTTGTTTTACTGCTATGTAATATTCTATAAAGATATTCTCCTGTATTTTCTTCTAAAAGCCATAATACAGGGTGGGGCAAAAGTAGGTCTACAGTTGTTCCTATGGAAAAGAATACAATCATGAATAAATAATAATACAAGGATAAACTGTGTTTATAGTACTCACAACTATAAACCTCCTTTTGCCCCACCCTGTACTTTCTTCTCTGCTTAGGTAGATAGTGCATCCTCCTCGACGTGTGTGTGTGTGTGTGTGTGTGTGTGTGTGTGTGTGTGTGTGTGTGTGTTGCATGAAATAGGCTTCTAATATTTTTCCATGTGTATTATCCTTACGACACCACTTTTAATAGGTCATCATTTCCCAAGTCATTCCTTCTACTACCTCAGTCATGCACCAGATTTCCATGCATACTCCATCTGTTTCTCTCAGGAATTTATTTGTCACTTCCCGAGATAACACCATGCAGATCTAAACGCTTTATGATATGATCCGACCTGGTTGATGATGGCAACCCTTCCTGTGGTCTTCTTGAAAATTCCCTGGTTCTTCCTCGTTCTTTACTTCTCCATATCAATGTAAGGATCAGCTTTTCAAGCTCTTATAATTTTATTGAAACTTTGATTGTAAATGCATTGAATTTCTTTATTACCACAGGAAAAATTGCTACATTTATAGTATCAAGACTTCCCCCACATCAGCATGGTGTATATGCCAATGTATCCAAGCCTTCTTTATATTCTTCCATAGCATTTCATCATGTCTTATGTACAGCTTTTACACATCTTATCTTACATTATCATTTGGTTATTTATTTTTATTGCTAAAATCTATTAATGTTTTTAACTTCTAACCTTTCTGAACTCTTTAACAAGTTACAGCATTTCTCTGTAGAGTCTCGGGTTTTCTGTTTGAATAGTTATATCATCTGTAAAGGATAATGAACTTGTTTCCTCCTTTAGGATTCTTATGCCACTTGTTCACTTTTCCTGTCTTATTGAACTGGCCAGGACCTTCAGCACAATGCTGAAGCTACTGTGAAATGATTTAGAGGCTACTGATTTTTTGCTACAAGGGTGAATGATGACTATGTTCTTTTTCTCTTGTTTTTATACAGTATACATCTAACGTTTCACTACTAGTATTATCACGATGACTATAGGATTCTCATGATTACAATCCTTTATCAAGTTATGGAAAGTTCTTTCCACTTCTGGTGTGTTAAGAGTTTCATAATGAATGGGTGTTGGTTTTTATCAACATTTCTGTATTTATTAAGCTTACCGTATAGTCTTTCATCTGTTAATATAGTAAGTTACCTTAATAAATTTACTAATCGATTTTTAATGATTCTAACTTGATCATTGGTGGATTCAGCTTACCAATATTTCAAGTGATCTATCTTGGTAAATGAGGCTGCCATAATCTTCTCTCATAAAACTGTCCCTTTGGGTTTGCTTTCCCATCTCCCTGTCTCACTGTCTTTCCTTCTGTATCATCCCTGGGAGCTCAAATTCTTTCTCATTTCTGTTTTCGCAGAGCAGTTCAGCTCTCTCCCATCCCCTACAAGTTTCTCAATAAGTGTTCTATGGATCTCTCTTGACCACCAGAAGTCTCTCAGTAGCC
>NW_005871331.1:1156514-1159693 GCF_000147115.1 Myotis lucifugus
CCGTCAAAGCTTCCCAACAACCTATAATTCTGAGTTAAGATTTTCTAATGCAGAAAACACAAAGAGTGGAGTTCAGGGGAAAACCAACAAAATATGGAAGCTGACAGCTCACGCAGCTGTCCAGCCAGAGATTTCTTCGTGAGTGATTTCAAACGCTATTTCTACCCTCACAGATATGAAAAACCAGTACTGCTATTCACGTTTTAATTTGATTTTTACTTTTATTGAAGATATACAGGCTTGTGGTTTAAAAGGTCGCGCCTCTATAAAGAGTCTAACAAAAACAGCAATTTCTTTTTTCTCATCTTCTCACCTCTAATTCCATATTTCTGAAGGCAAACCTCTCAACATTTTTACTTCTTCTATCTCCCTATCTCTAGTAATATACTCATAGTACTATTTTTTTTTTTCCATTTTAGATGTTACCTATTGGCTTTCTGTTATGGGGAAAAAAAGAATTAGGTCCACATATACAGACTCATTCCCTCTCGCACTCATCTTCCCATTAGTTGCACCATAAAGTTTAGTGAGATAATCAGACAATATGTACATTGTCTGGCTGCACATATCTATACTAATAAAAGGGTAATATGCTAATTAGACCAGACGTCTTTCGGACATTCTTCCTGACAAAGCCGGGAACTTGGCTGGCCTGCAAACCACCCTAGGCCCCTTGCTCAGGCTGACACCCCCCCCCATCAGGGACCCCCCCACCCCAATTGGGGGCGTGGGCAGCCTACAAACTGCCCAGGCCCCTTGCCCAGGCCACCCCTGCCCCCAGCGGAATCCCCACCCTGATCGGGGCAGGGTGGCCTAAAAACCCCGTGACCCCTGCCCCAGTGGCCCCACCCTCCAATGGGCTCCCCCCACCCCGATCCAGGACCCCCCTCAGGGCAGGCCAGCCAGCCCCCACCCATGCACCAGGCCTCTATCCTATATAATAAAAAGATAATATGCAAATTGACCCTAACGGCAGAATGACTAGAACGACCACTGGACCAGTCACTGTGAGGTGCACTGACCACCTCTCAGTCCCTTCCCCCAGCTGTCAAGCACCGATCACCCGATGGCGAATGGGGAAACTGGGGTGGGTGGCAGCGGGGGGCAGGGCCAGCTGTGGGCAGTTGGGGAAGATGGCCCTGATCGCAGGCCGGGCCTAGGGACTGTACCCGCATATGAATTTTGTGCGCCGGGCCTCTAGTGATTATATAATAGTGCTGCTAAGCAAATCCCATTCACAGCTGAGTTGTGCAGTATGTTTTGATTATATTTTCTTTTTGCATGTTTTTGCTCTCTCTGGAGTTAATAAGGATTTTATTTCTTCATTTGTTCACTAATTTATCACTAATTTGTTGCCAAACTCTTTAGAGGTTTAATTATTTATCACTAATTTGTTCCCAGAGGTTTAATTATTGTTTCAATTTATTCAAACACAGCAGGTTTTCCACCAGTTTCAAATTTTCTTGGGGAAACCACTCTTGGAGTGCTCCATCTCCTGCCTCAATCTAGTCTTTTTTATTTTTTTTTAAATATATTTTATTGATTTTTTACAGAGAGGAAGGGAGAGAGATAGTTAGAAACATCGATGATAGAGAAACATTGATCAGCTGCCTCCTGCACATCTCCTACTGGGGATGTGCCCGCAACCCAGGTACATGCCCTTGACCGGAATCGAACCTGGGACCCTTCAGTCCGCAAGCCGATGCTCTATCCACTGAGCCAAACCGGTTTCGGCGCAATCTAGTCTTAATGTTCTCTAGGCCCGATGCACACCTTTTTCCAGAGATTTTAATTTTCTTTCTCCATCCTCTTTTGGATTCCATTTATCTCTCCCCTACATCCCACATCTTCCTCTTTATCCATTACTTCCTTGTTTGGGTGGAGCACACCCTCTAGTAACCTTCTTAGAAGGGTAGATAGGAAGTGAATTTCCCGAGACTTTGCATATCTGTAATTGTCGTCATCCTACCCTTAACAGTTTAGGTGGAGAAGAAATGCTGCATTAGAAATTATTTTCTTCAAAATGTTGAAGGCTTTGTTTCATTGTCTTATAACCTCCAAGACTGTGCTTGAAAAACTGGATGATATTTTGATTCTCAGTCCTTGGTGTGTGACCTGTGATTGTCACTCCTTCAAAAAGAGAGGCTTCTCTTCGAGGACAGTGCTCTGAATCTTTTGATGTTATGCCTTGGTATGAGCCTTTCATTCATTTTTTTCAATATTTTTGGGTATTTGTAACTGAATACTTAGATCCTTCCGTTTGGGGAAATTTTCTTAAATTATTTCTTTGGTGATTTTTCCTATTTCTTTCTAAACCTCCTATTATTTAGACATTGTAACTATTGGTCTGATTCTCTACTTTTGATCCTTTTTATCACCTCATGGCCATTTCATTTTGTTCCACTTTCTGAGGGATTTCCTCAATTTTATCTTCAGCCCTCCCATTAATATTTTACTTTCCCTATGACATTTTTTATTTTAAAAGTTCTGTTTCTTCTTTGAATATTCTTGTTTATATCCTTCTGTCCTTGTTTTATGTATCCAGTTTCTTCTCATTTCTTAACTCTAAAATATTAATGACAGGGTTGTTTTTTTCTAACTTTTTTTCCTGCTTCCTGCATTGCCTCTTTCTTTCTTCCTTCCTTCCTTTCTTCTTTCTTTCTTCTTTCTTCTTTCTTTCTTTCTTTCTTTCTTTCTTTCTTTCTTCCTTTCTTTCTTTCTCTCTCTCTCCCTCTCCCTCTCCCTCTCTCTCTCTCTCTCTCTCTCTCTCTCTCTCTCTCTCTCTCCTCTTTCCTCTTTCCTCTTTCCTGTTTGGTTTCTTTAACCTTTGGTATTAGAAGCATCCTTAAAATTCCCGATGCTTGTTGGCTGGCTGTCCATACGAAAAGTGCGGCATCTTGGGCTATTAACCTGACTCCCGGGCTTCTAGGAACATGCTGCGGAGAGGAAGCAGGTGGCTGGGAGGGTTGTCTGCCTTTCAGTGTATACGTTTTTCCTTCATCATCCTGTCTCGGTGTGCAACCCTCTCCCTCGTGTTCACCTCTTGAGAGGATGACCATCTAATTCATTTCCAGTGCATGGGTGGCGTGGAGTGGGATCGCAAAAGCTCTGCTGCTTCTTGGAAAGACTTTCAAACTGTTCCAGCCCCTGCTTGCCCCCCTCGCCCCCCCCCCCCCCCC
>NW_005871331.1:1159925-1205654 GCF_000147115.1 Myotis lucifugus
CTCATCTCCAGAATGATGTTGCGTTCTCTACTATCTTTGTCCTAGTGGGTTTATGCTTTTAAAAAAATTCTTTTATTGTCATTTAAGAAGAATTTTAGAAAAGGATATTCAAAAAAGTCTTCCCTTTTTTAATACCAGTGTTTTATAATGTAAAACATCTAAAGTATCCAAGATTATAAGATTTAGGTGTGCATCTGGATCCCTTTGGTCAGTGGTTACACAGGGTAGTTCCCTGGGTTGGCAGCATTCACATCAGCTAGGAACTTGTTTAAAAAAAACAATTTTGGGGGCCCTACCCCAGACTTACTTAGTTAAGAATGCTGGGGGGTGGGGGTTGGGTACAAGCCCAGAAATCCATGTTTGAATGAGCCCTCCAGGTGGTTCCAATGCTTGTTAGAGTTTGAGAACCACTACTGTAGGTGATGAAGGGATTCTGAACATTTGAGAAACACCACCCCCCTCCCTTCAAATCCAACCAACAGAACAAAAGAGCAAGTTTGAGAAAATGTTTGTGGACATAGATGCTTTTTCCTCCATGACACCCAGCTGTTTCCTGCCTTATATGGCTTAGACTGGGATCCCTGGGCCTGGGCATGGCGTGAGAAGAAAAGACAGTCATAGTAGAAAAGTTTGGGGAGGACAAATATCGCAGGGTTCGGCCCTCTTCCACCTCTTCAGCCATCAACAGGTTAGAAGAGGAGCCTCCAGCTTCCCTCAGGGCAGGAACCTGGAAACTTGGGGCGTCCATTGCCCCCCTCCTACCATCTGAGCAGCAAATACTGCCAATCGCCTTAACCACACACCTTCTGCCCATTCCTCTGAGTTCCTGTGTCTGCGTCTTTTCTTCTTCCCCTTCCCCACCTTGGGGAGGATCTTCGCACGTTTTCCTTTGGAACCCCTCAGCAGCTCTCCCTCTGAGCTCTCTCCACCCTCCCTCCCCAGGTATGTCTTCACTGTCATTTATACCTTTGAAGCCTTGATAAAGATCGTGGCAGGAGGATTTTGTCTAAATGAGTTCACCTACCTGCGAGACCCTTGGAACTGGCTGGATTTTAGCGTCATCACCCTGGCGTGAGTATTTCTCCACCCTGATGTGGTGTGTGTGCGTGTGTGTGTGTGTGTGTGTGTGTGTGTGTGTGTGTGGTGGGGCGGAGGGGAGGACTGTGGATGTGCCCAGGTTCACACTCCGGGGTCTTTCCTCATTGCTATCTAGCTTCCTCATTTGGAACTGCATGGCCTGGGGGTTTGTTGCCACAGACTGTGGCTTTTGGGGTCACTTTCCAGGGTTAGTCCCATGTCCTCAGGGACCTCAAATCTGAGCTGGTAACTGGCCTGTCAAAGTAGATCGACAGGGCTCAGCCTTATACCTACCTGACAAGAAGGTCTTTCCTGAGCGACCAGTGTCTGCAAAGGCTGGTTGGCCAAGCCCACATGCTTGAATACCCACCCATACGTGTAGCACAAGGGACCCCCCGCCCCCCACAGCCCACAGCACATCTTCTCAGAGGGGCCATTCGGAAAGGTATTATGACAAGTCAATCAATGTTCATGTTGGTCTGTAGGTGGAAGTGCTATTGGACTCTCTGTCTCTTCCGGGTCCTTCCTAGGCTCACGTCACCCCCAGCCGTCCTTATCTGTGCTGCATGCATTCCCAGCGCCCCCTCCTTGCAGAGATGCTGACTGACTTCTGGTCCTATAGGTACATTAGCACAATGACAGATCTCCAGGGGATCTCAGGCCTGCGGACGTTCAGAGTTCTTAGAGCTTTAAAAACAGTCTCTGTGATTCCAGGTGAGCGGCTTTAACCAGCACATTTACTCATGGAGCACGTGCTGGTGTCCACAGCCTAGTGTCCTCCTTTGACTTTCACCAGAGCCCTATAATGTTCCGGAGCATGGTCCAGCTGGTGTGGCTCCGTGGTTGAGCATCGACCTATGAACCAGAAGGTCACGGTTCGATTCCCAGTCAGGGCACATGTCCAGGTTGGTGGCTCCATCCCCAGTAGGGGGAATGCAGAAAGCAGCCAATCAATGATTCTCTTTTATCATTAATGTTTCTCTCCTTCTCTCCTTCTCCCTTCCTCTCTGAAATCAATAAAATATCTCCTTGCACCTCTTTCTCTTTCTCTCTCTCTTAAAGTTCCAGGGCATGGACTCTTGGCCCCACTTACTATAAAAAGAAACTGAGGCCCAGAGAGTAGAAAACACAATCGTAAGTCCTCATTCCTGGTAAGAGGCAAAGTGTGACCTGGAAACCTAGTGTCTCAAGTTCTCATCCAATGCTCTGTCCACAGCATCGCATGGTCTCACCATGAATAAGTGACAAGAAGAAGGTCAAGTCCTTGTTTTATATTCTTGTTGTGGAGGTCAGGCAAGCCTCCGTCTAGTCAGATTCACATTTATCCCTTAAACCAAAGGTGTAAACTTGGAAATAAATAAGAAGGAAGGGGGAGGCAGCCCAGGGCTCTGGTGAGTGTCTTATAGCCATTTCCATAGATCTGAAAGCTTGAGCCTCAGCCCTGTCTTTAGACAACTGAGAAAAGAACTAGGTAACCCCTGATTACAAAGAATTCAGAAATGAAAGTATTTCACCAGAGCTCATCTTATTGGGCCCCCAAGATCTCTGTTGTCACCAGGAGCCCAAAGGAGACTTCCTGGTCTTTCCCATCATCCTCACACCCCACCTCACCCCATCCCCATTCCCATCCCAAGGCTTCAGTTAGGGGCTACTACTATGGGTGCCCACCTGCTGGCTAATGCTATGGAGTTCCCCTCAATCATCACACAACTCCACCACATGCCAGCTCCCAGCCCAGGGACAGACACAGGTAGTGTAGTGCTCAGTGGGTTATTTGTTGACCAAAATAACAAGGCAAGGATTGATCCCAGACTGCTTTCCTGGTCAGAGGTCATTCTGCTACCCTTGGAACTGCTCTCGCAAAGAAGGTGATTTCATTGGCAGAGCAGCAAACCATCTGTCCTTAAACGAGCAGGGGCCTCATTTTTGCTGCCAACTGGGCTTGGCTCTGACATAGCCCCTCTCAGATTCTCTCTGTTTCCAGTGTCTCTCATGGTCTTGGTCTACTGCCTCTGTGTTTTTGTGTCTGTGTCTCTCTTTTCTGTCTCACTCTGTCTCCTTGGATCTCTCTCTCTCTCTCTCTCTCTCTCTCTCTCTCTCTCTCTCTCACACACACACACACACACACACACACACACGCACACACGCACACACACACATACACACACACACACACACACACACACACTGGGTTCATGTGTCCTTAGCCTCAAGTTTCTCCCAGGATATTGAGGTAAGAAAAGAAATACAGATGCCGAGTGACTGGAATGAAGTTAGGTGCCTCATGATTATCATGATTAGCACAATGCCTGAAATATAGCAAGCACTCAATTCTTTTTTTAAAAAAATCTTTAAAAAATACTTTAATTAATTAATTAATTAATTTTTAATCCTCACCCGAGGATATTTTTCCATTGATTTTTAAGGAGAGTGGAAGAGAGAGGGAAAAACAGAGAGAAATATTGATGTGAGAGAAACACATTGATTGGTTGCCTCCTGCATGAGCCCCAACCAGGGCCTGGGCTAGGGGGGAGTCTATAACCAAGGTACAAGCCCATGACTGGAATTGAACCTGGGACCCTTCAGTCCACAGGCCAATGCTCTATCCACTGAGCAAAACCGGCTAGAGCTCAACAATTCTTTTTTAAATTGAATTGCTATTGTCAGGAATGTATTAGCTTTAAGATGATTAAAAAAATGCATTGCCTGGTATCAGTTGCCTCATCTTTACAATGGGGCAATAATCTTTACTAGGTTCATATGAGGAGCTAGGGTTGGAACTGCCATAGAGTTTGTAAAACGCCTCATACCTGTACGTAGTGAGAGGGAAGGATGGCTAAGATGCAGGTGTGCCAGGCACATGTGTGTGCTGGGTGTGGTACCTTATCCATGTGGGAGTATTGCTGTCATCTTCCCATAGGGCTGAAGGTCATCGTGGGGGCCCTGATCCACTCAGTGAAGAAGCTGGCGGATGTGACCATCCTCACCGTCTTCTGTCTGGGTGTCTTTGCCCTGGTGGGCCTGCAGCTCTTCAAGGGCAACCTCAAGAACAAATGTGTTAAGAATTGCACCGCTCTCAACGATACAGCCAATTACTCCTCTTATGAAAAACTCGCGTGGGATTTCTGCCATAATGACAAAGGTCTGGTTGGCAAAGAGCCCATATAGTCATGTATTTTGAGTCCTCTTTTCTGCTCAAATGCTTCTCCAGAGTTACCTTTTACTTTTTGATTTCCTATTTCTGTTACCAAATGTCCCTTTTACAAGGAAATGAGGTATAAGTCCAGGGGCAAGTCATTCTGCCTCTGCTGGGAGAGGCTTGAAGCTGAAGTCACTGCTCAGCCTTTCTCTTCCCAGATGGGCTTTTTCCTTCCGAGAGACCTGCATGTCCACTGAGGGCTCATAGCCGAGGAAACTTACCTCACTGGGGCGGAAGACTTACAGATGCTGCCCTCACCCCAAGGCTTGAGTTGTAGGGTTCAGAACCATATGTAAAGCTCCCACTTCTTCCTTTCTTTTCCAGACGCCTTCATCAATAAGCCAGGCACTTCTGATCGCTTATTGTGTGGCAATGGATCTGATTCAGGGTGAGTGTCCAACCCATGACATAGCTCCAGCGCCCAACAATCCTTTCTCCTTCTTGTCATCAGCATTTTCTTTTTCTCTTTTTTTCCAAATATATGTTTTATTGATTTCAGAGAGGAAGGGAGAGGGAGAGAGAGATAGAAACATCAGTGATGAGAGAGAATCACTGATTGGCTGCCTCCTGCATGCCCCCTATGGAGGATTGAGCCTGCAATCCAGGCACATGCACTGACCAGGAATCGAACCATGACCTCCTGGTTCATAGGTCTTTGCTCAGCCATTGAGCCATGCCAGTCGGGCATCATGAGCATTTTCTGGGCAGAGATTGGGCTACAGGTCCTAAAGAAAATGAGGAAATGAGTAAGTCATGGCTTCTGCCACCCCAGGGCTATGGGAGAGCATGTATAAGTTAGCTTCTGCTGTGTAACAAACAACCCCAAGATTTTGTGACTTAAAATACCAGCCATTTATTTAGCTCAGGATTCTACACATCAGCATGTTGTGCTGAGATCAATGTGGTGTTCTGGCATTGACTGGGTTCATTCATGCATATTCAGGGGCAGATTAGCTGGAGACCAGCTGATCTAGGATGGCCTCAGCTGGAGTGGTTGGTTTCTGCTCCATGAGAGAGAGAATGGTCTCTCATCCCCCAAGGCTAGCCTGGGCTTATTCTCATGGCAGAGTCAGGGTTCTGAGAGAAAGACTGAACGTGTCTCTTGAGGCTTAGAACTGGCACAATGTAACTTCTACTGCACTCTATTGACCAAGGCAAGTCAAAGGTCAGTCCAGATCCAAGAGGTAGAGAAATAGACTCCACCTTTTGATAGGAGGAGCTGCAAGATCATATTGCAAAGGAGTGTGGATACAGGGAGGAGAATAATCGTGGCCATTTTTATAAGCAATCTATCCCAGGAGGGGACTCATATATTATTAAATATGTTTTGTGTCAAATGCTCCACATTTAATTATCACATGGGTTTCATTATCCTCACATAACAGAGAAGACACACATGCATCAGACTTTGTCATTTCAAATCTTATGGAGGCCAGACACATGACAACAAATGAGAGGAGCGGGCTGGGTGGGACCCATGGCAATGGGAGTTCACGCTCCATGTAAAGGGGGCAGCCACTGCTCAGTGCAGCCTTTGGTTGCCATGAGGGTCCACTACTTCCAACTCTTCCAACTGTTAAAAGAGAAATAGGAAATTACAATTTTTATGTGAAATCTCCCAACTGTTAACATTGGCTACCGAATCCATAAAATGTCTATATATTATGGACCCAAATATTTCTGCAAGCCAAATTCAGCCTGCGAGCTGCCCGTTTGTGAGCTCTGGATGCTACACTGTGGAGACCCAGTGCTGTGCTAGAGGCTCCGGGGACTGTGGCAGCACAGGGAGGTGATGGTGTGAGGCAGGGGAGGTCAGGGAAGGTTTCCTAGAGGTGGTAGTTGAGAGTTGAAGAGCAGGATGGGTGAGTAAGAGTTTGAATGGAGGCCATTCCAGGTGGCAGAACGGAATGTGAGACAAAGAAAAGAGGGAGCCCCCCACCCCCAGGTTTGCCTCCTTCTTTGACCACTAGAGCAGATGTGAGCAGAAAGAGCGCAGGAAACAGATCAGAAGGGCTCACCTCTCCCACCTCCCAAGGAGCTAGTGAACCCCTCACCTGTAGGTTTGGCTGGGGGCCTGGAAGATCAAAGCCCACATGACCCTACTCCCTGTTGCCCAAGTGGAGCTAGTGGTACCTATACGGAGCTCTGCCTTAATCAGCTCACTAGGAAAACAATCTCAGATAGAGCTGAGGGATGGGTGCAAACAGGAGAATTTGATCAACATAGGCTTCTTGGCCTCTTTCTTTTTTTAAAATATATTCTATTTATTTTTTACAGAGAGGAAGGGAGAGGGATAGAGAGTTAGAAACATTGATGAGAGAGAAACATCGATCAGCTGCCTCCTGCACACCCCCTACTGGGGATGTGCCCGCAACCAAGGTACATGCCCTTGACCAGAATCGAACCTGGGACCCTTCAGTCCTCAGGCCGATGTTCTATCCACTGAGCCAAAGCAGTTAGGGCTGGCCTCTTTCTTCACAAAGCACTTGGCATTTGGTTCTTTGACTCAGGGAGAGAATTGTTCTGATGTCAGCTTTCATTTGCCTTTGACTTAAACTTAAAATAGGGCCCCATCAATGTCTCTTTCCTGTCTGATAATGGCATTTCTCATGGCAATGGCTCCAGAGTAGCCCATTCACTGGGGTCCATCCATGGGTACCCCCTTAAGCTCCAATAGAAGCCAGACCTCCTGTTGGGCAGGTCCTGGACAGGTAGTGGAGGAGTGGATAGACCTGGGATGGCAAGTAGAGGCCAGCTCAGGACAATGGGCAGAGTAAGCCCTGAAGGGCATGTCATGACCAGCAAACCTGGGACCTATGCTGGCCTTCAGAGAAGCAGAGCCCTGAGCAGAGGCCCACATTGACCAGTGGCCCTGTGGCAGAAAAGCCTGGGGTGTTAAGGTGGGAAACACATAGTAGGGAATACTTGATGATTTTCAGCATTCTTTCACATACATCCTTCTGGTAGCATCAGGTTAAAAGCAGCAGGGATTTTAATTTACATTTTATATATCATCGTTACTATGCTGCAGGCATCAGGCAAGAGGCTTTGTACCATGATCTCGTGTCATTCTCAGAGCAGTTAGCTGTTGATGCGTAGCAGCTACGGTGGGGTTCTACAGAAGGCATAGAAATTAGATTGCCCTCCGAGTTCACTAGCAAACCTACAGGTGAGGGGTTCACTAGCTCCTTGGGGGAGCAAACCAAGAGGCTGACTATAAATGTGGGTCTACAATATCTGGGAACCAAGGTTGGAGATAGAATTGGGATTGATTATAACAGTGATGGCGAACCTATGACACACGTGTCAGAGGTGACACACGAACTCATTTTTTTGGTTGATTTTTCTTTGTTAAATGGCATTTAAATATATAAAATAAATATCAAAAATATAAGTCTTTGTTTTACTATGGTTGCAAATATCAAAAAATTTCTATATGTGAAACGGCACCAGAGTTAAGTTAGGGTTTTTCAAAATGCTGGCACGCCGAGCTCAAAAGGTTCGCCATCCCTGGATTATAATCAACTTGTTGGGGCTCTAATCAGTTGTATGGATCCCAGGCTTGAGTGTTCACATGGACGTCTGAAATAAGGAGAGCCCCAGAGGCTGGTGTTGGTGAGGGAATCCTAGAGTAGTAGATCCCAGAATGCAGATGTGGCATTACTGTTTCCTTGACCAGGCCAACCCACGAGGGTGGATGACAGAACCTCACAGGCCCTGAGCTTAGAGATATTTCTCAACATCAACTTACCCTCTCATTAAGACAGAGAGGAGTCCAGCACTCCCACCCCAATGCTCACCAAGAAATCATCTTCAATTTGACATTCCTTTATAGGTCAGTCTCCATAAGCTACTTGACAGTTATAGTTCTCCTTTTAAATAAATACAATTAAATTATAGCATTTTAAAGCATGAGAGAGAGAGAGAGAGAGAGAGAGAGAGAAAGTGCTCAGTGGGTGGAAAATTGTTTCATTGGTATATATAATTGGTAGGTAAACTTGGCTAATGTGAGTCCTCCTTTAATGGACAATTCTGCAGGTAATGCCAACAGGCTCAGGTGTTAGGTCTGTGTTATTCATACCAGCTCTCCCACCCCTGGTGTGAACTTGCAAAGAACTCTTCACCTTATAGGGTCATGTCTGAGCAGTCTGCCGGGCCACTTCTCTGGGCCACTTCCTTCTGCATGAAACTCTGAAGTGAGAATATTGTTACCCCCATTTAATGGGCAAGACAAACTGAGACCTAAAGAGACTAAGTGTCCAAGGTTATCTGGCTCATAAGAGGAGGTTCAGGCCTTGAATTCCAATCTTCCCACAGCGCCAGGCTGCCTTGCCCCCAATAAACAGGGTGCTGTGCAATTGATGACCTTCTCTTCTCTTGCTGCAGCCACTGCCCTAAAGGTTATTTCTGCAAGAAAACGTTTGACAACCCAGATTTTAACTACACCAGCTTTGATTCCTTCGCTTGGGCTTTCCTCTCAATGTTCCGCCTCATGACACAGGATTCCTGGGAACGCCTCTACCAGCAGGTATTGATCTGCATGTCCCCACACAGACTTGGTTGAAGCCGAAGGGGTCAGCTTCAACATGGCTACATTTTTCCTGGAGGAACCTGACAATGTCAGGGGCCCATCTACTCTGGGCACATGTCTCTCTTCTTTCTCTTGAATCTACAGACCCTGAGGGCTTCTGGGAAAATCTATATGGTCTTTTTCGTGCTTGTCATCTTCCTGGGATCTTTCTACCTGGTCAACTTGATTTTGGCTGTCGTCACCATGGCATATGAGGAGCAGAACAAGGCAACCATGGATGAAATTGAAGCCAAGGAGAAGAAGTTTCAGGAGGCCCTCGAGATGCTCCGGAAGGAGCATGAGGTCTGTGAGGGGTGGAAGCTTTGTGAAATCTGTTGCAGGCTGTACAGTCTTAGGCAGAGGTTTGGACCAGTCCCTTAGATTAAGGCACTTATTCTCAGGAACTTAAGGAAGATTCATCTTACCTCAGGGACTAGCTTACATCATGTTTTCTTAAGAAGAAGAACCTGAGTGAAGAAGTTAGGTAAGTGATTTATTGAGGGGTGCCCTCAGAAGATGGAGAGTGAAGGAAGCAGAATAGGGTAGGGTAAGAATTAAATGAGAAAGTAGCCTCAGCTACAGACTACATTTGGCCTGATCCCATGGGAACTCTGGGGCATGCTTGTATCATGCTAACTTGAAGCAAGAGGGCCCGCCTTTTGTACCCTCATACCTGCCCCAGCCAGATGTACAGTCAAAGGAAACTTTCTGCAGAACGCTGCAGCTGTGAGCCATTAGCAGCAAACACTCCAGCAGCTGGAGATGAGTGTCCTGACCAGGTAAAAGGGATCTGGACAGGTCATCAACAGGGTCTCCTTTGAATAAGAGAGGTGACCCAGAGGTAGCTCTTCCTGCCGTGTCTCAATCCCACCACCACCCAAGCCCTCATCCTGACTTCCTCTGTTTCAGATGCCTTCAGCTCTGTGACACCCCATGTCTGGGGGACACATGTACGCTAAGCTCAACCAGATACTGTTGGCTGCAGCTGCTGTTCTCTCTCCTCAGGTGCTGGCAGCAATGGGGATTGACACCGCCTCTCTCCACTCCCACAGTGGATCACCTTTAACCTCCAAAAGAGCCAATGAAAAAAGGCACAGAATGAAGCCAAAGGTGTCAGATGGCTCCACAGATGACAATAAATCACCACAGTCTGAGCCTTACAACCAACGCAGGATGGTAAGGGGCTCAGGTTTGTGCTCTAAAGATTACCCACCGTTGCAGCTGTTGTATACGTCGGTTTGCAACAGGGAGCTAGCTGGAGGCACAGACCTTGACCTTGGGTTTTAGTAAAGCCAGACCCCAAAATTGTGGCCTATACCAGGGCAGGGTCATTATGGATGGGAAAAGATGGTGGATTATAAAGACTTTGATGGGTAGGGATGGAATCAACAAGACTGGGACTGGAATGTGGAAAAAGTAGAGGAGTTCAAAATGACTCCCAGGTTTCAAGCTTGGGCAATTAGATGGGTGGGATTCTAAGTCAGGAGCACTGGAGGAAGAAGCTAAGTTGTTGGAAAGTGGTGAACCCATATTGGGCATGATAACTTCGAGGTGTCTGTGGACCTGTGGTCATCCTGAGTCAGCTTCCTTCTGACACGCTCACTGTCTGCAATTCTGTAACCTGGAGGGAGGTTCTTGTCCGTGGTGCTGAAATCATTTGCAAGCTTTTTTCTGACCTCATGCCTCAGCCCCTACAGCTCAAGTGCCTACCTATTGTTGGCACAGAAGATCCCAGCACCCATCTCTGTGATAGTGTCCAGTCTGGGAATAACTTGAGTACCTCACTGCAGATCCTGTAGCAATTCTGCCCCACAGAAGCCTCTACCTCCCACTCTAAGATTCACGGTCCTCACCAAGTTTCCTCCCACCACCTTCTTCTCCCTTCAAAGTCCTGTGTGCCCCACCCATGCCCTTTCCACAGGCCTGAGAGATAATAACCCCTTTGTGGTACAATAGTACCCATTCTAGTTGTATGGGAAAAGGGATAAAAATGTCTATTTTGGAGCCTTCTGACTCTCACTTCCTTCTCAATCTCTTTTCCTGTGCTCATCTGAAGGACATTTCACTTTTTGGAATACCATCTGTACAACCCTCAAACTTGTGTGTGCAACAAGCACACAGACACACTCACCTGCACACTGGCCTCAGAGACACCCACACTTTAGCATTTATCAGAGTTTGTGTCCTTCCCTTCCTTGCTCCGCCTCTTGAGGAACACCTGGCATGCACAGGGCACAGTTCAGAAGAAGTTTCAAGGGGGATTTGACCAGGGATTTGACAATCAGGATGAATTGCAGCTTCAAGGAGATGTCAATGATACTCTGAATTGGGATTTAAATTTCCCCATAACTCAGCACCTGGATTTCCAATAATTGTTGGGTGTATGTGGTTGTCTTTCCAGCTATGCTCACCTTCAAAGGGAAAAAAGAGGAACTATGTCTTGTTCATTCAACAATACTAGGTGCTTGGTATGAAGAGATTACTAAAACATGGTCTGTCTCCCAAGGACTTCCATCTGGATGGAGGTGGCAGGCATAAAAACAGATACATGTTAAACACTCTATCAGGGACAAATAAATGGTGTTTGGGAAATAGAAGAGGAAACACAACTCTTACAGGATTGGGCTGTATCAGGAAAGGCTTCACTGGAGGAGAGAATCATTAGAATGAAAAGTAAATAGTGAGTAGGGGGTCCTCCAGTAACTGAGACCTGGGAGGGTTTGGGGGTATATTTTCCAGGCACAAAGAAGAACATGTACCAGCAAAGACAGGAAGACGCCATTTGGGCAATTCTTTAATGCTACCTGGTTAATTGGAGGCCATGCAAGAAGGCATCCCCTTCCTCTTTTCCCCGGTATATTCATGTGGTAAATAGACCATAGGCAGTTTTTATATAAAGCCATTTTCTTACCATCAGAGGTGAGAGAATGGTTGGAGGGAGCTAGGAAAGACACAGTTAGGGTCTCAGGGAACCCACAGGAAACTGGTTTGTCTGCTTGGATGATGCATGTTATGGCAAGTCTAATACTTAAAATCAGGAGTCATTGCTGCCCTGGCCTGTTTTGGTCAGTGATTAGAGCGTCGGCCCAGGAACCAAAGGATCTGGAGCTTGATTCCCGGTCAAGGGCACATAAGTCAGTTGCAGGTTCAATTCCTGGCTCCAGTTGGGGTGTGTGCAGGAGGCAACCAATTGATGTGTCTCTCTCACATTGGTATTTCTCTCTCTCCACCCCCTCCTCCCCTCCACTCTCTCTAAAATAGTCAGTGAAAAAAATATACTCAGGTAAGGATTAACAAAAAAAAAGAGAGAAGTCATTGCCCACAATAGGTTAATTTTGAAATATTAATTGTTGGCTAAGGAGGCACTGCCTGTTAAATATGGGACAAAAAAATTCTTCCTCCTTTCTTTTTTTAAATATATTTTTATTGATTTCAGAAAGAGGAAGGGAGAGGGAGAGAGAGAGAGAAACCTCGATGATGAGAGAGAATCATGGATCGGCTGCCTCCTGCACGCCCCCCAATGAGGATCAAGCCTGCAACCCGGGCATGTGCCCTTGACCGGGAATCAAACCCGAGACCCTTCAGTCCACAGGCCAACGCTCTATCCACTGAGCACACTGGCCAGGGCTCTTCCTCCTTTCTTTATAGGTTTGCTTAATGCCCAAGTACAAATAATTTGGTTGTCCAATCTTTAATAAGGATTTACTGACTCTGCTACTTTGCTTCAAAAGCGAGAAGGGTTTGTGGATTTTTATGAGTCCCATGTTCCTTGGACATATATCCTAGGCAAAGAGTGCTCTGTTTACAATCTCAGGATTTCAATGATGGTTGCTGAAACTCCTGTGAGTTAAGGGGATAAGTAAGGAGACCGCTAACGGACAAGATGCTCAGTTTTGGTAGTTTAGTAAATAAAAGAAATTCTTGATGTAAAAAAATGTCCAGAGCTGTAAATAATTTTTTAAAGATTTTTAAAAATTGATATTTAGAGAGAGAGGAGGGGGGGAAGAGAGAGAAACATTGATGTGCGAGTAACACATCAACCAGCTGCCTCCTGCACGACCCCCACCAGGGATTGAGCCTGCAATCCAGGCATATTCCCTGACAGGGAACTGAACCAGCAACCCCTCAGTACCGGGACAATACTCAACCAGCTGAGCCATGTAGGCCAGGACTGTAGAGAATTTTTATGAGTTTGTTTGAGTCAAATTAATGACACTTGCTGGAAAGTACGAATCCCAATGGATTGAGGAAATGCTCCTGAAAATGGCAGTTTTAACACTTTATACATCAGCATCAAAGGGGAAGATGTAAGGAGGTTACATGAAATCCATGGGTGAGAGATTAGGGAGGCAGGAGAAAGCAAAAACAGGAAAATCTCAGAGATTGGATAGAGAGTAAAATGAAGAGACACATACTTCTTTTACATTGGTGGATAAAGGGTAGTTAACATTTACAGCACATAGAGATGGTATGTGGGAGAACAAGATATCAATCAGGGGTTCTGTAGTCTCATATACTGGTGGGAGATTGTGTCCTGAGGAGTCTGGAAAAGGGGAATTACCCTGACATTCCAAAGGTAAGTTATCATAGATGCAAAAAGATGATAGATAGGCTCAGTTAAGGTAAAATTGACCTTTGCTAATGAAGATACTGGCCTAGGACATGACTGCCTTTTGTTAGGAAGTTTTCATTTCAGACCATCCTATTTCATTACATTAGGTCTCTTGCAGGTCACCCCTGAACTTGTTAGGTGTAGTATGTGTCCTCTTTTTTGTCCACAGAAGTAAGGAAGGGGGAAATTTTCAGCAGTATGATCAGAGTTTGGTAAGAAGTCAGTGTTTAGATTTTATTTTATTTTTTTTTAAATCTTTATTGTTCAGATTATTACATTTGTTCCTCTTTTTTCCCCCCATAACTCCCCTCCTTCCAGCTCCCACCCCACCCTCCACCCTCACTCCCCACCCACTGAGTTCATCCATAGGTGCATGATTTTTGTCCAGTCACTTCCCGCATCTCCCACACTCCTTTTCCCCCAAGAATAGTCAGTCCATTCCCTTTCTATGTCCCTGATTCATTATAGTCACCAGTTCATTCTGTACATCAGGTTATTTATTCACTTGATTCTTAGATCCATTTGTTGATAGATGCATATTTGTTGTTCATAATTTGTATCTTTACCTTTTTCTTCTTCTTCCTCTTCTTAAAGGATACCTTTCAGCATTTCATATAATACTGGTTTGGCGGTGATGAACTCCTTTAGTTTTTCCTTATCTGTGAAGCTCTTTATCTGACCTTCAATTCTGAATGATAGCTTTGCTGGATAAAGTAATCTTGGTTGTAGGTTCTTGGTATTCAGCACTTTGAATATTTCTTGCCATTCCCTTCTGGCCTGCAAAGTTTCTGTTGAGAAATCAGCTGACAGTCGAATGGGTATTCCCTTGTAGGTAATTGAGCCTCTTTCTCTTGCTGCTTTTAAGATTTTCTCTTTGTCTTTTGCTCTTGGCATTTTAATGATGATGTGTCTTGGTGTGGTCCTCTTTGGATTCCTTTTGTTTGGGGTTCTCTGCGCTTCTTGGACCTGTAAGTCCATTTCTTTCTCCAGGTGGGGGAAGTTTTCTGCCATTATTTCTTGAAATAGGTTTTCAATATCTTGCTGTCTCTCATCTTCTGGCACTCCAATGACTCTGATATTAGTCCGCTTAAAGCTGTCCCAGAGGCTCCTTACACTATCTTCACACTTTCGGATTCTTTTTTCATTTTGCTTTTCCAATTGGGTGTTTTTTGTCGAATCTTTGGTTTGATTCTTGTGCTCCTCTGGTCTGCTATTGGGTATAATATTCTTTATTTCAGTCCGTGTATGCTTACTTTCTAATTTCTTTATCGTAGCATCGAGGGTCTCATTAGTTTTCGTGAGGCTCTGCACAAATTTATGGCAAGCCCTCAAAATTGCGATTCTTAGCTCCATATCCTCCATTTCTGTCATGTTTTTTTGTCTCCGCATCTTTTATGCTTTCTTGGTGCACCCCCTTGTGGTCTCTGTGTGCAGTCTTGTTCTAGCCAAGCCTTAATTGTTGTAGTTAACACTAGAGGGATTTGACCACCAGGCCGACTGGCTGTGGAAATCAGCTGTGGGAAAACTTCAGTCCTCTGGGGAGGCGCTAGTCCAGCCCTTGCCTGAGGCGATCGGCAAATGGCTGTGCGCAGGGTTTGGGCGGGGCGGGCTCAACAGGGCGGGGGGAGGGAGCAGCTATGGCCGCTCTCAGTCCGTCCCCAGGGGCTCTGCCTCTCTGTCCCAGCAATCGCTGCAAACCTCAGAGGGGCCGTAGCCAGACAGTCCCGCTTCTCTCGTTTGAGTCTGGGTCCCTAGAGACTCGCCCAGATCTGTAGCCCAGAGTCTGAGACTCGCTCCTGATTGAAAACGACAATCGCGCCCTCAGCCGCCAGCCCGCTTTGCGCGCGCACCCTCACCACTGCACCGCCGTACCTTTAAATTTTCCACACTGCGCCTCCGCTGAGCGTCGGAATGCTGTTGTTTTTGCTTCTAGTTGAAGAGACTCTCCTCAGCCAGCCTTCCCGTGGTTCTGGTTGATGTCCGCTCCGACTTTTAGTTGTATTTTTGAAGTGGTTGTCCACGGCGGCAGCCTCCGGTGTTTACCTATGCCGCCATCTTCCTGGAATTCCCAGTGTTTAGATTTTAGAAAAACTATATGACCTATGGACATAATTGATAACTTGTTATGGTCAGGTTCCCACGATGGCCATGGGAACTAGTGCACCCAGCAACCTGACCCTCCCTGAGCTCTGGGCCTATGAATTAGTTCCTTTTCTCTGGCAACTGTAGGTCACACAATTCCCTCAGAGGCAGATTTTGATGGGAAATGTTTATTGATTTGGAGGAATGTCATTATTCTTCCAGGAAATTAGGCTGTAACTCTCCCCTCAATCTCCCCATTGTCGACTATTCAAAGTTTGCCTCAAGGGATCCTGGAAGCTTATTGCACGGCAAAGCTCTTGTCTTCTCCTTTGCCGCACATGTAGGCTGAGTCTAATGAATTGTAGAACCTAATTTTCAGGTCATAAAGTGCACTGGGTCATTCAACAACCATTTACCAAGCACGTTCCAGAACTAGTTCACATAGCAGAGTCTCCTCAGGTCACAACTTGCATGTGGAGTAGCCCGATGGCCAAAGGCTGGTAAACAGATGACACATCTGATTGAACCACAAGGTTGTCCTCTAACATGTCTTTGGCCAGGAGGACCTATTTGCTGATCTTAAGCATCCTAGAATCTGTCATCTCTCTTGGCTTTTTCCCAGGTTGTGTCAAGAATATTTTCCCCTATTCTCCCCTCATGTTTACCTAGACGACCCCTTCATTTGCTACTAGATGGTCATGAGAATAAGGGTAGGGAAATGGGAATGAGCAGAGCCAGGTGCTGGGCTCCAGACTGTCCTGCAGGGTGAGCTTTCAGCCTCCTCCTTTCCTGTTCCTCTGGGGCAATGCCCAGTCTTTCCTAGGCCTCACCTCTGGGAGACGCCGGGCTAGCCATGGCAGTGTGTTCCATTTCCGGGCCCCTGTCCGAGACGGCTCATTCCCTGATGGGGTCACAGATGATGGAGTCTTTCTTGGAGACCGAGACAGCTATCGGGGCTCCCTGCTGTTGGGTGGGAGTATCAACCAACCAGGCCCTCTCCCTAAGAGCCCGCTGCCTCAAGCCACCAACCCTGAAGAGGATGGACACCCCCCACTGCCCACTGGTGAGCATGGACCTGGAGTCACAGAAGGCTCGGTGAGTTTGGGAGTGTTCTTTGGGGCTGCTCTCCAGTTAGAGGCCTTGGGCCAAGGCATTCTGAGTGTCACCCATGAAAGGGTCCTTTAGACTTCATTCTGCCCAATACCTACCATTCATCCCCATTTTACTGACTGGACAAGTGAGACCCAGAAAGAGAGGTTGGGTTTACCTGCGTTCAAACAGGTTTTCTGGTTTGCTCTGTAAAGGGATACAAATTATTTTCCAGTTGATCCCATATTTTCTTCAGTGTTTCTCTGTCCCCACTTGCTACCACTGCTTTAGAGATAGGCCTGCTTGCTCTCTGGATAAGTAAGAGAAAAATGGAAGATTCTCTGCCTCCCTGGGGCTCTGTGCAAATTACTCTTGGCTAATGGCACCCAGAGAAATCCTAGCAGGTGCCCTGGACAGACCTGAGCAAAAGCAAAGTAGGCAACAGTGACTGAATGGTCAGTACTCTCAATAGAATAATCACAGAATGTTATGCCAAGCCAGGGACTCCTCATTGGATGGGGAGCCATGATAGATGTGAGCTCTCCATCCAGTTGCAGAAATGATGCTGCTAGTGTTTCTTGGTTGCCCTGGCTGGCCTCTGACACACAGCAGTTTGTAAATGGACTTGTGAGCAGACCACTGGATGGCTCTTCTGACTTGGATAAGTCTTACAGAGTTACCTCGGCTGCATCTCTGATGGGATGCCAGCAAGAAACAGATGAAGGAACCGCTCCAACGGGCAAGAGTTTAGAGGAAAACTTTCATGGGATAGGCAGGGCTCTGGGAGCTAAGAAGGGACAATGAGGTCCCTAGAGACCAGCCCCGTGGGAAGCTGTATGTGCCGAGGCTGGAGAGGCAAGAGGAAGGACCAGAATCAGGACTCAGCAAGAGCTAATGCTTTGTGTAGAGGCGGCTTCACAGAACTTGCCATCTCAGGTAGAAAATTACAGCCAGGGCCCAGCCACAGCCCAGCAGGGGGAAGCCAGATGGTAGATCCAGGGCTCCTCTCTCCTTCCAGCCTCTAATCTCCTATCTGTGCCTCCCATTGGTCAAACCCAACCAGAGCCAGAGGGTGAGGGTGATGCGTACACAGGACTGGGCAGAGAAGAGAGAGTAGGTCTTTAAGGACCAACAGGAATCCCCAGCACAGAGTCCTGAAGTCAAAGCCAGTCTGCAGGGCCCCCTCAGGGGTGCTTAACCTTCTAGAAAATGCCTCATTCAAGAAACCTTATTATTGATCCCTAGATTACTACTTTCCTAGATATTCCAACTTGGATACATTTTTGGTAAATTATTTGGCTTGTGCAGGATTAAGGCTTTAAGCCCTTCTGTGTCACACAAACCTGGGTTTCAATCACAGCTGTGTCATTTACTGACTGAGTCACCTTTAGCAAGTCCCTTAAATTCTTCACACCTCCATGTCTCCCCTTATAAAAAGGCTTCTAAATAGCTGAAGGGTTCAATGGAATCAGAAAGTGCCTACATTTATACACAGGAGTCTAACGAATAACTCCAGTATCTGCTAGCATCTTTGGTTGAGTCCTCATGATTGGAAACTTTCTTTATATGTATTAAGCACTTACTGTATACCTATCAGCTTCAGCCATGGTCAGTGCTCAGTAAATGATTGTGAATTTGGGTTCTGAATGGTTTGTGCGGTGCTCAGTCAGGTGCTGTGGGCTTTGGACTCCCCACATCCAGGGAATGTGGGTGATAGAGGTTGGGGCTTGGCATAGGACCCAGACAGAACTTCTGATTGAAGACCCAAAGAGGGAAGTGTCAAATAACTGAAAACTGGACAATGAACACTCACAAATGTCCCTCAGAAAGAAAGAGACTGTGTGGAATTAGAACCCAGGTTATATGAGGAGAGGGAAATGGGCCAATGAGAAGGGAGGTCCAGAAAGCCTATCGTGGAGTAGAATACATACCATGCATATTCTGTGTGAATGTCATATGCACAGCCCAGAGGACATCTCATATGACTGCCTGGCCTGCTGCTCCTCTCCCTTTGGTAGAAGCCCTCCCCGACCTGGTGCCAGGTCCCTGTCCCAGGGCAGGAGTTTGCAGAGCCTCGGGTGAGCCCAGGCCACTCTGTTAGCTGCAGACCTGGGCTCGGGCTGCACCCCAGCTCTGTGTCCTGCTCGTCATGCTTGAGTTCTTATCCCAAGTTCAAGCAGCAGCCCAGTATCTCTGAGCGTGACTGCCGAGGGACCCAGCTTCACTGGGCAGCTCACAGCTACAAGAGACTGGCCGATAGAGGCCGAGTGAGCTCTCTTTGCCACTGAAAAGCCATCAAGTCAAATCTGGGGAGAGCCCTGACTCTGCTTGTGTCCCAGCAGGCGTCTGAAGCAGGACAAACGAAGACGTTCTTGACAGCAGAATACTTGAATGAACCCTTCCGAATCCAAAGGGCGATGAGTGTGGTCAGTATCATGACCTCCGTCCTCGAGGGTAAGTGCTATTCATTGGAAGGTCGCTGTCATGAGTCCCATGTGAGCAGCAGGGGGGATGCCCCAGCCCTGTGTCAAAGGGCACCCGTCTCTGTGTCCTGGGATCCTAAACACGCCTCTTTTTTCTGCCTTTGGCCCATTACCCTTAGTCAACGTGGGGTTTTTGGAATGTGGATAATTTTTCAAATAGCAACCGTGAAATACAAACAGCTTGCTTTTTCATTTATTCCCCAGAACTCTCAGGCTTCCTCCTTCCCTCTTTTCTCGTGTATTTACCCATCAGCAATAGTTTGTTGAGCACCTGCTCTGTGGATGGCATTGTTCCAGGTGCTGAGGATTCAGTGGTCAGCAAGCTGGAAGCCCGCCCTCATGGAATCTACATCCTGGGGCTGGGGTATACAGATGATAAGCACAAATAGGTATTCAGGTAGTGATAAGAAGTAAAAGAAAAATTCAGGAAGGAAGGAGGTGGAGAATAAGGAGTTAAAGAAGGGGATAGTGTTTTTAAAATATATTTTTTATTGATTTCAGAGAGGAAGAGAGAGGGAGAGATAGAAACATCAATGATGAGAGAAAATCATTAATAGGCTGCCTCCTGCATATCCCCTACTGGGGATCGAGCCCACAACCCAGGCATGTGCCCCTGAGCAGAATCGAACCCAGGACTTTTCAGTCTGCAGGCCGACGCTCTATCCACTGAGACAAACTGGCTAGGGCAGAAGGGGCTATTTTAGATGGGGTGGTTGTGGAAGACTATTCTCCCTAAATAGACCAGAAATCTGAATAAAGTAAGGGAATCAGCCTTGTGAGAACCTGGGGGAGAAGGTTCCAGGCAGATGAACAGCATTTTGCAGGAATGAACAAAATGTGTGTCCTAAGAATAAAAGCAGTTTTGGTTGGATGAGAAGCAATAGAGGGTAGTAAAGAACAGAGACCCTAGAGCCCAACTGTCTGAGTTTGCATCCTGGCTCTGCCACTTGCGGTCAGCTGTGCAATCTTGGAGCTCCATGAACTGTTCTGTGCCTCAGTTTTCTCATCTGTAAAATAGTGGAAATATACAGTAGGTTATAAATTCCACAGGTCAGAGATATATCTGTTCGGCTCACAGCTGGATCTCCAGTACCTAGAATAGAAGTGCTGGCACATGGTAGGTGCTCAACAAATAGTTGTTGAATGAATAGTAAATGAGTGTGATGCACAAAAAGTGATATTGGGGGGGGGCGGTAATACTAATTTATAATGACCTAGACCAGTGGTCAGCAAACTGCGGCTCGGCAAACCGCGGCTCGCGAGCCACACGTGGCTCTTTGGCCCCTTGAGTGTGGCTCTTCCACAAAATACCGGCTCTTCCACAAAATACCGACTTCTGCGCATCGGCCACGAAGTTCAATCGCACTGTATGTGCACACCCGCACATGGTATTTTGTGGAAGAGCCACACTCAAGGGGCCAAGAGCCGCATGTGGCTCTCGAGCCGCGGTTTGCCGACCACAGACCTAGACTGATGAACAGGGATTGTCATATATTCTAAGGTGGGACAGACTTCCCCTCAAGGAAGATACTATGAGAGGTAGTGATAAGAAGTAAAGGAGGTGAGGAAAGGCAGGAGAAATAATGACATTTTTCTGGGTAAAGGTGACCTCAGGTTAGGTCAGAGGTGTTTGAGCATAGGGCAGATGAGTTGTGATCTTCTCTGGTTGAACATTATGTCCTCTATACCCATGGAGTCCATGAAGGAAGCTTGATGCTGTCAGAATTATGATTGGATTTACAAAATCCACCACTTTGGGAGATTTTGCCTGAGAAAGTTTGGCCCAAGCCAATAAGAACTTGGCAGTTCCCCGAAGTTGGGGCAGGTGAACCACCTACGCTTGGCATACAAGCCAAGATTTGACAGTTGTCCAAACCAGAAGACCAGAAGCAGGAGTACAGCAGTGAGCACAACCTAGTCTCTACCCTCATACTAAGTCGGGGAGAAGGACATGGAACAAGTTACTTCTGGGGTGCTGAGTGTCTTAAGGAGAAGTGCAGGGTGCTCAGCGAGATGTGGTAAGTTTAGCCAGGGGCTAGGGATGTATTCCAGATAGAAACAACAGCAAAATCCCTGAAGCAAAAGACAGCATTACACTTGAAGAATTGAAAAAGCTTGCTGGAGCTGGAGCATAGAGAGCCAGGAAGAGAGGGCCTTACAATAAGGCTAGAGAGATGGACTGGGGCCAGACCCACAGGACTTCTTAGACCATATTAAGGATTTTGGACTTCATCCTAAGAGCAGTGAGGTGCCACTAAAGGATTGGCAGCAGAGGCGCTACATTTGCATTTTATAAAGGTTACTCTGGATGCATGTAGAGAAGGGAATTAAGAGGGGAATGGCATTGGCAGGGGACCAGTTAGGAGGAAACCAGGGAAATACGGCAGTGCCTGGACTCTGGGGTGGTGGCAGGGGGGACGATGGAAATGGAAGGATCTGAGAGCTATCTAAGGAGCATAAGAGTCAAGATTTGGTGGTTCACATGGTTCTGGCATAAGCACCTAAAGGGATGCTGGTGCAATGACATAAAGGGAACACTTTAGGGGGACAGGGAGATTCACTGGGGAAAAGATGAGCAAGGAGGATCATGAGTTGAGTCTGTGACATATTGGGTTTCAGGAGCCCCTGAGACATCCAGGTGGAGATGCCCAGGAGGAAGTCGGTTTTATGATAAGTAGGTCTGGAGCTTAGACGTTGAGAGTGACCTAGTGATACGCCATTGAAAGCAGTGAATACAGACGGTAATTTTGAAATGGTGCAAGTGGATGGATGATGTTGAGGGAATCAAGCAAGATGAGAAGAAGGTCTGGGACAAAGTTCCAAGAAGCAACAACCTTTAATGATTGAACGGACGAAATGCAGTCAGTAGAGGAGGCTAGGCAGGAATACCTAGGCATAAGAGAAGACCCAGGGAATACAACACAGAGCCAAAGGTCTAAATTCCTTCAAGAAGAACAGAAAGGTCAGAAGAGGCAATGCTATAGAAACGTGCAAGATCAAGCCTCAAAAAAGTCCAGGGCTTTCGGTCATGTGATGTCTTTGGTGATTGAGCAAGAGAGGATTGGTGGAGTGGGGGTGGGGGGCCGGCAGAAGCCACATTGGAGGGAGGGATGAAGAATAAATGAGAGATAAGGATTTGAAGATATTATATATAAACAACTTTTTCAAGAAGTTTTTCTGTGAAGAGAAGGAGATAGTAAAAATGACACTATAGTGTAAGTAGAGTTGAAAGAAGATTTTATTTTGGTTTTCTTATGTGGCTTTTTTTTAAAAGGACATTTACATGCTAATCGAGATGATCTGTGAGAATGGGAGAGATTGAACATAAAGGAAAGAGAGGGAATGTTCCATAAATTCTTGAAGTGGCTAGCACAGGTGGAGACATAGGCTGTTAATAAGAGGGGGGACATCTCTTTAATAATAACAGGAGGAAAGTTCTTTCTGGAATAGTTTTTTTGCAGAAGACTCTTTGGGGGGAAAACCCTGATCATTTACAAGCTAGCAAGTGCATAATTCTTTTAGCTTCTGTATCTCCCCAGTCAAGAGCAGCAAAGTTGAGGCTGTTTACAAGGCTGAGTCTCTTCCTGTCCTGCCTCACAGACAGGCTGCTTCCTGCCACAATGGTGTCTCAGCAAGATTCCTCACTCAGCACTGCTTCCTGTGATTCTTTTTAGTGCCAGAGAGAGGAGTGGAGAGGGGGAGATGGAGGTTGGAGGAGAGAGGAGGAAGTGAGAAATAGTAGTCTGGAAGGCTGAAGGTGTGGACTGAAATAGAGAAATGTGCAGAATTTTTGGACAGTGACCAGCTGGGACTCATGAATCCCTAGTGGGACCAGCCAGCATAGTCATGTACTTTTTAAAAATATATATTTTATTGATTTTTTTACACAGAGGAAGGGAGAGGGATAGAGAGTTAGAAACATCGATGAGAGAGAAACATTGATCAGCTGCCTCCTGCACACTCCCTACTGGGGATGTGCCTGCAACCAAGGTACATGCCCTTGACCGGAATCGAATCCAGGACCCTTCAGTCCGCAGGCTGACGCTCTATCTACTGAGCCAAACCGGTTAGGACAGTCATGTACTTTTTGCATCCAGGTTCAGCTGGTCAGGTGCGGAATAGTCTTTGCATTGGGTTTATTCAGAGTTGGGGTTCTGCCAGATAAGCACAATGAAGGGGAAGAGGGGCAAGGGAATTGCAGGTGTCTGCAAAGGACTCGATAGAGGGAAGGACATGAACTCTAACTTAGGTAAGTTGAGAAGTAAAGACATAACATAGGTGATGAGCAGTTAAAAGGTGTAGGGTTGCCGAAACCGGTTTGGCTCAGTGGATAGAGCGTCGGCCTGCGGACTCAAGGGTCCCAGGTTCGATTCCGGTCAGGGGCATGTACCTGGGTTGTGGGCACATCCCCAGTAGGAGATGTGCAGGAGGCAGCTAATCGATGTTTCTCTCTCATTGATGTTTCTAACTCTCTATCTCTCTCCCTTCCTCTCTGTAAAAAATCAATAAAATATATATTTAAAAGGTGTAGGGTGCATGGTTTGGAGGACTAGATGGGGAGAGACTGGATTGGGGTTGCTGGACTGAAGGAACTTCAAAAACTAGGAAACACTAATGGGAGAAAGGGAGGCTGAAGTGGAGATTGAAGGTAGTGGTTATTCGTAAATGACAAGGTCTAGGGGCAGTGATGGCGAACCTTTTGAGCTCGGCGTGTCAGCATTTTGAAAAACCCTAACTTAACTCTGGTGCCGTGTCACATATAGAAATTTTTTGATATTTTCAACCATAGTAAAACAAAGATGTATATTTTGATATTTATTTTTTATATTTAAATGCCATTTAACAAAGAAAAATCAACCAAAAAAATGAGTTCGCGTGTCACCTCTGACACGCATGTCATAGGTTCGCCATCACGGGTCTAGGGGATGGGGGTCTGAAGTGACTCCTGGCTGACAGCTGTCGTTGACTACACCTGTCATGCAGAACTGGAGGAATCTGAACAGAGGTGCCCACCCTGCTTGACCAGCTTGGCTCAGAAGTATCTGATCTGGGAGTGCTGCCCCATGTGGCTGAAGCTCAAGACACTTCTGTTTAGGATTGTGACGGACCCCTTTGCGGAGCTCACCATCACCTTGTGCATCGTGGTGAACACAGTCTTCATGTCCATGGAGCACCACAACATGAGCCACACCTTCGAAACCATGTTCCAGATAGGCAACATTGTGAGTGCCCGGCAGCCATGCCACCGTGGCTGGGGAGCTCTGGGTGGGGTGGCCACATGCCCTCATTGATTGGAGCATTGGTCTAGCTAGCTGAAGGCAGAGGAGCAGTGCAGGAGATGTGTGGACGCTGAGTTCAGGAAGTCAAGTCCAGAGGACCAGGCTGAGCTGGTGGGAATTTCTTGGGGATGAACGAGCACAGGGAAGTGGACCAGGAAAGCCCTGACCACTTGAATTCTCACGGTTTCAGATGCCTCTACCTTGAAATAAGTGTAAAGGCCACTTTCCTGTTTAAAGATATGGACATTCCCGTTTCCTTCCAGAAAAGGAGAAATGGGAAGAGAAGAGAGAGCTTATTTTTAAGAAGTCAGCGTAGACCACAGAGGGCTTTATGGAAGAGACTTCTGGGTCCACACCCCCATTTTACAGTTGGAGAGGTTGAGGAGAGAGAGAGAGAGAGAGAGAGAGAGAGAGAGAGAGAGAGAGAGAGAGAGGCCTCCACCACTGTGACAGAGCAGAGCGCCTGTTTTTTTGAAATGAAAGAAAGGCAGGCATTCGGGGCGCCTACAGGTGCTTTATAAGTATTAGCTCAGAGTCACGACCTTCTGAGAGTATCATCACCCTCACGGCCCAGAAGGGAGCACTGAGACTCAGAGAGGCTGTGAATCCCGCCCAAGGTGACACAGCTGGGATAGGGGAGTCAGGCTTGTCCAGGTTTCTCTAGGGCACAGGACCTTAACCCATCCCGCCCCCACCCCACACTGACTTGCCTACCGAGCGCACCCCACAGATGCCCTTTGAAGAACACCATGGCAGTCTGTGCCATTAGCCAAGACCCTGACACTCTCAACCCATTCCTTCTCTGTAAAAGCAGTGCAACCCTCTGTTGCCCAGGCTGGTGACAGGCATCGATGAGATCAACGGACAGCAAAGCCCCGGCCCCTGGTCTCTGCTTTCTTCTTCCCTGTCTCCCTTCCCTACTGGTTGTTGTGTGGCCTGGGCCTGGCCCTGGCCTCTTTCGAGGTCAGAATCCTGTCCTAAGACACTCAGAGCGGGACAGAACCTGAGACAGTATATTATTTTTCTTCTTGCCAATAGCTATTATTTATTAGCGAATGACTGTCTGCCAGGACCTTTGTTGAGGCCTGGACTCGCATTATCTCACTTTGATGTTCATTATACACACAAGGAGCTTGGGGTACGGAGAGGGCGCGTGACTTGCCCCAGCTTACACAAGCTCGGAAACGGCCGAGCTGGGATTTTTATCTGGGTCTGCGTCGCCCCATCATCCACGCTTTAAACTACTGAACCAGATTGACTGCTCGTTTACATAATTATGTCATAACGATTATCCTCATGATTATCCACTTATTCCCCCTCTTCGCCGTGCAGATGGACACACTCAAGCGTGGGTTCCAATGCGTACGCCCTGAGCTCTGGTCCACAGAGTTCTCTCTGCTGCACATCGAGTGTTCCCAGCCCCAATCTTCCAGGAGCCTGCAGATAATATAGACGCTGAACACAAACAAGGGAAAGGGGTTTGCTAGTTTACAAAAAAAAAGACACCTCGCTGCTGCCCTATTCATCTTTGCCCCCTGCCCCCAGGGACCCTGGCTGAGATGGCTCCTCGTTTCCCTCCGCAGGTCTTCACCGTGTTTTTTGCGGCTGAGATGCTCTTCAAAATCATTGCCTTTGACCCCTACTATTACTTCCAGAAGAGGTGGAACATTTTCGACTGCATCATTGTCACCGTGAGCCTGATCGAGCTGGTCACGTCCAAGAAGGGCGGCATGGCGGTGCTGCGGTCCTTCCGCCTGGTAAGGGCCTCTCTTGGCGACTCGGGAAACTTCCCCACATCCGGGGAGGCTCACCCCTGGGAACAGACCCTGTCCCTTGCTCCCTCTTCCTTGCCTGTCCCTGTGGGAAGCGGCAGGACATGACCCCTGGAAGCTGGAGAGGAGACTTGGTGCTTTTCACTTATTCAAAGTGGGGGCGTGCCTTCTCCTCTCCGGGCCTGGGTCGCCTCATCTGCACCAGGCGGGGACTTCCCAGCACCCTCCTGTTCTCTTGTCAAATAACAGTAACGAGGATACTCATAGCAGCTATTGCTTCTTGGGCGCTGATGATGTGGGCACAGTGCTAATCCTTTCACATAACATTCCTCATTTCAGATTTACAGAGAGTTGCTTTTTTATTTTATTTATTTTCAAATTTTTATTGATTTCAGAAAGGAAGGAAGAGGGAGAGAGAGAAACGTCAATGATGAGAATCATTGATTGGCTGCCTCCTGCAACCCAGGCATGTGCCCTTGACCGGAATCAAACCCGGGACCCTTCAATACACAGGCCCACGCCCTATGCACTGAGCCAAACTGGCTAAGGCAAGAGTTGCTTCTAATATCCTCATGGATAGCTGAGGGTAACAGATGCAGAGCAGTTAAACAACCACCCAAAGTCTCCCAGCTGCCGAGGGGTGAGGGGGCGAGGGGGTGAGCAGCAGACCTGCATTTCAAAGCCAGGTTGCTTGACCCCGGAGTCCCAGCTCTTCCCGCCTCACGGAGGTCATCCTCTGACTCCCTAGTGCCCCAATCACAGCCCCCATGTGTCACCTCGAAAACTGCCACCTACTAGCCTCATGGCCTGACTCTTCTCCAAACTCAGCTCCGGTGCACCCTCTATAGGAGCAGTTCTTCTATTCAAGTAGCTGGTGCCCCGTTGCCCACAGCCACCCACTCTTGTAAGAGCCACATCTGTCAGGTTTGTCAGATTGCCAGGAAAGCCTGGGGTCACTGGGGTCTCCAGTTTCCAAGGCCATCTGGAGGGAGCGCGGTGCCTCACTGACCCCTGTTCTCAGTATTCTCGCAGTGCCCGCCGGCTGCCTAGTGTCCGGCTCCGGAGAGATGACAGAAGGAAGGGGACAGAGCTCAGAAGTGTCACTAAGTCCATTTCCAGGCCAGAAAGTCTGCTTAGGGCCCCATCAGGGAACCCAGCCCAACAGCACTGAGCTCCTGGACTTGAGGTCCCTGCATTGGGGTGGCAAATGCAAATGCCCATAGGAACCAGGCAGGCAGTGAAATAAATTGGCCAAAGAAGAGCTTTTGGCACCGGGCACTTGTCCCATAAAACAGGCAGGGGCCACTCAGTCCTCTCTAGGCCGACCAGCACAGAGCCCGGCTCCAGGGAGGACACGGAAATCGGGGGACTCGTCCATTGTTGTCAGTGTTTCTAATTTTTTATGAGAAAACAGAAATCCAGATTTTATGTGAAAATGTTTCATATTGGCTAGTAATTCAAAATTTTTAAAAAATTGTTGACAGTGTTACAGATGCCCCTCCTCTCCTCTTCCCTGCCTCTGCCCCCTTCCACCCAAACACGCCACAGGCCAAAGGAAGCATGTCCTGGGACACACGTGTGCCCTGACCCACAGGTGATGACATCTGCCTGAGATGATGGTGCCTTCGCCAGCCTGTGGAGGAGAAAGGCAGAGTGGGCCTCAGGGCCCTTTAGCCATAACCTGGGAATGTGAGGGGATCCGAATTAAATCATAGTTTTCACCAAAAGGCAGATTTTTCTAAGTATCTAGAAAATGATGATAAGAGGCAGGCGCCTAAGCTCTAAATGAAATATCTCTTTAAATTTCCTCTTCTGGTTTTTATGTTTTTACTAGCATTTTACTATTTAATATCCTTGTATCCAGAAATCTCTCATTAATTCTAACAATTTATCTATATAATCTTTTAAATGTATTAACACAATCATATCATGCAAATGAGTTTTGTCTCTTCTTTACTAAGCCTTATACCATTGGGGTTTTTGATGAAACATTTTTAATGTTGACACAGTTGCAGGTGTCCCCCTTTCCCCGGTCCTTTGCCCACCCACCCCACCAGCCCCTTCCTTCACCAAACTATTTTCCGTGTCCACGGACTATGCATCTATGTTCTTGTGTAGTCCCTTCACCTTCTTTATCCAGCCACTCCCAGCCCCCTCCCCCTCAGGCATAAGCAGGTCTGTCCCATGTATCCATGCTTCTGGCTCCATTTTGTTCGTCAGTTTATTTTGTTCATTAGATTCTACATTATCGTGCTGATTAGGACATCCGGTACACTGTTGGAACGAAGTGTTCACAGCAGATATCCTTGCTGTTCTCCTGCTCTCAGAGAGAATGCTTTCAATATTTCACCAAGTCTGATATTTGTGACAAGTTTTTTTAAAGATTAAAAAAAATCAGTTTAGGAAAGTTTTTTTGTTAGAAGTATTTGTTATGGACCTGGTCGGGTGGCTCAGTTAGTTGGGCGTTGTCCTGTGCACCAAAAGCCAATCAATGTTTCTCTCTCAGGGTGCATGTGGGAGGCAACCAATCAATGTTTCTCTCTCACCTCTCTCTCTCTCTCTCTCTCTCTCTCTCTTCCTTTCTCTCTTCTTCTCTCCCCCTTCCCTCTCTCTAAAAAAAGTCAATAAAGACATATCCTCAGTTGAGGAATAAAAAGTATACATACTACTTATATTTTTATTGTGAATAGATGTTTAATTTTATCAAACAATTGTTCCGCATGCACTAAAATAATCACAAGACTTTCTCCTTTTATCTATTAGAGAAGTAAGTCATATTAATTGACTTTCTAACGTGAAATCAACTTTGCATTCCTGGGATAAACCCAACCCGATCGTGATATAATCTTGATTCATTGGAAGGTTCAGCCTGCTAAGAGTTTGCTTAAAATGTCTGCATCCGCATTGATGAGCAATATTGGTCCTATACTTTCCTTTGCTTGCATTGTCCTTGGCCAGGTTTTAGTATGCTAACTGCCAGGTTATGCTAATCTTCGTGAAAAATATTCCTCTTCTTCGACACCCAGACTTTGGGTAAGAGTGGAATTATTTGCTCCTGGTGGGTTTGGTAAAATTCTCTAATGAAGCCATTTGGAGGTCAAGGTTTTTCATTAATGATTTACTTTTCTTAATGGCTGTGGAACTGGTCAGGTTTCCTATTTCTCAAAGTAGTTTTGGTAAGTTGTATTTTTCTAAAGTTTTCCTTCTTATTTAAATTTTAAGTGTATTGACATAAAGTTGTGCGTGCTATGCTGTTATCTTTTTTTTCTTTTTTTTAACCACAATTTACTAGTAGGTATGTGCCGTGACCGGGAATTAAACCCACAGCCTTCTTGGTGTATGGCACGACACTCTAACCAGCGGAGCCACCCAGTCAGCTGCTATGCTGTTATCTTTTAAGGGCCCACATCACTTGTACTTATGTTACCTTTTTCTTTCTTTTAAAAATAATGATTTGTGCTTTCTCTCATCTTTTTTCTTTATTTTATTTTTTTAGTCTTACCAAAAAAATCGTCAATTTAATCAATCCTTTCAAAGAACCAACTGTTAGCTTGTGGATCCTCTGTACTGCATTGATGTTTTCTGTGTCAATTAACCCTGCATCTTATCTTAATTACATTCTCCGTTCTGCATATTTCATCCTTTCCTAACTTCTTAAGATGGAATTGTCAACCAATTTTTTCCCACTATATTCATTTAAGACTTCAATTTCCTTCTAAGAACCACCTTGATGTGTAGAATTCCCTTATTATTTGGTTCTAAATATTTTCTCATTTTTAATTTGATTTATTCTTTGACTCGGGTTAATTAGAAGCATGGTTCTCAATTTCAAGACGTATGTGGTATTTCCAGTTATCTTTATGCCATTGAGTTCTGGCTTCATTGTGTTATAGTCCAAGAACATGTATTGTATGATGTTAGTGCTTTGAAATATATTGATAATTTCCTTTTGGCTCAATATATTGAAGATGTTCCTTATGTTCTTGAAAAGAATGTGCCTTCTGCTGTTGCAGGGTGCAATACACTGCATAATCCGCTCAGTACAGGGAGTTCATGGTATGGTCCAAATATTCTATATCCCTGCTTGGTCTAGTAATTATGAGAAAATGGTGTATAAAAATATTTCCCACTATGATTATGGTGAGGTCTCTTTCTCCTTCTGGTGTTATCCTGAGGTTGTGTCATTAAATGTATACAAATTTGAAGCTGTTATATCTTCCCAGTGAAGTGAAATTTACCACTCAGAATTGACCTTCTTTGTCCCTAAAATACTTTTTGCCTTAAAAATCTCCTTCCTTGATGTTAATTCAAGAATGGGTTTATTTTTTGTTTTGGTTTTTTGTTTGTTTGTTTGTTTGTTTGTTTAGAATTTGCCTCATATATCTTTATGCATTCTTTCTCTTCTAATCCTTGTGTATCATGAAGGTTTTTATATGTCTCTTGTAAATAGCATAGTCAGATTTTAAATTCTTATCCAGTTCTGACCATCCAATCTTTGTCTTTGAACCAAAGCAAGTAGCCCACTCATTCTGTGAGCACCCCTAGATCTGGATATGTGTCTCTCCTTACATTGGGGGTTTTCCATTTGCCTTGGTGCTCAAGTACACTTGTGTTCTCTCTCTCTGCCCCCACCCTTCTCGATTTCTTTTAGGTTGTTTGTTTTTCTTTATTCCTTTTTCCCTTTTATTGGTTTTGAAACAGAAGACTCTGTTTTTATTCTTTGAGTGGTTTACCTTAGTAATTCCAGCATGAGCAGTTAGCTTAAACAAAGTGAAAGTTAGCTAAAACCTTTACTTTCTCCAAGACAAATGTTCATTTGTTACCCCTTCCCAACTTACAATTCTGTTAAGTAGTTTAGTTTTATTTTGTTTCTTTAAATCTGTGACTTTGCCCAGCCGGTGTGGCTCAGTGGTTGAGCGTCGACCTATGAACCTGGAGGTCACAGTTCAATTCCAGGTCAGGGCACACGCAAGGGGTTGCGGGCTCCATCCCCAGTGTGGGGTGGGCAGGAAGGAGCCGATCAATGATTCTCTCTCATCATGGATGGTTCTATCTCTCTCTCCCTCTCCCTTCCTCTCTGAAATCAATAAAAATATATTTTTAATAAAAATTTTTAAAAAAATCTGTGACTTAATCAACAGTAAATAATTCTCGTGTTGTACAAACAGTCCCCGAACTCAGTGTCTTCACCAATAAGGGCTATTTCTCTCTCCTGTCATAGTGTGATGCGAGCCAGGCCTGTGCAGCCTTCAGAGCTTGCCCACAGCTTGGGGGGGAATGGGGGGCCGAGGCTCATTTTACCTTTTAAACAGACAAAGGCTTTGCAGCCAGGGGCCATGGTTTCCTTTGCAATTCACTTCCTTTAAATCTTAGACGGCCAGCCTCAGGCCGCTCTGCGTGCAACATGCCCGCGTGCTTTCTTTGACAGAGTTCTCAGCGCGGCTTTATTTCTTTGCTTTCTGGTCCCCATGCCTTTCTCTCTCAACTCAGTGGTGGCCACACCATTAGTAAAATCTTTGCTAAGAGTGGCTTCGTTTCGTTCAAAAAACCTAACTGGTCTTCAACACTGAAAGACTTAACCCCATGGCTTATCGATTGGGATATGAAGCAGGGTACTTTTCCCCCTAAACAGAACATTTTAGATTAGTTATGACATTAACTAGAGAGGTTAATTAGATATGAAGGAATACTCAGCAACTATTAAAAGCAATAGTTTATAAATTTTCTGTGATAATATGAAGCAATTCTTTTGTTGTAATGCTAAGCTGGGCAAAGGCTACAGAGAGCAACTGGATGGGGGTGGAGGTGGAGGTGAAGGTCAAGGGGAACATGGACACAGGTGGGGGTGCTTTCCTGCACCACTCATTCTAGTGTCAGCAGGAGCCAGCCAGGTGGTTTGGGGAAGTGGGGGCGCATGCATTACAGCCCAGCATCAAACACTCTGTAAATGAGTGTTGACTGACTGGCTAACAGTAGTGGTCCCCAAGCCCAGACATCTCTAGAACAGCAAATGGAGGGACCCTGTTTTCCTGTCCTTTATAAAGACAACAAAAGGATTAATAGAGGATGACTCCATTTATACCCTATAATGATTATTATACACAACTTGCTTACAGTTTAATATAAGCTTAATTATGGACAACAAACTGCTATCTTAGGGGATTCTAATATAGTTGACCCTTAAACAACATGGGTTTGAACTGTGTGGGTCCACTTACACGAGGTTCCCCCCCCCCCCAGTAAATACTGTAAATGTGTTTTCTCTTATGATTTTCTTAATGACATTTTCCTTTCTGTAGCTGACTGTAGTGTAAGAACACAGTATATAATACATACAACATAAAATATGTGTTCATTGACTGTTTAGGTTGTGGGTAAGGCTTCTGGTCAATAGTAGGCTATTAATAATTAAGTTTTGGGGGGAGTCAAAAGCTATACATGGATTCTTGACTGCATGGGAGGCCTGCACCCCTAACCCCCATGTTGTTTGAGGGTCAACTGTATTAGAATCCAACTATATTAATATCTAAACTCTCCATCCCAACCCCACCCCAACTAATTAAGGAACCAGGTGGGATTAAGACAAGAGCCAATGGGAACCATTAGCCAGGTGGGATTCAGACAAGAGCCAATGCCTGGCCTTTTTGCTCAGGTGCCAGTGAGCTTGCCCCTGTGTCCCTCACGGTCCCAAGTCAGGCCCCTCAGACTCTGTGGTGTGGTGGGTGGCTGTCACCCTGTGGCAGGGCCCTACTCCAACCTCTGCTTTTGCTCTGGTCCAGAGTTTACCGTGAGAATGGAAACTTATCAATCGTGTTGCTAAGGAAAGTTTGCATTCTCCCAATACCCTCCACTAAAGGGCTCTGTCTAGTGACAAACACTCAGTTTTTGTTAGGGTTTGTCAGCCGCCTCTGTGTCCAGTCCACAGAATTGGTGTTTCAAGCTCTGCTTCCGGTATGAGGAGGATGACGTCCTGATTAGGTCTAAGGCACGGCGCTTCCTGTGGAAGAGGGTTAACCCTCCTCCCCTGGGATGCACTCACTGCTGTGCGGGTGAGAAAACTTGCTGTCCTGCTCTGTCACCCTAGCACCCGATGCAGAGCCTGGCCCTTGGTAGGTGCTCCATAAACACCCCATGACAGCTGAGCCCAGATATTTCTTTCTAACAAATTAGAGAACCACACAAATGTATTTTTAAGTGTTTATACATCTTTACGCATGGTGCTTTTGCTCTCTTGTGGAATTTAGCACATTTGGGTGTACAATGAAGACTTTGAGGGGTCTTTGCCTTGTCTTTTTAAAAAATATTTTTTTATTGATTTCCGAGAGGAAGGGAGAGGGAAAGAGAGGTAGAAACATCAACGATGAGAGAGAATCACTGATCAGCTGACTCCTGCACGCCCCACAATGGAAATCGAGCCTGCAACCTGGGCATGTGCCCTAATTGGGAATCGAACCATGACCTCCTGGTTCATAGGTCGACGTTCAACCACTGAGCCACGCCAGCCAGGCTCTTTGACTTGTCTTTGTTAACTAAACCATTCATTCCATGAGGGCAGGATCCTCTCTCCACACACCTCTCAGGCTGGCACAGTGCCATGTATACAAGTGGTTGGCATTCAATAAGGTGGGCAGTTTGGTTGATCTATTCAATGAACACATGGGTCATTTATTGCTGGGTCTGTGATATCATAGATACTTGCTATTTCAGTATCTATGCTATCACAGATACACACATCCATGGCCCCAAGATAAGAAATGCCCTAAGAAATAGCCAATACCTCTCAAATGCAATGGGCCATGCCCTATGTGCAGGAGGCCAGCCTCTCTTCAGGTCAAAACTGGACCGTTCTCACTTATTTGTGAGTTCCATCAGCCTGTACTCCACCCCCATAGAATAGGCCCACACCAGGAGGCCAGTGGCTACAGAATAGAGTACGTACGGCAAGACCACCACCCCAGTAGAAGCCCCCTGACTTTGCCACAGTCAGTGAAGCACCTTGAATATGCAGGGACCACAGAGGACTGATAATATTGTTGAGTAGCTCATGACATAGGAAGAAAGTTCTGTAAGGGCACCTTCCTGGGAGCATCCCCATCTTAATGGAATGAGCTGCCTTGTGATTTTCCTAGGCCTTTGGTGCCTGGCCAAGACTTGAGATGAAAGGTGATGAGAACAGCCTCCAGGACCTGACACCGTCTCTGTTTCTCTGCAGCTGCGGGTCCTCAAGCTGGCCAAGTCCTGGCCCACCTTAAACACCCTCATCAAGATCATCGGGAACTCGGTGGGGGCTCTGGGGAACCTCACCATCATCCTGGCCATCATTGTCTTCATCTTCGCTCTGGTGGGCAAGCAGCTCCTCGGGGATAACTACCGGGAAAAACGGCACAAGATCTCTGCGCCCGACGAGGACTGGCCTCGCTGGCACATGTACGACTTCTTCCACTCCTTCCTCATCATCTTCCGGATACTCTGCGGGGAGTGGATTGAGAACATGTGGGCCTGCATGGAAGTCGGCCAGGAGTCCATCTGCCTCATCCTGTTCTTGACAGTGATGGTGCTGGGGAACCTGGTGGTGAGTGTGGAGCCCCCCTGGGGCACTGTCCCTGGGCAACAGTGGAAACTTCCGGGTTGTCCTGAAAAGCTTGGACGTTGCACATTTTTTATGCCCACAGAGTCCCTCCCAGATTGAAGGCCTTCAGACTTTTCAGAGTCATTTATAAGTCACATCGTAAGAGCTGTCCCTTGGGAGGCAGCCTGACTTGTGGGAATGAGCACACGTGGCAGAAAAGGAAGGACCTGGCTTAGAACCCCAGCTCCACTGCTGGTAGCGGTGGCCGACCCAGCGCCAGAGGCAATATCCCCGAGCTCTCATTTCCTTAAAATCAAGAATACAGTGCTTGCTCGTGGGCTTACTGCGAGAATTAAATTACAGGAGATGACATATGCAAATTGCCGCTGCAGTGTCTGGGCTATGGCAGGAACTCAATAAGGGATAGCTGTTAGTCGTTAAAGGAAAAATTTCCTTCCCCGCTCCTGGGAGTTTCAGAAAATATTTTTCTCCAGGGGAGTAAAGCCGGCTGGTTTCTCCAAGCTACGAAGGGCCTAGCTAGGAGCAGGGAGCAAGCGCAATGGGACCAGATGAATAAGGAAAGCTGTACCATGGGCAGCGTCCAGCCCACCGTGGCAATGACACAGTCCACTCCCAGGCTTGAGGGGAGCCTCTCTGGAGACTTCCTGACAATCGGCCCCAGCACCCCTTCTCTGCCCCAGCCTGGCTCCTCGCCCTCAGCTTGTCTCCAGCCACGCTGGTTCTGGACCCCCTTGGTCTCCCAGCACCCACTGGCTGTAGGGGGAGGTGGACTTCCAGAGGCCCCTTACTTGTTGCCCTGGAAGTCAACCCGCTGAGGTTCTTTTCCCGTAAGACAGAGAACGTGAAACCAAGAAGAGAGATGAAACAGCAAATCCAGGCTCTTCCGAGCCTTTCCCACCCAGGTTCCTGAGGCAGAGATGCCTTCCGGCCACATTCCCAGTGGGGGGCTGGCTGAACCCCCTTTCTTGTAGGCTGAGCTCATCGTCCCTGCAGAGCCCCAGGCCCTAGCCTTCAGGCAGGAGGTTTGCCTCTCTGAGCACTTTTACATCCATCTCTCCATCATTTCCTCTTCACAGCCCCTCTGAGAGGTTCAGCATCCCCTCTCCCTGCTTACAGGTCAGGCGTGAGGTTGGAAGCAATGAGATGTGTCCAGGATTCCAGAGTGAGGACTAGGACACAAGGCTTTGGCAGGTGGTCCCAGGAAGGCCCACACCTGCTCCGCTCTGTTGTCCCTGGACGTCCCTTCGCTCAGCAGGGGCGATCCTCCTCTGTGGTGAACAGGCTTCCAAGCCTATGTACACAGGGCAGGTCACTTATGACATCCCCAAGGCTCTCCTCGGTTGCTCTCAGACGGTCCGTTCCCCCAGGAGGGAAAGCATCCCGGGATGCAGGGAGAGGCCCAGGTGCGGCTATTCTGCGGTGTCGCTGGGGCCAGGTGGGCCATGGAGGGGCTCAGGTCGTTGACTGAGCAGCCTTCCCTTCCACTCCTTCTCTTCAGGTGCTCAACCTGTTTATCGCCCTGCTGCTGAACTCCTTCAGCGCCGACAACCTCACGGCCCCAGAGGAGGATGGGGAGATGAACAACCTGCAGGTGGCCCTGGCCCGGGTCCAGGCGTTTGGCCATCGCACCATGAAGACTGTTCGCAGCTTCTTCCGCAGGCCCTGCCTGTTCTCGCGGACCAAGGCAGAGCCCCAGCTGGCGGTGAAGATCCCACTCTCCAGCTCCAAAGCCGAGAACCGCATCGCTGCCGATGCGGCCCTGGGGAGCCCTGGAGGGCTCCCGGCTCCCAGAGACCCCAGGGACAGCCACAGTGACTTCGTCACCAATCCTAACGTATGGGTCTCTGTGCCCATTGCCGAGGCTGAATCTGACCTCGATGACTTGGAGGAGGAAGAGGAGGATGCTCAGAGCTCCCAGCAGGAAGTGATCCCACACGGGCAGGTGAGAGTTCTCCCATTGGACGGCCATGGGAAGCAAGGAGAAGTCTCAGGGAGGGAGCGACAGGGGCAGAAGGGAATGATGATACAGAGATTTACCAACATCAGGGCTGGCACGGCCTGGAAGAGCTCCAGGCTAGCCAGGCAGAGGCACCCTTGACATAGGAAGTGCAAGCCATGCCATGCTTCCTGAAGGAGGTGGCATTTGAGCACCTGGAAGAAAGGGTCAGGATTCCCGGGGCAAGCAGGGAGCAGGGCCCCTCTTGAGCCCCAGGCCACTTGGAGGTGCTTGGGGCTGTCTTTCACACAGCGGCCCTGTTTGCTCCGCCAAACCCAGGCTCTGTGCGTGAGAGGCTAATGAGATTCCTCTAAGAACAGGATGCTGTCCACGAGCAGGCTCCTCTAAACTTCAGCAGAAGCCTACGGAGTCCTGGTCATTATGTGACTCATTTATCCAACAAGGGATGTTACAGGGAAATGTCACTTGTTCCTTTTGGCACCAAAGAATTTCAGCCTTCGGGTAATATATTTTTAAATACTTGGCACAGTTCCCTACTGTGTATCCACCCTCATTAACCTCTTCCCCATGACTGGGGGCATGCACTTCTGCACAATATGGGAAGGCAGGGATCCCTGCGGGGCCCAGGACACGCAGGGCTGCTGGCCATCCCACTAAATGGCCTGACACAGCTGCGCTTTGAGTCTGTGGCTCTTCCATTGCCTTCTTCCCCGCAGCTGTCACTTCTCTGTGTTCCAGCAGCTGCTATCAGCTGCCATATTTTACATGCCTTTGTCTGGGTAACGGCCAAGGGCAGGGCGTCACCACCCCCACAGTAAAGGACATGAACTCTGGGGCATCTATCTCCACTCAAAGGCATTTTTAGTTACTTTGGGGTCCTCGGGTGGCTCCAGCTAGCCACGTTCACTACCACTCTGACCTTTGGACAATTGACAATGGTCATGGCTAACATCGACTGAGCCAAGCACTTTGTTCGAAGTGTTTTACAAGCATGAACATATTGAAGTCATCAACATAACTGAATGAAGTAGACCTTGCCTTCTCACTTTTGCAGATGGGAAAAATGACGATCAGAGAGGTTAAGTAACTTGCCTAAGGTCACAAGGCTTGTAAGTAATGAAGCCATGAGTTACACAGATCTATCAAGCTATCGAGTCTCCCCGCTCACTTCACACGAGTGGACGGGTGCATGGATGGGTAGAGTGTAGTTACATAGACACAAGATCTCTCCTGATTTAGAAGTGGTCAGCGGAGGGTGGGCCAGAGTACTGAGCTGGGATCCCCTCTCACTAGCAGGAGCAGCTGCAGCAAGTCAGGAGCTATGAGGACCACCCGGCACCCAGGAGCCCAGGCTCTGGAACGTCCTCTGAGGACCTGGCTCCATACCTGGGCAAGAAGTGGAAAGACCAGGCGGCCGTTCAGGCCCCTGCAGAGGTAGGTCGAGAGCTTCCTGGAGAGGTGGGGTCTTCCAGGCTGCACTCAACCTCCCAACCTCAGATCACATCTGGCAATTGTTAAAGTCCCTCCCAGCCCCTCGGCATGACGTTAGGAGGGAGAGTGAGGCTGGGGGGCTGGGAGCCTCCTGGTCTTCACTGTGATGCTGAATGGTAACCTTGGCAGGATTCTTTAGAAACTTAAATGAGATGCTGCTTGTCAAGTGCTTGGCTCTTCCCCGAAATGGAATAAGTGCCCAGAAAATGACAACCAAAGAGAAAGGAAACCGAAGACAGTGCACAGAGAGAGTTGGGTGAAGCCGGCCAATGAAAGTCAGGGTGGCCCGTGGGGGAGACAGCCCCCCCGTGGCTCCCCATCCCCGAGTTCCTTTATCCACACCTTTTTCTCTCACCAAAAAACATCCTGGCGCTCTGGAGTGGCTGTCAGTGCTGAACACTCGGCTGACAGCCTTATGCACACTGAGCAGGAGGAGGACTCGGGGGTTAGGAATGTCTTAGAGGAGGTAACAATGAACTTGGTGGTTTCATTACAAATCTCTGAAGAAGACGAGCTATAGGGAAAGAGGTGTCTGTAGAGGGTTAGCGTCTTTCATACACTGGATTAAAAATCAGGAATTTAACTTGACCCCTGGCTGCTAAGGGCAGACGCTGTGACAGGCACTGAACTAGGCAAAGATAGGGAAGATATATCATTCATCCCCAAAGTTATCAAGCCCTTCAGCCTGAGGAATGCCAGCTACTGGCTGTGGGCCCCTGGGCAAGGCTGACCACAGCGGCGGAAGATAAGAGGGTGGGCTGACACGGGACCTGGGAGCCCCGGATGAACACAGCCACTTGGGTCCAGCCGGGCGAGGGTTGCACCTTCCACACGGGAAATCAGATTTCCTCCCGAGCCTGCTAAGGACTCCCTGGCTGCTTTTCTCTGTCCATGTTTTCGGTACACAACTGCTGGGTGTTAGTTTTGTTTTTGTTTTGTCCATGACCCTGGCCAGGCAGGGAGGGGCCTGACAGTGACAGATGGGAACACACCCCACCATTTGGGTCCATTAGCCAAGCTATCAGGTTTACTAATAGGCCAGCAGCGTCAGCTCCTAATTGAATTCATCTGGAGACATTACAGGGCCAGAGCTGCCAGGAGGGCTGCAGGGCCCCTGCGGCATTGCTCCGTGGTTAAATATTCAAGCCCAGTGAATGCACAGTCTTTATGGGTGTAATTATGGTGTCTCGGGCCATCGCTAACACTCCATCAGGGTCTGGAGGGGGAAAGCCTCGCATCACTCAGAGAGCATCACTGGTCTGGGCCTCAGCTGGCCAGGCAGCAGGCATGGGAGGGACCCCCCGGAGGGTCCAGCCCTGCATCTCCGAGCTCGCTCACAGCAGGTCGGGCCTGCAGTGCAGGTTCCCCGGCAGCCTCAGAGAGCTGGAATCACTGCCCTGGGCCTGTGTCCCGCAGGGAGCGAGCGACAGGAGCTCCTCCGAGGGCAGCACGGTGGACTGTCCGGATCCTGAGGAGATCCTCAGGAAGATCCCCGAGCTTGCCGATGACCTGGAAGAACCGGATGACTGCTTCACGGAAGGTAACTGACATGAATTAGGGCCCGAATCCAGTTCAACACTCACCCGGCACCTATGTGTCCAGGGCACTGGCCTGGGGTCCACAGGAGACAGGGCCCCCTTGCTGCCTCACTCCCAGGCTCGAGGGACCAGCCTCAGACACAAGTCCTGGGGGCGCGATGTGCGTCTCATGCCACGTTGGACATAGCCCATGGGTGCTGTGCCCTCCTGGCACCCCTGAAAACCCCTCAGTTATAAACTTACCCTCTTGAGGTTGCCAGGGGAAAAGGAGTCACTACCACAACCGCTCTTGATTCGGGACATAGAGGACAGAGGAGGGGCGGACGCGCTGTTGCCTTCAGTTTTCCGTGTCACCTCTGAAGACAGAAACTGCACCTTACTCTTCATACACTCTATTAAAAATCAGGAATTTAACCTGACCCCTAGCCACTAAGGGCAGACACTGTGGCATTCATTGCTCTAGACATCTTCAGTTCCCTCAATGTCTAGAGCAATGAGGCACATTATGTTCCCAGTAGATACTTGTGCAATAAATGAATAAAGCACACCATGAAATTGTGGCCTCAATAATAAAATTAAAATTTTTCATAAAGAAAACACTTCTAGTTTCCAGTTCCACGTGACCCTGGGCTGGGCTGCACCCAAGCCCCATCCCAGCCACGTCAGGCTCAGGGCATGGCCCCTCAGACGCCACCAGGCCCAGGCCACATGATTTGTCAGGCTTCTGTGGACAGGCAAGCATGAGCGCAGGGACCACAGGGATCATCTACAAGAGGGAAGAAGGTCATCCCAGCCAGTGTGGCTCAGTGGTTGAGTGTTGACCTTAGAACCAGGAGGTCACAGTTCAATTCCTGGTCAGGGCACATGCCTGGGTTTCGGGCTGGATCCCCATTAGGAGGCATGCAGGACGCAGCCAATCAATGATTCTCTCTTACCACTGATGTCTCTCCTTCTCCCTTCCTATCTGAAATCAATAAAAAGATATTTTTTAAAAAATAAAAAGAAGGAAGAAGGTTGGGAGGAGATGAGAGTGGGCCAGACCGATGGTGGAGAGGAGCCCCTGAGGGCAGGATAGAGAGACTGCCTGTGAGGGACCCCGCTTCTTGCATATCCCAGGAAAGAATTCTTTTCCAAAGGGGTGGCAGGTGGATCTCCCAGCAGAGCGGTCTCCCTGCAGGACTGGAGCAAAAATGCTCCCCCTTTCCCAGTGGGCGGTCACTCACCATCAGGCACCTCTCCCCACAGGCTGCATCCGCCGCTGTCCCTGGTGCAAAGTGAACACCGCCAAGTTCCCATGGACCGTGGGCTGGCAGGTGCGCAAGACCTGCTACCGCATCGTGGAGCACAGCTGGTTTGAGAGCTTCATCGTCTTCATGATCCTGCTCAGCAGCGGGTCTCTGGTAAGGGAGAGGCCCTGGAGCTGCATGGGTGGGTTCCCTTGACTCCTGGGATGCAGGTCCCCGACCTGTGGCCGGAAGGAGAGCTGCAGCCCAGCACGTGGGCTCCTCCCAGCAGCAGGGCATGGTGGGTGCTAGAGGTGCCCACCTGGCCTGCTAAACCCGGCTGCAGGCATTTCAAGCAGCGAGTGTGTGCATCCCACTTTATAGGTGGGGAAACTGACCTTCAAAGGGCTTAAGGGACTTGTCCAAGGTTACCCAGCTGGTCAGTTACAAAGCCTAACAGCCCTCATATGATCCCGAGGCCCCTGACGCGCCAGCCACCTTCTGACCCCCAAACACACCGGCCTTCTCTGAAGGCCCAGGACAAAGAGGATGGTCTTTCCTCATCTTATCAAGCCGCTTGTAAATATTGCCATTGCGTGTTCAAAGCTCACGGCAACTCATTACCACAGCACTTCTCAGAATGTGGTCACCTGGGGAGCTTGTCTGAATGCAGTTCCTGATTCCAGAGATCCGGCTGCAGCCTGAGACTCTGCATTCCCAGCAAGCTGCCCGGCGAGGCTGAGTAGCTATGCCTTGCGGGAAAAGAGATTCTCGGTTAGGGGACACTTCCTAAGCCCCTTGCCCAATTCCAGGCTTTGTGGGACAAGGAAGGATGCGTCTCTCTGTCTGGTGGCTCAGTGTCGCTTCACAGTCTCCACTCATCTCCCCAGTGGACCAAAGTAGAGTCCAGCACAGGCGGGGACGCTCGTCCCCAGTTGTCCGCATTTTATGGGTGAGGAGTCACAGCTCAAGGACCTGGAGGTACCTGCCCAGGGTCCCCGCTAGCTAGTCAAAGGGAGGCCTAGAACCCACTCTCCTGGCTCCTGGCTCCAACCTGGAAACAATCTACTGACTGTCTGGGCACCCACTTAAATGCCGGGTTCCCACACTGCTCAGGGTACAGGTCAGCCTCGGGGAGGAGCAAAGGCAGCTGAGAAGGCCTCATCTGAGAGGTGGGGGTGGCACAGGACGGAGGTAGAAGAGGGCTCCCCAGAGCAGGGCTGGCCCACAGGGTGGAAGGTAGAGCGGGCATGGCAGCACCAGCAGGGCGGTGACCGTCCACCTGGAACAGAGTCTCGGTCCAGGGCCGGGTGCAGAGGCCGCATTGCAGGGTAAGAGGAGGCTGGAGGTGCTCTCTCCACACTGACCCTGCCCTCCGTCCTGCCCTCCCTGCCGGAAATAATAACCACATTTGCTGCTGACTGGGGGCTTTCCTCATTACCTCATTGGCTCATGCCTTCCTCATGGGCCTTCTCTCCTCCACTCTCCCTTGCTCCCTCCCTCTCTCTTCTCCCCACGTTCCAGCTGCCCCACTTCCCTCATCCCCCACCCCCATCACAGCAGGGAGCTGGGATCCTGCCTCAGCAGCTCTCCACTCACCTCCCCTCTCCTTCCCCAAGGGACTCCATAGGCTGGCACCAAATTTAGTCTTCCTTATGCTTTTACTTGGAGTACTTTTGGAAAAAAAAAACCCAGCATGAGTTTTCATCTGACAAAGTGCAAAAACAAAACAAAAAAAATCCCACCACTTGGAAATGATGGGAAAATGCAAAGAAAAGACATCACCCATTTTCCTGCCACTCAAAGAGAATCTCACGTCCCATCGTCTGTATGCATGTACCACATACACATTCCAAACTGAAACCACAGTTACTCACTCTGCCACCTCTCAGGCAGTGTCTCAGTCCACAGGCCCTTCCTCGCTCATGCAATGGTGGCCGCTCGGTCCACGCCAGCGCTCCCTCGGAGGGGCCGCCTGGGAGAGGAGCCCAGAGAACAGGGAAAGGAGCTAGAAAAAGACACAGGTTTCCAGGAAGTCCGGTCTCAGCCGGGCCCCACGGGAGCTCTGAAGCATAGAGGGCGCCACAGAGCTGTCCCACCTGGAGGCCTTTTAAACGCACAGTCAGTCACTGGCTTTGGGCTGCCTCCCGAGGGGGCAGGTGACCTCCTAAGGTGGAGGCCGCTTCCTTCAGCCCAGGGCCATCCTCCTGAGAGGGACATTCAGGAGCTGGCAGCTGCCAACATTCACAGCCGGTGGGGCATGGGCGCTCTGTCCCCTTCAACAGGATCTGGGCGGGGCACCAGGACATTTCGTGTCCTCAGGGTAAGTTCCTGAAGGCAGAGTTGCTAGGTTTCTGCAACCTTTGAGACAGGTCACCAAACTGACCTTCCAAAAGAGGGAACTGGCTTTCCCTCCCCTCTGGCCATGCAGGAGAGTGGCTGGCCCCAGCCCCACAGCCACACGAACCCGGGGCTCCCCGCCCCCTTCCTGTTTAGCCTCACCGATCTAGAAAAAGAAAACCCCGGTGTCTTCATTTACATTTCCTTGATTCCCGGGGAGCTCCAGCATTGTTTCAGAGGTTCACTGGCGATTCTTACTTTCATTTCTGTGCACATGCGGAACACCCTTGAATGCTTTTATTCTTAAACCAGGTCACAGTCAGCATCCCTTTGGTTCACTTCCAAACTCCAGTTTGAGAAGGCCTCCTTTCTCACTTGCATTCAGCTCCCCTGCAAAGCCTGAGCATGACCACATGGGCCCGTTGGCTGAGGAAGGCCTGGTTTGTATGGCACAGTGTCTCCTCCACTACTCCACCTCCCCAGAGCAGAGAAAACAAAACAATACAGGCCAGCTGGTTCCCAGAACCCTGGGGGGGGGGGGGGGGGGGGCAGGCCTGGCGGGGTCCTGCCCCATCGCTGGGCCCCAGCAGTGGGAGTCCAGTCCAGGCAGCCTGCCATTCTGTTCCCTTCCTGCCAGGCCTTTGAAGACTACTACCTTGACCAGAAGCCCACGGTGAAGGCCTTGCTGGACTACACCGATAGGGTGTTCACGTTTATCTTTGTGTTCGAGATGCTGCTGAAGTGGGTGGCCTACGGCTTCAAAAAGTACTTCACCAGCGCCTGGTGCTGGCTCGACTTCGTCATTGTGAACGTGAGTAGCTCAGGGGGCGCACGCGGGGCTTCGGGGCCTCCCCTCTGATTGATGGCTGCTGTTGCCCAAGAAAGCTCGGAGGCCTGGCCCTCAAGGGCTGCACCAAAGCAAAGTCTTGAGCACGTAGCGAGGGGTCCGAGCATAGCCCTGTACACCTGCGAGTGGTAAGATGCGGGCAGTGCGTGATTTTCTCACCACGATGAGCCTCAGGAGAGTCTCAGTTCCTGGCCTCCATCCAGCAAGACCCCTTACTGTCCTCTGTATCTACATTTAAAACAAGATGGCACACGAGGCTCCCCAAGGCCTTATGACCTTGCACCCGTTGACAGGGTTCTGGACTTAGGGAGCTGAGGCCTGCGCAGCACACACAATCTGCCCTCCTGCCGGCTTGGTCCTCAGCCCTGGCTGCACTCTAGAATCACCTGGGTGGCTCTTAACACTACAATGAACATTGCTTGGCTGGTTTGGCTCAGTGGATAGAGCATCGGCTTATGGTCTGAAAGGTCCCGTGTTCAATTCCCGTCAAGGGCATATGCCCGGGTTGTGGGCTTGATCCCCAGTAGGGGGCGTTCAGGAGGCAGCCCACCAATGTTTCTCTCTCATCATTGATGTTTCTATCTCTCTCTCTCCCTCTCCCTTCCTCTCTCTCTAAAAATCAATCAAAATATTTTTTTTAAAATACAGTGAACAAACACTGCTATTCCCAAAGACACATATCTCTCTGGTTCTGGGGTACAGGGTTGACAGGGGCTGAGGCATCAGCCTTTTGTAAAACTCCTAGACATATCCAATGTGCAGCCAGGATTGAGAACCCCTGAGCTAACCCCACTGGCTTCTCCCGGGAGCACTGACGGGAAGAGAAGGTCCCTGTGGAGAGGTGCTGAGCTGAAGCTCATATGTCAGACTCACCCTAACCTGTGGCCACTGACCCTAAAAGCTAGGAGTGGTCTCTCCCTTATCTTAACCATTACAATCTTCTATCTCTGTCCAGGCCTTTGCCCTCTTGGCTTGGCAAGGTGGCTGCCTGTGTCATGTGTTCAGGGTGCACAGCTGAGGGTCCCTGCGGGCCGGGGGAGACACGTGTTGTGTTTGTCTCTGCCTCCCCCACTTCAGCAGCCTCCAGCACCACGGTCTGCACATCAGAGGTGTCGGGAAATGTGTCTGTATTTGATATTTGCCTCCCGAAGCTGGATGGGGTCCAGCACAGAACATTCTGTCCGCCTCCTGTGTTGGCAGGTCCTCCACAGCAGGTCTGAGCACTCGAGTCTCTTCTTTCCTGATACCAATGTGCTAGCAGCATCAGGCCACTGTACCACAGCGACTAGCTAGCTGTGAGGCCTGAGATCGGAGTCACACTATTCATAGATGAATGAAAAATGTTTTCTTCTGGCTACCCACCCATGTCAGGGGCACAGTCACTCCAACCTGTGTAGGTCTCACTAGCTTCAGACTCGAACGCTTTAAATGTGATCATCTGACCATCCATTCTTTCTTCCATACAGCCCTCCTTCCATCTATCCAACCATTCACCCTTCCGTTTTCTTCCTTCCAAACATCCATTCATCTTAACTTCTTCCATTTATCGTCTCCATCAATTTTCTCCCTCCATTCATTCA
>NW_005871331.1:1207430-1208286 GCF_000147115.1 Myotis lucifugus
GGGTGAAGTGGGGGGGGGGGGGGTCCCTTTATTCCCGTTATTTATCCTGGTGGGATATGCCACCCGTTCCAAGAATAGGCATCTTTTGAGGCTCTAGCACCCAAATATAAATCCCTCCCCTTCTGAAGTTCCGGCGTACATCCCCACCTCACTGCCAGGACGAGCTAAGCCTGAGTTCGGCCGGCCAGTCACGGTACAGGAGGATCTCCGAGGATTGGTGCACAGTCTCTAGCAAGATCCTGCATATGGCATCTCCCCGGCACCTTCAGGGTTCCTGGAAGGTGTGACCATTTTTCCATGTCAGTTTGTGTCCTTTGCAATCCTTGGAGAAACTAACAGACCAACAGGGACTCCGCCGTTATGTTTCAGCTGTCTATCAAAGCTGGCTTTCATGGACCCATGCTAGTCACTCTGGCTAAAGAACAGACCTGTAGGGCCTTGGAGTTCTCTTAATCTGACTGTCATTTCACAAAGGGTGTAAGTGCAACCTAGGCTAACATGGCACTGACCCAAAGTAAAAAAAAAACAAACACAAAAAACAAACAATCAGGGTCAAGCCCTGGCGGGTGTAGATCAGTGGTTGGAGCATCAACCTGGTCACCAAAGGGTGTGGGTTCAATTCCTGGTCAAGGGGTCAAGGGCATGTACCTGGGTTGTAGGTTCAATCCCTGTCTCTGTTGGGGCATGTGTGATAGGCAATCAATCGATATGTCTCACCTCTCTCTCTCTTTCTCTCTTCCTCTATTTCTCTCTTCCTCCCCACTCCCTTCATCCCTTTCACTCTCTCTAAAAATCAATGGAAAAATATCCTCGGTGAGATTACACAACAACAAAGAAATTAGGGGTGGAGAGGGAA
>NW_005871331.1:1208609-1229337 GCF_000147115.1 Myotis lucifugus
GGGGGTGGGAGGGGTTTCCTGTCTCCTTCCACCAGAACTGCCCCTCCGGGACCCTAGAGTGATGTTTGTGCTCTCTGCCCGCACTCAGATATCACTGACCAGCCTCATAGCGAAGATCCTGAAGTATTCTGACGTGGAATCCATCAAAGCCCTTCGGACCCTCCGCGCCCTGCGGCCACTGCGGGCTCTGGCTCGATTTGAAGGCATGCGGGTAAGACCCATCTCCAAATGGCTCTGGTCTGCAACATTTGGTACCGCTTCCCCCCTTATGCCCTCCAGACCACTGACCCTGAGCTCCAGGCCCCACCCCACAGGTCAGCTCCGGGTCCTCCCTTCTGCATGGACACTGGTGCTGCCGCAGTGTCCCGACTCTCCTCCTAGTTCCCCTTCGGGTCCCTCTGTGAGCCCCTCTTCCCTTCTCACTTGAAACATCACACCTGCCTGGGCTCAGACCTCACTTCTACTCTTACTGATCCTGCTTCATGGCTCCACAGGCATCCCTTACTCAACCTCCACCCTGCCAAGATGTCCTCATTGCCAGAATATTCGCTACATCCCCAGCTCTTCATCTTTTCAGGACAAATGAGCCTCTCCTCTGACACTCATTTAGATGTAGTGACATCATCAGCTCAGCACCTCCACCACACCCACTAGAATATATCTTCTCTCCAACCCACCGCAGTCATGGGTCTTATGGGTTTTTCCTTTTATCCATCCCTGTCCTTACATATCTCTATCAGCACCCACCTTGCCCTCACTGTCTTCCTCAGGGTGGAGTGCTCACACACCTGGCCCTTGCTTTCGGGGAGATCGAGGGACTGTTCATTTCCCCTCTCCTCTTCCTCATAATTACAAAGGTCTCCCGGCATAGAAAGTGAGGTTTTGCCTTCTTCCTCCATCCCTGACTCAAAGCAGACATCAGACCTTCAAACACAAAAGCAGACTTTTAAAATTACCTTGTACCTTTATAAACACTAGGCGCTTATGACTGCAATAGTTTGATATTTATTTTATTTTATCTCCAGGTTGTTAGTTTACAAATAGGCAAGTTTGTGAATATGGATTTAGGTTGTCATTCATTCTTAACCAAATACCATAGACCATTTCATGTGTTGTATTTAAGGAAAAGAAAGCAAGTTTCTAGAAATCTGCATGCACTAGCACAACACATATACTCACACTCCTGAATGAGCATGTGTGTACTTGTAAACTCATCCACCTCCTCAATCTTGAGTGAAGACACTGAAAGCTGCCTGGATGAAGTTTAGAGAAGGTTTAAACCCACTTCACCTGCTCAGTCTTCTGAGTCTGAATTACTGCACTAATTAACCCATTTCTCTTGCTTCCGAAGGCCACTGGCTCTTGAAGCAGCCTGAGTGAGTATAGAAAGAAGTTGGATCCAGCAAAAAGGGGTGAGGCATTGGTGGGGTTCCAGGTCCTTTTGCATTTCCCCCCAGGTGGTGGTAGATGCCCTGGTGGGAGCCATCCCGTCCATCATGAACGTCCTCTTCGTCTGCCTCATCTTCTGGCTCATCTTCAGCATCATGGGCATGAACTTCTTTTCAGGGATGTTTGGGAGGTGCATCAACATGACCAATAAAGACTTTTCTCTTGTGTCTTCTACTGTTGTGAATAACGAATCTGATTGTAGACTTCAAAACTACACTGGCAAACTCTTTTGGGTCAACATGAAGGTCAACTTTGATAATGTTGCAATGGGTTACCTGGCGCTTCTGCAGGTGGTGAGTCCTGAAATCAACCATGTATTTTCCTTTGGCCTCTCTTTAACGTGGAGGGATGGGGACCTTTCAGAAGATGCTATGTAGGGGAGAGCACTCAGTTTGAGCTGAGGTCATTCCTACAGGCTACACCATGAGGCTAGAGGGCCTTACCAATGAGTGTGATCTCCCAGAGGTACAATTAGAACAGTGCGAGCTAATAGGCTAGAATAAAGGATAAACTTGTCATGGCATTGTATCAGGTAATGAGTTAGAATTTACAACTTGTACAAAATAAACATAGGATAGCCACATGTTCAGTCTTCTGCAAATTATCCCCTAGAGCAGTGGTTCTCAACCTGTGGGTCGCGACCCCTTTGGCGGTTGAACGACCCTTTCACAGGGGTCGCCTAAGACCATCCTGCATATCAGATATTTACATTACGATTCATAACAGTAGCAACATTACAGTTATGAAGTAGCAACGAACATAATTTTATGGTTGGGTCACAACATGAGGAACTGTATTTAAAGGGCCAGAAGGTTGAGAACCACTGCCCTAGAGGATAATAGATTATGTTCTAGGTCTATTGTAGTGATAGATAATGCTGGTGATGATGATAGTCAACCACATTCATACTTCAATTCATTCATTCATTCATTCTTCATCACTTGCCTTCATCCATCTACTTGTTCATTCAGGACTCCATCCATTCAAGTGTTAATGTAATTGCTTATACATTTGTCATGCAGTTACCCACAAGTTCTTGCATGCACCATATGTTCATGCATTCATTTGACAAAAATCCCCGAATAGCTATGGTGTACCAGGCATTGTGCTCTACCCTGGGAGATAGAGACATGTCAGAACTGGCTCCAGGGGGACCAATAATGCTCAATGAGAAAAAGTAAGCCAATCAAAACAAAGCCCAGTGTAGATGCATGGGCAGAGACTGAGTAGCCACTGCTCTTTGTTTCCAGGCAACCTTTAAAGGCTGGATGGACATCATGTATGCGGCTGTTGATGCCCGAGGGGTAAGTCTTGCCCACTGCCTTCCCGTCCATTTGCCTTACACGCCTCCCCCCGCCACCCCCCACCTCCCGCACCGCCATCAGTCTATTTGAACTGGAGTGAAGATGGTGGCCTTGGTACCAGAAGAGGTGACCACTCAGCACCCTAGCACTGTTCCTCTCTGGAGCAGTGTCCAGCTGGCTCGCTGTTGGCTATTTAAGCCGACCTAGCCTGTTCTCCTTCCGTGCAAACGCCCTGGGCTTCTGAAACTCTTCCCCTGCATGAGGAAAATGCAGATAAAGAACTGAGTGTGAGGGCATTCCCTGGCAGGAGCAGGAGCAGAGGCAGTGGCTAGAACCAAGGGATGAGATAGAATTTCAGTGTCTACCATGGCAGCCAGACGGAGAGAATGATGCTGTTGAGGAAAGACCATTCCCACGGTGGCAGACATTGCAGGTGCCCTGCCCCATCCTCTCAGCCCAGCTCTGAGTTCACCGGCATGCTGTGCTTCTGATTCTCTGAGACTTGATTTTCTTCAGGGCTTCAGACCTTGCTCAGCAGCCTCTCCCCCCAGGGTGAGGGATTTAACATCCCTGGGGGCAACTCTCACAGATAGTTTAGGGAGTCCGTAGATAAATGCTCCAGCTTCCCTGTCCCTTGGAGGTCAAGTCCTGAGGCCTGTTCTACAGGGTTGCATAGAGGGCCCCAGAGGATAGAGTGCCAGTTGCCCATGGCAATGGCTTTCTTCCCAGCATCCCCTTCTTTGCTTTTCTCCTGTTCCTGCTTACCCTCCCCCTCCCTCACTCCTGCTTCCTGGATTGCCTCCCAAATAAACCACCTGCACCCAGGTCCATGTCTCAGGGTTGGCTTTTGGGGTGAACACAAACTAAGACACCCCCTTGTCCCCATGCCCCACTTTGTCTGCTCACAGGTGAACTTGCAGCCCAAGTGGGAGAACAATGTGTACATGTACTTGTACTTCGTCATCTTCATCATTTTCGGCGGCTTCTTCACACTCAATCTTTTCGTTGGGGTCATAATTGACAACTTCAATCAACAGAAAAAAAAGATAAGTGGGGTTCCGGTGTTTCTGCGGTAATGGCCAATCTTATACTTCTTGTCCCCTGGCCTCGTGACTAACGCCAACACTACTCATAGCCCTTCATGCCTGACGGGGAACCCAGTTTTGACCTTTAACACCAACACTGACCTTTGTCCCCTGGTTGCTGCCCTCACCTCTGTTTGGTGTCTGGGCTGCTGCTGAAAGAGTAGTATTTCTCTGTATCAGCATTGCCTCCCAACCTTGCCTGGGGTCCCCATCTTCTCTCCCAGAGTGCCATGGTCCTCCTACTTGAACCAAGTGGGTTGGGTGTGTCCCAGGTGACCCCTTGGGGAGTATCAACAGGGAAAGAAAGGGCTCCAGCACTTGCTGCCTCTGTCTGGAGCCCTGGCATCCAGAGCTCTGAGTCAGGATGCCTCTGGAAGGGCCAGAGCCCAGTGTTGGCAGAATCCCAACCTTCCTCAGGCTGGGGAAGAAGAGCCTCGCCTCCATGGGTGCTGACTTCAGTAAACAGGAACCCAGTCTCAGACAACCTGTTATATATTTATTTATCCTCACCCAAGGATATTTTTCCTTTGATTTTTTTTAGATAGAGTAGAAAGGAAGGAAGGTGCAAGGGAGAGAGAAAGAGAGAAACATTGATGTGAGAGAGACATATCAATTGGTTGCCTACCACACGTGCCCTGACTGGGCCAGGAGTTGAACCCATCACCCTTCAGTGTCTCCGTTCTAACTACTTAGCAACACCAGTCAGGGCCACAGATTTTTCTGAAATCTCCTTTCAAATGTCACAGATCTCAGTCCCTTTCCAGCATGTGCAGTCACTAATTTATACAAACATGCTATTGAAATGGGAGGCTTTAAAATCATGTCATGAAGTGGAGGTGAGGGGTTGAATGTAGGAAGTTCAAAGGGTCCCTAAAAAAACTAACATCCAATCCTAAGGGAGGAAGGCATCGTCAGTGGGGGAATTTCTAGCACTGTAACAGCAGGGAGCAGTGTTACTGGCAGGGCCTTCAGAGAACCAGTCAAGGGCTCTCCAAAGACCCTTGGATAAAGCAATAACTCTCCAGGAAGGGGTTGAGGGGCTGGGTCCCAGGTCTTTGTTCCAGAAGTCCCTGAGGCAAGCTCTTGCCCCTGGCCAAGATAAGTTTCTAGAAACCAATGGATCTTATTGGAATGAGCAGGCTGGATTCTAGGCTCAGATTTGAACCAACCCATACCTTCCCCTTGGGTCCTAGTCCCAACCCCTCCCCACCTTTGTCCATGTGGCATCTCTGGGTTCCTGTAGGCGAGAAACAGGACACTCCTTGATCCTGGCTTTGGCATGTCTTTCTGCAGAAAGGGGAGAAAGTTGAGATGTGTTTCCCCTACAGCATGATTTTGATAACCCTGGGGACTCCTACTGATTTAATAACAGTGGTGTGTGTTATCCTCTCCTGCACTTAGGGGGCCAGGACATCTTCATGACAGAGGAGCAGAAGAAGTACTACAATGCCATGAAGAAGCTGGGCTCCAAGAAGCCCCAGAAGCCCATCCCCCGGCCCCTGGTGAGTCCCAGAGCTTCCCTCTACCAGAGTGTGTCTATGAATCCAACCTGACAGCCTATGCCTGTGCTGGGTAGGGTCTGGGCAGTGCCCTCTGTGGAGGAGGAGATATGGGTTGAGTTCAGGGATGAGGGTAATGAGCGTTTTCAGGTCCAAGGAAAGAGACGTCTAAAAGAAGCAACTCTGGTCTTAAAGAGTGAACATATCTTCTACAGTTACTCCAGATAGAACTGTTTAGGGAAGTACTGAGTTCCACAACAGTTTTAGGGTTCAAGTACAGGATTGAGAGCTGATTAGGCTAAGTGATAAGAAGGATGGTTAGAGCCCTGAGATGAGACATTGTGTGAGTATACATTATGATCTACGTTGCAATGGATCTGTAGCCTTACCCTACATTTCCCCCCATTCCTACAGCTAGAAAGAGGGGAAATGGCCAAAACCCAACCCTCTCTGGATCCTGGATTGATCAAGATCAAGGTCAGGTCACAAAAGAAATAAAAAAAATTATCCCACTCTAGTATTTAAAGATTGACCAAAACTTAGGGCCATCCTCCACTTTGATTCCTTTATTCACAAAGATCCTAAGAGGCATGCCCTTTTATTCTCCTGTTAAATGCAGCACCCAAACCGTACATGATACCTACCATCTAAGTTTCTCTCAGGCCTCTGCCAGAAGGTGGAAAGCATCAGCCCTGTGGCTGGCCCCTGATGGAAGTGGAGCAACAGGTTTGGGAGTGGGGATGTTGCTATGCTGGAAATATACAGCTGAACCTCTTCAAAGAATTTCTGAGCCATCTATTCCAGTGAATAGAATCGGCGTCCTGTCCCTTTATATAACCTTTCTGTGGTTAAGATGCAACATTTATGAAGAAAACTATAAGCACTGTCCATGGCAAAATCCCATTAGCCCTTCCCCAGACAAGGGCAGAGCTTAAGGACCTTCAACAAAGAGACAGGACTTTCCCTAAATGAATTAGAAAGACCCACATTTGAATTTCTAAAGCAAGGCATGGGATTTGCATAAATTACTAAAATATCCATGAATACAGAGTCTTAAAAACATTTACAGGAGGAAAAAAGTGTTATGAACTTTGGCACACTTTACTTGGAACCAGTGGTCATAAATTTCTTACTATTCTCAGTTCTGATAAGAAATATTACAATGGGGAGTGATAGGATGTCAGAGGCAGAAGTTTCCTCCCAAATCCCCATAAGATCAAGATAACTGGGCATGAGTGAGCATGGGTGAACCTGAGGGAGAGTCCTTCAAGTTCACTGAGTATCCCTCTGTCAACCAGTCCAATGGGCAGGAACAGGCTCAAAATTGGAATATACAGGTGAAAGGCTGATCCCAGCCAATCAGAGTCAAGTCAGGGGCTACAGTTGGAGGATGCTCAGACTTCCTGAGAAATAAGCAACTGAGTCCATTCTGGCCTTTACTGACGGCTGGACTGATGTTGACTCCATGTTTGAACCAGACACCAAGGAGTTCTATGCGAGGCACAACCCTTGGTAAAAAATCAAAATGGTTTCTGGAACCTACCCCTACAAACTACTCAATTTCTCTATAATCTCAGCTTCTCCCCTCGCATCAACCAATCCCATGGGCCACCATAGCTTCCTCCTCTGAAGGAAGACAATCTCCTGGGACAGGGTGGGCTGCATTTCAAAAAGGAACTGTGGAGAGGACACTAGGAACTAACGTTGGAATGCCAGGCACTACAATAGAGGTGGAGGTTGATGGTTGGGCAGGAAGACCTGCAACAAAATCACCATTTTTCCTAACTAAGGCACCACCAAGAGCCTCCAAGATTGGCACTGGGAGGAGGTTCTTCACATAGATCATGGAAGCGAGACCATAGACCAACTGTGTTCCTAAGATTCATCAACCCTTTGGATGGGGAGGGGGGCAGGCAAGAATCACTATCAATACTATATTAGCTTTAGTGGGGGAGCATGGCTCTCTCCTTCATATTCTGGCCCAAGAAGGGCAAACACTTTTTCCTTTGTTCCCTTCAGCATAACTGAGGCAAGGCTGGGACATCCAAACAAGACTTTGAAGTCTTAGGGATGCTGCAGGGCCCAAGTAGCAACTGCAGCCAAGGCCCATCCCAGCACCTGGCTGGCATCCATATGGCAGACAACATCTTGGCATCCACCACCCAGTGGCACAAGTCTGATTACCTGTCCTCCTCAAAGTACAGAGCTAAGAAAGAAACCCAAAGAAAAAGAGAAATTTCCTCTGCCATATAAGACCCACCTTCTCGGGCCCAGTTTTATTTTCACATGACCATTGGCACTAGAATGCTCACCTTCTTCCCTTAGGAGTCCCAACAGGCCAAGCTGGTCAGATAAGCAGGGCATTGGCACAGAAGTTCTGACCCCCAGTTGCATGGATGCCATGTCATAACACAGCCAATCTGGATGACGTAGGGACCTCCAACACATGCACATACATATTGCTTATCACCTCTAGTGAAGCCCAGGTTCTATCTAAACCTTATGCTACATCCATAACAAAGATTAAGATTTCCATGAGACTAAGAAATTTTATTCTATAACGTTCTTATTTAAATATATTTTATTGATTTTTTACAGAGAGGAAGGGAGAGAGATAGAGAGTTAGAAACATCGATGAGAGAGAAACATCAACCAGCTGCCTCCTGCACATCTCCTACTGGGGATGTGCCTGCAACCCAGGTACATGCCCTTGACCGGAATCGAACCTGGGACCTTTCAGTCCGCAGGCCGATGCTCTATCCACTGAGCCAAACCGGTTTCGGCTCTATAATGTTCTTTACTATAGAAGTCACTAAAAGCAGGTTTTATGTACTCCACTTTATGGGAAAATAATAGGCTCTATAATAGCACATTATCAGTCACCCACTTCATCATCTCTGACAGCACTAAGGGCTGCAAAGGTGTGATCACTGCCCACAAGCTAAGCCGAGAGCAGCCAGCCAGCTGCTGCTTCCCCAGTGTCTGAATATACAGGGCAAACTCGGTGCCTGGAACTTAGCAATGTTGTCACCTGTTCTGTTTCATTTGAAGTCATGTGGCTATGAATGGGCTCTGTTTTTTCACCATTTTCAGTGATGGAATGGAAACTATTATTGGCTCAGCAATACCCCTCCCATTCCAGAAAAGACGTGAGTGGGCAATTATGCTGGAACCATGCCCACTTGGGTCTGATTCTTTGCTCTAACCACATAAGGTAGCAGCAACTCATCCCCACTATGAAGGAGAACATAGGAACCAGCCTCTGTCACAACCCTTCTCCCCTCTGATTGCTTTGCAGCTCCTGGGAGTTCCTGGTGAGACTCCAAACAGCTTCCTCTCTTCCTCCCTCACTCATGCGGAGCCTTGCACATAGTACACATTTATTAAGTGCCTATTGTGCAGAAGTAAATTTAATTAAACCCTAGTGGGTTGGTTTTATGGTTTTTTTAAGGTATGGGTAACAGAGCTGTCTATTCTGTCATCCATTCATTCACCTGTTTATTGAGCACCTATTTTGTGCCAGGTACTATACAGATACTGGGGTAGAGCAGTAAGCAAGATAGACAAAGTTCCTGCCCTCACAGAAATTACAGTCCAGTGACTCAAGAAAATAATTAGCAAAAACCACATATATGTTAATTCACAGGTTTGAGAGATTAACAAGGGAGAAAGAATAGGTTGAAAAGCAAAGGGTGCCTAGAACTGAGCCTTGAGGAACTCTCACATCTAAAGGTTGTGTAAAGAAGACTCAAAAAGGAATAGCCAGGAAGTTAAGAAAAGAACCAGGAAAGTAAGGCATGATGAAAACCAAAAAAGGAGAGTTTCAAGATGGATGGGGTTGGTAATCAATGCCAAACAAGGGTCCATGGAGTTAGCATTATGGAGGTCATTGGTGATCTTAGCAAAAACCATTTCAGTGGCAGGATGGGGACAAAAGCTATGTTGGAGTGGATTGAGAAATGAATAAGAAACAGTGCTTGCGCACAACTCTTTCAAGAAATTTTGTTGTGAAAGTGGAGATAGAATAGGGTGGGAGTTGGGGAAGATGTGAGGTTCAGGAAGATTTTTCTATAAATTATGAAAAACTAGGTCATTAGATAGTTAGCTACGGAACTTAGACATAATAGCCAAGAGTGGCCAAGTGTGGCTAAGAGCCTCAGTCATCAGTGACACAAGTTTCAAGAAGGAAGGACTTTATAAGACACAAGAATAAAGGTCTGGAATTGACAGAGGGGAACAAGAAGGATCTTGGGCCTGCCTCCTAGCCCTGGAGTTCATGGGGTGGGGAGGAAGTATCAGCCCTAAGTAAGAGGAGATGTTTGCAGATCAAGGCAGGTGAACACAGGAGAAGGTCAGGAGTGGAGAATGGAGTTCAGATCAAGGAGTCTCAGAAAACTACGAAGTTAACAGCACAGGAAAGACTAGAGTGCCATGCTAGGAACTTTCTTAAAATGCCATAAAAACAGCCACATAGAAATTATCTCTTTGCTATCCAGGACATTCTACCTCTTTCCAAGAGTGCAGACAATCAAGACTTGACTCCATGCTTTGTTCCTGCATTGGCTTAGACATCTGCACAGCCCCAGGAATAAAGAGAGCATTTGCAGGAAGAAGTTGCACCATCACACTAACTTCACCCTTGAATCAATAATTTTGCAAGCAGTTCTTGAACTCTTGCTATATGCAGGGCACTACAGGAACACCAAGTTAAATAAGACATGGCTCCTATATTTAAAAGCTCATTGTCTAGTAGAGAAGAGCAGCATACATGAAATGCTAGAACTCAAGACTGGCCGTCAAGGATCAGTGGGAACCCAAAGAAGGGGCAATGTAGTGTGATATGATTAAGGAAAACTCCCTGGAAGAAGTGAGGCTTAAGAGACATAGATCACTCAAGACGATTGGGATTTAGATACCAAGAGACAGGGTGGAAGGGCATTGCAAATGGAGGGAAGAGCATGGACAAGGACAAAGTACCTGGTGATTTCATGAGGCCGGGAGAGGTGATGAGGACTTGAATCGAGGCAATGAAGTAGAATCAACTAAGAGTGATATATTGGACAGGACTTGGCTTCTGATTGGATGTGGAGTGTGAGGGAGACAAGAGACAGACTTTGACACCCTGTCTATGGAGAACACAGGCCTCCAGATGCCTGATTTATGTTGGCCAAAAGGCCCTGACGTGCCATCTCTTGTTTCTGCAGAACAAGTACCAGGGCTTTGTCTTTGACATCGTGACCAGACAGACTTTTGACATCAGCATCATGGTCCTCATCTGCCTCAACATGCTCACCATGATGGTGGAGACAGATAATCAGAGTGAGGAAAAGACGAAAATCCTTAACAAAATCAACCAGTTCTTTGTGGCCGTCTTCACCGGGGAGTGTGTCCTGAAGATGTTCGCTTTGAGGCAATACTTCTTCATGAACGGCTGGAATGTGTTTGACTTCATCGTCGTGGTCCTTTCCCTCGGGAGTAAGTGGGCATCACACACGGTGGGGAAGCCCAGCCTCTGCTTGGGGTTGGTTTGGCTCTTCTTTCAAAACCAGGGAGACAACAAACAGACTTTTTAAACACGTTACACATTAGAGGAGCCCAGTGTTTGCTTCCTTCCAAGCACAGCAGATTTAAAATGCCCCTGGGCCTCTCAGTCAAATGCAGAGGTTTCAATGACCTTCTCCATGCTGTCATGAAGTGTCTTTAGGCACCTGCTGTGTACACAACCATCACCAGAATTTTGGAGGCTGATGGGGAACAATAGCTCCTTCAGAGAACCTCAGATGATGGAGTTTCCAGTGGGCCTTATTTTTCTGATCTTCAAATCAGAGAGTGGGTGGTGTGATGTGAAGTGAGTCATAAAATACACCTTCTGAAAAAGGAGGTGGATTGCCAACTGAATGAAGAAAGTCTGGGAAGAGATTGTTGAAAAGGAGATTCTTAAGTCAAGAGTCTGGAATTAAATATCTGTATAACTCTCCTCTTAAGGAATATGAGTGATAGACAAGTCAAGGGATCAATGCCAAGAGATCAATGCTATTACGGTCTAGTCTGGGTGTTGTTGAATGATGGGCCCAGGATTTTGGGGCCAAAGTTGTTCGGAGAAAATGAGTAGAGTCAGAGGCTAAAGTGGAGAAGGAAGCCACCATAATTGACCAAATTATGTGTTTGCTGCGTTCTGAGCCCTAGGCTGGGCGCTGTGAAACTCCACAGTTGCCATGTGAAAGCAGTGTCATTATTCTCATTATTCTTATTTTATACATTTGAAATTGAGCCCCAGAGATTAGGAAAGTTATGCAAAGTTATACAATTTGTAAAGGGTGGAGCTGAAATTAGACAGGCTAATGTTCTAATGAACTAGCAGTCTCCCACCAACAACCAAGAAACTGTCCCTGGCCTTCTTGTGGTTTAGCCAAAGTTTGGCCTTATAAAAGCCAAATCCCAGCACACCAGCTTTACTTTGCATTATAAATACATCCTGACCGGCTAACTTTTCATATCAGGGCATAACTGTAGATTTAACTTTCCATTGGTTTCCAATCAAAAGCTAATAGCATCTAAGCACGCCTTGCCAACACTTCATCCATCTCCCTACCTGGTGCTGAAATACAGCCTTGGGTTGTGTTTAGTCGTTTGGTGGTGGTGGTGGTGGTGGTGGTGGATGGGAGGGGGGTGGGGGGGAGGAGGTTATGTACTTTTGTTTTGTTGTTTTGTTTTATTTTCTTGTTGCTGCTGGTTTTTATGGGAAGTTTCTTTTGTTCGTTTGTCTTCCAAAGTGACAGACTCTAAAGTCCATTTTGATATGATTTCAGAGAAGGGAACTTATTTATAGAAATAAAATATACTTAAAGTACTCAATTCTACAATGTGGACACCTTAACTACCAGTTCCTATGACCTACACAGCAACATGTCTCTGGGTAGAAATCACTCTGAGAGGCAGCTAGAAAACAAGTGACAGATAGCTTCCACCTGTCCATCCTTCTCTCCCTTTCTTCCTTCCCACCAGCAAGACATGCATTGAGTATCTAAATGTTACAACTATGAACACTTATTCTCCCTTGAAGTAGACATAGGCCAGTTGGCTGGCAGAATCTAAGGAGATTATATGGACCCATTATGTACCCATTATGTGTCCATATAATATCCTAGTTAAAGTGGACTTTAGGAGAGAGGCTTTCATTAAGACTTTATAATAAAAAATTGTAATTATTTCTCAAGTCTCCTCCCACTTCCTTCCACCTTCCAACACAATACTGTCACTACTCATGTTCCTATGATAAAAGGCAACTAGTAGAAGAGGGTCAAGGGAATCCTGGCAAGGAGAGAGCTTGCTACCACACCCCTCACCATTTGTCCTAAGAGGTTTTGAATCATGTCTTACCTAAACGCCTTGCCTAATCTTTGGTAGTCCCAATAAGTCCCACAGTTCCCCAAGACCAAGCTTTACAAATCTTCAAGTAAGATACCAGATGGAGAGACATATGCATTCTTCATCTTTCCAACCTTGTTCATGTTGGGGTGGGGGCTGTAACTGACCTTCAACATGCCCATCTCCAGACCCTAACAGAGAGTTTAAACACAGCTGGAAAGTGAAAGAAACAAATAAAAGCCATTATGCAGACAGCTGGTCATTCAAAGCCATTCTGCTTTAGCTGTCAGCAAGTTGCCAAAGTCCTCAGGTCCCCTTGTAATTAATACAGTCTCTGTACAATTATCCCCCGGACCCTGTGCCAGGAACGTAGTCAATCTTCACAGTAGGAAATAGGGAGATGAATCCCAGGGGGTCGTGGCCTTCACAGAGCACAGGACCAGGGTGGAGGAAAAGGCATGACCCAAGGGCTGAATTCTCAGGGAAGAGCAGGCTCTGGGTCATAGACAGAAGCAGACAGTAGACTGTGAGCTTATGGAATAGGGTGCAGTCACTTCCAGCTGAATTACGCTGCAGAAGATAGGGTTTTGACCGTGGAGGTTGACTAAATAGATATTCTGGATGGATAGAAAGGTAAGAACATGGTAGGAAGGGTGAGACTACTTGAGAGAGAGAGGATTTCTGCAGTTAGCATTTACTACGCCCCTACTCAATGCCAACCACTGTGCCAGGCTAGAGGGCTCACAGTCTTTGAATACAGATGCACACGTGTAAGTTCATCTGGAGCCAGGATGAAGGAGTGCGATCGCAGCTAACGGTGTCAGGGATCATGATTGGGAGTACTCATTTAGATCATTTCCTCTCTCTTTTTAAGGCCTGGTGGTTTTTGCAATTATTTCATCACTTGAAAATTACTTCTCCCCAACCATCCTCCGAGTCATCCGCCTGGCCCGAATCGGCCGCATCCTCAGGCTGATCCGAGCAGCCAAGGGGATCCGCACGCTGCTCTTTGCCCTCATGATGTCCCTGCCTGCCCTCTTCAACATCGGGCTGCTGCTCTTCCTCGTCATGTTCATCTACTCCATCTTCGGCATGGCCACCTTCCCCCACGTCAAGTGGGAGGCTGGCATCGACGACATGTTCAACTTCCAGACCTTCGCCAACAGCATGCTGTGCCTCTTCCAGATCACCACGTCGGCTGGCTGGGATGGTCTCCTCAGCCCCATCCTCAACACGGGGCCCCCCTACTGCGACCCCAATCTGCCCAACAGCAACAGCAATAGCACTAAAGGGGACTGTGGGAACCCAGCCATAGGCATCGTCTTCTTCACCACCTACATCATCATCTCCTTCCTCATCGTGGTCAACATGTACATCGCAGTGATTCTGGAGAACTTCAATGTGGCCACAGAGGAGAGCACCGAGCCCCTGAGCGAGGACGACTTTGACATGTTCTATGAGACCTGGGAAAAGTTTGACCCAGAAGCCACCCAATTTATAACTTTCTCTGCCCTCTCAGACTTTGCAGACACCCTCACTGGCCCCTTGCAAATCCCAAAACCCAATCGGAATATATTAATCCGAATGGACCTTCCCTTGGTCCCTGGAGATAAGATCCATTGTTTGGACATCCTTTTTGCCTTCACCAAGAATGTTCTGGGGGAGTCAGGGGAGTTGGATTCTCTGAAGGCAAATATGGAGGAGAAGTTTATGGCAACAAATCTTTCAAAAGCATCTTATGAACCAATAGCCACCACCCTCCGGTGGAAGCAAGAAGACATTTCAGCCACTGTCATTCAGAAGGCCTATCGGAGCTATGTGTTCCACCGCTCCAAGACGATCATCAATCCCCCATGTGTGGCCAGCGCTGAAGAGGAGGCCGTGTCACTCCCAGATGAAGACTTTGTTGCATTCGTGGGAAATGAGAATAGTGTGCTTCCAGACAAATCTGAAACTGCATCTGCCACATCTTTCCCACCCTCCTATGACAGTGTCACTAGAGGCCTTAGTGATCAAGTCAACATGAGCACATCTAGTTTAATCCAAAATGTAGGTGAATCCACCAGTAAGGAAGCCACTACCCCTGCACCCTAGTGAGGACACTCCAGCATGGGCATGTCCAGTTCTGACGTGTCCTTCTGCTCTGTGATAACTCTTTCCCACTACAGGTGGCACCCAGCTACCACCTCACCATGCATGCCACTGGTCACAATGTCAGAACTGGGCAAGGGAATGCAGTTGTCACCCATCTTTGGAGAAGCCCCCAATAAGAGTCAGAAGCCAGGAGCATCTCCACTGTGACTTCCCTTATGAATTTCAGTATCAGGTGATGGGTTCCCTTACTTTCCAGAAACTATCCCTGATTCTTCTATTTTTATTGTGATCAGAGCTTCCATTTATCAAGACAAACTTCTCAGGACCAGAACTTCCAAAGATCTATGGCAAGGATGTTGCTGAAGGTCCAAGGTAGTCCTCTGTGAAACACCATGTAGAGATTGACAATGCTACTTAGGATTTTGCATGACTGCATGTTGAGAGCTGCAGACAACTGCTCCAACCCCAGGTAACACCTGTGGTCTATGTCATGAAAGGCCTTTGAAATAGCCATTAAAATTAATATTTTTAAAGGTAGGTCAAGACCAATGCTGTATCTTAAAGCATCATTTTTTAAAATTATGTGATATTGATGTTTCATAAATCACTTCTTCACTTCCAGAGTTCCTAATATTCTGCAGTTTGAGCTTGAGGCTCAGGTGGGAGGGGGGAGAAGGAGCACTGGCCTGGGAACTTGTTCTAATCCTGACTCCTCCATTGATTGATTGCCTGGCTGACCCGGCCAACCTCTTTCACCTCTGAGCTTCAACTTCCCCACTTGTAAAATTGGTGGGAGGGGGTACGGACTGGACACTCTATAGTCCTTGCATTTTATGTTGTAGAATGCAGTGATGTCCTGTCAATTTAGATGAGGAAAACGCTCTCTCTTCTGAAGCCACAATGGCCAGACCTCTCTGCCATATAGCTGAAGAGGGAGCTTTTGGATATATTCCAGAGCCTGTTCCACATCTCACAGTCAGACTTTAAGGAGGAAGGTTTTCACATTCCCCTTGGGCCAGGACTTCATAATTAGTATAATCAAAAGAAAAGAGATATTTTGAGAAAGATGATCTGGGAGATAAACGGTATGGTCAATATTTTCTTTAACTCATCCTACAAATGTTATTAAGTACCTATTATATGACAGGCACTGCTCTAAGCACAAGAGATAATGGTAGTGAAGTCCCAAAAGATGAATTGGAATGGAGTAAGGGTCATCAGAGAGAATATTCAGGCCACAGGCCTGTGGCAGGTGTTAAGATGGAAGACAGCAAGGAGTTCATATGACAACATAGAACATAAAGGGTCTTAATGACAGCCATGATCTTTTATTGATTCTTGGGACATTCCCTGCAACAATGACAGGGATCAAATCAATTTGTTGATATATATTATATTTTATCACTTTGTAAGATTTTCCATTTATACAATTACAAAACGAGAGGCTGGTCCACCTAACATGGTCCACCTTAGCTCTGAAAAACTCTGAAAGTCTAAAAATTATCAAGTGTTGGCAGGGATGTAGAGCAGCAGGAACTCTGATACAATGCTGGACTGAGTAAACTGGCACAACCATTTGGAAAGCAGTTCAACCTTACTAGGATTGTTGAAGACACATCCACCCATGACTCAGGCTTTCTACTTTTAGGTATGAAACATAGAGAAATCCATGCATGCATACTCTAGGAGACATGTACAAAGTTTCTTAATCAACATTGTTCCTACTGAACCCAAATTAGAACCTAATATCCAACAGCAGTAGGATAGATTAACTTGTGGTACATTTTTTAATGTAATTTTATGTGGCAATGAGAATGGATAGCATAGCCTATGGAAGTCTATACATAAATCTTAGAAACATAACATGAAGTGAAAGAATCCAGATGCGAGACTATACATACTATATGATTTTATGAAGTTCAAAGATAGACAAGATTAAATATATCGTTTAGGGCCCTGGCCGGCATGGCTCACTGGTTAGAGCATTGGCCCACACACTGAAGGGTGGTGGGTTTGATCCTGGGTCAGGACACATAGAAGAATCAACCAATGAATGCATGGATAGGTGGAACTACAGATAGATGTTTCTCTCTCAATCAATCAATAAAATGTTTTGTAAAATTAAAAAAAAAAAGTTCCCTAGGACTCAAATACCTGCAATGCACTGTGTCTCCAGAAAATTCCTCCTACGTTCCCTGAAGTGGAAATCCGTTTGAAGTGTGCTCTCCTGAGAAGCCCCAGATGACTCATCAGCCAAGTGAGTTCAGGGGGAGAAAGGCAGGATTTGCAAATCTGTAGCAAGAAAGTTTATGTCAATTGTTGACCCTTTAAAACACCGGTTCTAAGAAAAACCAACAACAACAACAGCAAAACTGGGTCGATACGATTGGTTGCACACAGATAACAAATTCTAAAGGAGCGTGATGAAGAGGGCTCTTTTTTTGTTTTGTTTTGTTTTGTTTTGTTTTGTTTTTTCCCCTGACCAGAACGGAGTTAACTGATTATTAAAAATGTGGCTGCTCCTGCTTCCAGATGTAATTGTGTTATAAAGCAATATAAAGGCACATGTGCATGTGCCTGCTGAAGAATGATGCTTCTTGCCGTTAGAGCAGGGAGCCCAGAACCACTTGGAAGCCGAAAATGTCTGTAAATGATCCCCACGGAAACACTCAATTCAGAGCCTAAACAATATGCTGCTCTGGACCGAGCTCTGGATGAGAGGGTAGAAGGTTCTGTTTGATTCCAGGCCTTCTGTCACTCAATCATCACCACTTCTCTGAACAACTGTCCTTGACTATACAATGAGAATAAAGATTCCAGCCCTGCTGGACTCATCAGGGGGTTTGATGGAGCTAAAAATGCTCTCTCTGCCCCTTAAAGAAGGAGAAAGATAAAAGTAGAGACAACTCGAGAATCCCTCCTGCCACACTGTGTCCCAGGGTGGTCTTCACAAAGGGCGATGCTGCTGCCCCTCCCCCCCTTGAGCACAGACATGTCTGGTGATTCGCACTGTGCTTCACATACAAAGGGACATCTAACCACAAAGGAGCCTCCCCGGACATGGTGGCACTTTGACTGGTGGTCAGGATAGAGGGCCGCTGTGGCAGACACTGCTGCTGTCTCTTCTGACTCTTCTACAAGGACGCAGCCTTTCTCTCTTAGGGTTTCTTCCAAAGCCACTGGGCTCTTCTCCACACATGCACGGCAGCCCAGAAGGGCATGGGGAAGGAGAGATGGCGACACCCTTGAGGACAACTCTCAACCAATGGGCACAAGAGTTGGGAGAGAAATGAATACCCCGGGCTCCCATGCCTGGGAGGAACAATTCTGAGTTAAGGTCTCAGAGCATCCCTACAAAGTCTGAGCCCTAGTTGTAGGGCCAGTTTTTCACAAACCTGAGAGTAAGGGCCCCTTAACTTTTGTACCTAGGAGACTCTCTCAGCTCACCCTACGCCCAGTTGCCCACAGCACTAAGCAGCTTTTTGGAGGAGTAGGGGATAGCTAATTCCTTCCTTAGCTAACTCTCCCTTCTTTTTCCTTCACTTTTGCCTCCTGGTATCACATTCCAAATAAACTACCTGTCCCCCAAGCCTCGTCTCAGCTTCTGATTTAGAACACAAATTAAGATCAACTCCCAGATCTCTTTCTGCTCAGAATGAAGAAGCTGTTTTCTTATGCGGTCCACATGCCCATCATCCCAGTCGGAGGCTTGCTATATATGGCTCCTGCATAAAGGTCTGCAAGAAGGGAATCACTTCCCCTGATGCGAGGTGTGGGAAGGGTCCCACCCAGAAGTGATTGGCATCTCCCCGTCCTCGCTCCCTCCCCATCACCCACCTGCTGCTGACTGATGAGGCAGGCGAGGCTCCTCTGCTCACCCTCTCAAATTATCATAGAAGATTTGATTTTGTTAGCAATTGCCTTGGGACCAAGTGGATCCTTGCCTCCCCTTCAAAACTATTCTGTGATGAGTAGAAGGTTAATTACAAGCTTCTCACTGTATCTTGTAAACTGACAAGATTCCTGACAAGTCTACAGCCACCTCTGGCCTCCTTTTTCATCAGTGTATGGTACTGGGCTACTTTGGAATTTCACAGTTTGCAACTAGGTGCTCCAAACTGAGACTTTACCCAGAAGTTGTCATGGTTCCTTTTGCTGGCGCACAGGATTATGCTAAGTGGCCACCAGTTAACAAGCAGCTTGGCTTGTGCCACTCTGAGCAGTGGAGGACTATGAGAGAAACCCCTTGGCCTCCCCCTTGACCACATAAAAGAAGTCAATGAGCATCCAAGGCTCTCTCCTGCACACCAATAAATAAGGGGTCAAACCACCGGTTTCATTCCAGTGGCATCATGCGTGTGGACCATGACTTCCACCTAACCCACCCACTCTCTATTCTTTGGACAGAGCCTGCACCGTATTTTACAAAGTTCTAAATCTCTCTGGACAGGGGTCTCCACCCACTGAACTCTGGGGTATCATCAGCACTAACAGTATGAGGTTATTCTCCACTATTCATTAGTGCCATGGCCTCTGGCTCACTGTCCCCACCCCTATTCCTGTCTTCAGTCACAGCGTGATTCATCCAGGACACAGGTTTCTGCAATCCAATGATCATACCCTCTACCCTACATTCACTACCCACTCAGGTGGTCATATCCTAAACCTTGTCAATACTGTTAACAACACCAATCTCATATACTTCCTATAGCAACCAGTTCTCCAAATCCCTCTGTAGATCTGCCTGTAGGGACTCTACAGACCAATACAAACTTCCACGATGCCCTGCCATGGTGGGGAGAGGACTGCTGGGTTCATCCTGGTCTTCTAAGAGCGGATGTCAAGTCATACGTAGACGTGCAAGAAATATACTGGTGGAAACATTTATGAGGAATAAAAGGGAGGGAGCAGGAGTCGGCAGGAAGAGCCTCGGGCTGCATTGCAGCTGTAAAAAAGTCTCAGAATAAAAACTTCCCAGTGGAGGACTCTTCGTTGGCCAAGAATGGCTCAGCTCTAGTCCTCCCTCCCCCCATCATCTCCAGTCACTGGTGGGAGCAGCACAGGAAGACCATGAACATAACCATAGATCCTCAAGGTGCCACAGCTGGAGCTCACCAGAGAAGATACTCAGCAGGATATTGGCTGAGAATTCTTACTCAAAGAAGTTGTTTTCTGGTTGAATTTAGCAACACCGCCCCGAGTGCCCACAGTCATCATGGACTGCCCTCAACACTGTGGAGCTGTGCTTCTGAAGCAGACTCCCCGTTCAAGAAGCTCCCACACAATAATTTAGCCCTTTTCCAAATCAGTCCTTGAGGAGAAGGCATACCTCTTCCCTTCTAACAGGGAATTGTGCTTTCCTCCCTCGTTCTGTCTTCCGGGCACAGACAGGAGTGAGGCAAATGAGCTGGGCACAAAATTCAGGGAAGAATTCATTCTCCGGTGCTGATCTTACACTTGCCTAACACTGAGAGTGAGTACCTCCTTAAACTTTGCACCCTGGCGTATTTCTTGACTCATCTTAGCTCTGGCCTTGAGAGCTGCTTTTAATCCACCCACTGAACTCTGGGGTATCATCAGCACTAACAGTATGAGGTTATTCTCCACTATTCGTTAGTGCCATGGCCTCTGGCTCACTGTCCCCACCCCTATTCCTGTCTTCAGTCACAGCGTGATTCATCCGGGACACAGGTTTCTCCAATCCAATGATCATACCCTCTACCTTACATTCACTACCCACTCAGGTGGTCATATCCTAAACCTTGTCAATACTGTTAACAACACCAATCTCATAATTTTTGCCAACTACCCAGTACACTTAAACGTATAACCTCCACCTAAATAATTTCTCCAAATGCTGAAGGTCCTCCATCCTTTGACTTTCCCATCACTCCCATTCTTCCCTCATCCACGGTGATGTCATGGTCTA
>NW_005871331.1:1233623-1239820 GCF_000147115.1 Myotis lucifugus
CCCCTTCCTCCTCACCCGCCCCTCCCTCCACACCCTTCCCTGATATGTAACCTTTGAGGTTGACTTCTTTCGCCTAACATAACACATCTGAGATTCCGCCATCTCGTGTGTATCAATAAGAATGCCTCTTAAAGGTATAACAAAGCAGCTGTGATGGGTGCTCTGTACCCAAGCACAGAGCCCATCTGGCAGGGTCTCCAGCTCTGAGCACAGCTCCCAGCTCCCGGCTCCCCTGCAGCCAGCACCCTCCTCCCCACCAGTTTCCGTCCCATTCCTGCCCCAGCCTGCCCAGAGCCCCGTTCCCAGCCCTCCCATTGTAAGGACCGGCTTGTGATCCCAGCTCACATGACCACACTGGGTGCTCCGGAGGCCTCAGGGGGCTGCTTGGGCCTAATCCAGGCAAAAAAAACTTAGATGCCTGCAGGGCTGTGTAGGTGATATTCATAAGCATAAAACAAGGACTGGTAGAAACCAAAGAGAACTGGAGAGTGCAAGGCCCAGCTAAAGGCATTCACAGTATTATAAACTATTAGATACGCCATTCCTACCCCCGAGCCACCCCTCCCCCCAATAAAGACCCATCTCTGGGCTGCATCCAGGTGCCCGGACGCCAATTGGCAGCCTCTGACTCTCCCACACTGAACCTCTTCTTCAACTCCACCACTGCATGGATATAAAATACGACAGGACACAGGGCAACATGTCGCCATCATCGGGGTGCAGGACTCAGGGTGACCACGTGTCCTCCCTGGAATGCGACGGAGCGTGGAAAACCAGGGTGCCCCGTGTGGAGTGGGGCACTGCTGTGGAATATGCTGTGTGCAGGGGAAGGGGTCTGTGGGAGAGATCATGCCAGGGAGACCCCACCCCAGTCGCAGCAGCCTGGTGCTCCTTACTCTGCAAAACCCAAACCCGGGAAGTCCCTCCTGTGCAGAATCCACCTTTGACTCTTTTCTTACACCTGCCGTATTGTATCCAACAAGAACGCACGCTCCCCCCACATACACAACCGAGAGTACAGGGGATACCGCGGCGAGCTGCCCAGAGCCCCTCTGAGGAGCCGCGTACTGCTGTTCCTCCAGCTGCCGGGAGTGTGGCTTCTGATGGCTCAAGTGTGGCCCTGTCTGGGCCTTCCCCTCGCCTCAAAGGAGCCACCTGGCCCAAGGTTACGCCCACCCCCTGGAGCAGCCCACTGCCAATGGTTGGTTGCAGTGGAGGCAGAAGAGCTTGCTCCCTCTCCTCTGGCCTCAGTTGGGCACAGCTCCAAGGGGGCCATCCGGCTCCCGAGCTTCCTGAGGGCGTGGCTGAGACCTTTGTTGCAACTGCACTGAAGACCGCCCTGTCCCTCCGCCCAACCCTGCTTCCCTCCCCTCCGTAGGGATGCTGTTCCGGCAGCGGGCACTCCCTGGAAACCTCCTGCATGCAAATCTCCAACTCAGCGTCTGTTTCCAGGGAACCCAAACGAGGGCAGAGTGTGGATGGGCTTGGGTTAGTCCTGCTGCCGGTTCTGTAGAATATTTATTCCATGGCAAGCGCTTTTCCAGCTGTTATTTCATGTGACCCTCTCCACAACTCAATGAGGTGAATCTATAGTTATGCCATTTTACATGTGAGTTAGGTGAGGTCCGGAAAGGCTCCCTGTCTAATCCAAGGCTACATGAACAATAATGGTGAATCTGATCTCACCTTCTGACCCTCCACGCCCTGCTCCCTAGCTCCCTGCTGTGGCCACACTGATGGGTGAGGAGCAGATGGGAGGGGTGGAGGCAGGAGCAGGCTGCCACGTACAGTTATGCTTCACTTGGGGCAGGCGGCACAGTCCCCGTCATCCGATTTGTGTCTATTTTCTCTCAGTTCTCCAGCAGATGGCAGTCAAGTGTCTTAAGGACCCAGCGGCTCTTCCTCCTTTGCAGGCCGGCATCATTGGGGCTCCCTGGGAGCTGGCAGAGGTGAGGGGTGTGTATTCAGGACTAAAGCGGAGAGCACATGTAGGGGACAGCAGAGCCCATCTGGCGATAGTCCCTCAGGTTAGAGCATTAGCCTGACCATCTCCGAGGCATAAAGGGGGAGTCACCCCCCCCCCCATAGGAAGCAGGTCATGCCCTTGCCCTTCACCATGAATACATCTCTCTTTTTCGCTGCCTCTCAGAAGATAGAGGGTCTTGACTGCTCAAGCATTCAAAATACAGCCAAGTCTCTTCTTTGGAGAACCCTGACCACTCAGGAGGGTGACATCTGATTATTTTCTCAAAATGATCTGGGGTAGAATCTGAAATGCGGGAATTTCTTCAAAATAGAATGAGTTTGAAGACATCTCTTGACGTTTCGGCTGAAGACAGAAAAATAATTTTGAAAATCATAAACCCTACCGGGACAGAAAAGTATAGAAGAGGAAGCAACAACAGATGTGACGAGAACTTTCTGGAAGTTAGAGCGGTAACTGCCTTAGCAGAGCAGGCAAGGCTGGATTCAAAGTGCCCGCAGAGGTGCCTCCTCAAAACCCCAGGGATGTTTTCAGGGCTCAGGCTCCAGCTTCCTGAGAAAGAGGGGAGGAGGGTGCGGCTAAAACAGAAGGGCTGGTTAACGGGTGGTCCTAAGAGCACCTGGGCTTGCAGATCCCGCCCCACCCAACACAATCCGGCTGCGAGCACAGGCAATCGCCGCTCATTGGTTTACAGGAGAATCGAAGAGAAGGCTGTAGTGTGGGCTGGGTTCGCTGTCGTGGGGCCAACGTCTGCACATCTGGCCTCACCCTCACGGATGTGCCATAGCTTCTCAGCTCCAAGCACCTGACCTTGGGCAGGTTCACAGCTGGAAGGACAGGGAAGAGAGTCCATCCGACCGCCCCTGTCCTCTTTGACCAGGAAAACGATGCTTTCCCAGCAGCTGCCCTTCCCCAGCAAGGCTTTGCTTATGACTGTGGCCGTTATTGAGTCACATGACCAGCCCTAAGCACAGGGAGATCTGCAGAGGCAACTGCTTAGCTTGTAGAACCTCCATAGGAGAGACAGGCAAGGAGCAAGAGGGTGGGAATGAACGTGGAGTGAGCGGAGCCTCCTTGAGTAGCGAGCCTTAACAGGGGGGGGGGTTGGGTGGTACCCAGGGATCCGAGTGCTTTCCTCGTGGGGCTGGTCGTTTTTCTCAATGTGGAATGCCCCAATCCTTTGCCAGAGCTCCCTGGACCCCCTCACTCTCAGCAACGCTCCTCACTCCAGCTAGTTGCCCTCTCCCAGAGCCTGGGGGTCAGAGGGAGCATCTCTAGGTCTACGGGCCTTTGTGTGAGCTTTGCCACCAGCCCTCCTGTCTTCAGTCCCGGCCTGCACTGCCTTCTCAGATGCCTAGTCCCGAGTGTTTATGGGTTCTGAACCCTGAATCAGCTTGCTTCTTCACCTGCGCCCCTCTTAGCCAGTAGCAGAGTGAAGAAAACAAGCATAAGCCAGTTATGACTGGCCCATCCACTCGCCACCTTCAGGCCTCCCTACCCTGATCTAGGGGAATGGATAAGTAAGTTTCGGTGGGCGCATACGCAGGACACCCTGCAGCTGTCAGAAGCAAAGAACTAGCTGCCTTCCCCACCACATGGGTAGAGCTCCAAGGCAGAGTGTCGAGGGAGAAAGAGAAGAAAAAGAATGAAAGTAAGAACAATACCCAGCTCCATAAATGAAAGGCACCTACACGCAAAAGGCCAATAAACCATGACCGAGCGCTCCCCTCCGTTTCACCAGTCATCAGGGAGATGCCAGTTAAAGCCACAGTGTGAACCCTCTGCACACCTACTCAAGCGGCTAACCCGGACACGATAAACATACCACGTGCTGGAGGATGCAGATGAACCAGCATTCTCCTACGGTCACTGCTGATGGAGTGTGTGCTGGTAGAACCACTTTGGAAAACTGCTGGGCAGTGCCGACTAAAAGCAAACACACTCACTCCCATGACCCAGCAATTCCACTCCCAGGTGTGTACCTGGCAGAAATGCATATGTACGTTCACCAAAATACAGGTAGTAGAATGTCCGTAGCGGTGCTGGTCATAGTCACCGCATACTAGACACTATCAAACACCCCTCAGCGGTAGGATGGATGGGTAAACCACGGTCTATTCGCCCAGCGGAATTCTCCACAGCAACGCGAACAAAAGAATTAAAACTACAAGCAATATGGATGCATCTCCTGAACCTAAAGCTGATCCAAAGAAGCCAGATGCAAGAGTTCATACTATATGATTCCATTTAAGTAAATATCAAAAAGAGGCCGAACTAACACGGGGAATTCTATGCGAGTATAGTAGTTAACTCTGGGGGCAGTGGCGGGGACAGGAAGAGGGCTGAGGAAGGGGATTTCCGGGGTGCTGGTGATGTTCGGCTTCTTGGCCTGTGTGCTGATGACTGGGACCGTGGTCAACTAGTGGCAACCCTTGAGCCTGTGCACGTAGGGCCTGTACACTTTTCCATATGTAGGTTACAATGCAATAGAAGTAAAGCAAATAGAAAAGCCTGGGGCAGTAAACACAGAAAACACAAAGGCACAAACAACATTAGTGCACACTTTACAATGATGCCTGCAAAGTCAAAGACCTGCTTTGCCTATTAGAGAGGGTGCCTGTGTGGGGAGGGACACGGCAGTGGGGTCATGGTAGCAGAGGAAGAAATGAAGCGATACCAGAGAGGCGTGTTGTCTGGATGCACGACACTGTGTTTAACCCAGCTTTGAACCTGAGGTAGGGCAAGGGTGGAATAAAGGAAACACTGGTTTGAAAAGCCTTTGATTGTTCTCTGACTGCTGAATGCATGCTCCGGCTTTAATTAAATGGGGTCTGGGGAAGAGAAGGGAGTCCCCAGATCTTGGCAAGAGCTCCTTGTAGGGGGTGCCCCATCTCAAGCCATTGCCTCCCTGCGGCCCCTCTGACCCCGAGGCTGACTGTCCTTGGGGTCAGAACTCTGGTTCCTCCTTCTCATGGGCTTCTCATCTAAGTCTCCTGCTGGCCAGATCCCAGGGCTCAGCGCTGAAGACGAATGTGGGGAGCCCATCTCCGCTGGCTGAGGATGAAGCAGGGGCTAACGCCCACCCCCAGCTGACTCCCTTCTACCTCAGTCCCCTGCTTGGCCCAATGTCCCGTTTGCAAGTTTAAATCTTCATCCTGGGGCCCGGAAGCCAGTGGTGGAAGTCCTCAGGGAGGACCCCAGTTCTACTCCCCTCTCCTCCCACCTGGGGAGGTGTGAGCTCAGGGAAGACAGACCACCAGGGTTAAAATTTGACATTGCCTGCACTCCCTGCTTTGGCCGCTAGTGGGAGATGCTGGCCAACCCGAGGCTCGTCAGGGGGCTAGAAGCAGGCAGCCGGCAAACGATTCAACTATCCAGCCTCCAGCTACCCAATCCGAGGCAGGGTCAGAGAGGGTTCCGTGTCCTGAACTTTCCTGTCGACGCATTTTCTTCCTGATTCAAGCTCCAGTGTCTATGTAAGGCACCCAGCGGCCCCTGGAGCCCCACACAAGGTCCCAAAGGGCAGATGGCTCCCTGGTGACCTCTCCAAGATCCCAGGAATGGAGGGCAGGGCAGAGCCTCTGAGCTCTGGAACACAGCACTCGGTGCCCTCTGAGACCTCAATGCCGTTTTACCCTCCAAGAACAACTCTTAGTCCAGGAGCCTTGAAGATGTGTCAGGAGAGAGCGAAATGCTGCTGGGAAAGAGATATGTGTGTGTGTGTGTGTGTGTGTGTGTACACATACACACACACACACACACACACACACACACACTCCTGGGACCAGGGTGCAGAGTAATGCATGCTTTCCCTTCCAAGGGTGTTACTGATCTGTCAGCAAAAGATGGTGGTGGCCTGTTTTGGTTAAAGAAGGACTTGTGTCCTGGGTGTTTCCCTGCCCCTCAGCCTGGGTGTGTGAGCAATGGTGTCTGCCAGTGTACGGATCCCTGTGTCCCTGTGTGAGAGATGGTGTCTGCCTCTCCGTGTGTCAAGGTGTGGGTTGTATGTAGCTCAACAGGGTGAGTGTGAGTGTGTGTGTGTGTGTGTGCGTGTGTGTGTGTGTTTCAGTGTGGGTGTCTGTGTGTGTGGGTTGTGTCCTTCTTTCTGGGCAGGGTGTGTGTTTCCACAGTGCATGCGTGCCAGCATGTGTATGTGTCCGTAGAGGTGTCTACCATTGTGCAGACTTGAGTGGTGGCTGTGTGAGTGTGTGTG
>NW_005871331.1:1240420-1244094 GCF_000147115.1 Myotis lucifugus
CCGGGAGGCCGAGCCGAGCGGCGGAAGCCGGGACGGCGGGCGGCCCCCGTGGGAATCGGGGATCCCCGACCCCCCCCCCCCGCTGAACCCGCCCCCAGTGCCTGGAGCCCCGCACCGAAGCGCGTCCGTGCCGAGCGGCAGCCCCCATCCCGGGGCCCGGCCGGGGACCGGCAGGTGAGCGAGCGCCCCCGCGCCGGCAGCCCCGGGCCGGGCCCGGGCACCCTTCGCCTGCCGCCACCCAACTTTCCTCCCCGAGGGTCGGAGGCGCCAGCCCTGCGCGCTCCCTGCCGGCCCCGTCCGCACGGCAGCTGCCTCCCCCCGGCTGCCCCCGAGGGTGGGAAGGGGAGAGGGAGGGGCGCAGACCAGCCTGGCCGGAGGGGATCCCCGGGGGAGGGCGGCTCTGATCGCCGCGCGCCCCTTCCCCTCCCCTTTCCTTCCGGGTTTCCCGGTGCGCTGTCGAGGGCCGGGGAGGAGGAGCCCGCGGCCCCGGCTTCCCTGCCGACCCCGGCGCAGGCTCGGGGAAGGTATGGGATTGGGACCCGGATTCCCGAGGCCGGAGACCCCAAGGTCAGAGCGGCGACTGGGCGCGCAGTGAGTGTGGCTCCAGGGCGCGGGGGAGCTGACGGACGGAGCCGGGCTGGGCTGGGGGAGGGGCCAAGCACCCCTTTCTCTGGGCCATGCAGAGAGGTCCGCCCGGGGAGGCCACTCTGGGGCGAGATCTCTGCCCGTCCTGACCCGGGATGGTTCTCTGTGCGCCCGGAGCGGGGAGAGATATCTGTGTGTGTTCTGTCTCTGCGTGCTGCTTCCACAAAGAGATCTCTGTGCCCTCTGACGCCCTGATGGGGCGGCCGCTGGTCTCCGTGGCTCTGAAGGCAGAGAGGTGTGCGTGTGCTCCCACCGGGGAGATCCCTGCGCGTCGGGACTGGGGCGCGTCCTCTGCCCTCCTGGCTCTGACCCGGGCAGACCCGCGTGCCCCACGGAGGCGGCCCTTGTCCTCTGCGTTATTGGACCATCTTGGGTGGCGCCTTGGGAGGAAGCGGAGGTGCCTTGCCTTGCGGGGGGCTGGAGGTTTGGAGAGTGGTCATGGTGGGGGGAGTGCTGGGGACCAGGCCCTGGCCCGTGGCCCGTGGCCCTGGCCCGTGGCCCGCCGCGTTGAAACACCTGTTGGAGGACAGCGCAGAGCCCAGTCAGGAAGCCATGGCTGAGGTTGCGGTAGGAGCCGGTCTTCTCTCCTTAATGCACTGAGACCAGTCCTGAGTGGTGGGATCCATCTTCTCCTCTCGGGGTCCTGGGCTGGCATTCCCTTCCCCCAGCTGTCTCCTCGCCTCCTGCCGAGACGCCCAAGCCTCAGGGAGCCTAGACAGCACATGAAGACAGGCACAGCGTAGGGTCCCACCATGCCAGGCACCAACAGCCCGCTGCGGAATTCTCCCTGTCCCCAATCTCTCCATCTAGAGCAGTGGTTCTCAACCTTCCTAATGCCGCGACCCTTTAATACAGTTCCTCATGTTGTGGTGACCCCCAATTTCATTGTTACAAATTGAACATAATTAAAGCATAGTGATTCATCACAAAAACAATGTGTGATTATAGATGTGTTTTCCGATGGTCTTAGGCGACCCCTGTGAAAGGGTCGTTCGACCCCCAAAGGGGTCGCGACCCACAGGTTGAGAACCGCTGATCTAGAGGGACCTCGAGTGGCCAGGGTGGGGCCACCATGGCCCAGGCCCTTGCTGCTGCCTTCAACGCTGTCTCCTTGCCCTCAGTTCCTCCCCGTTAGCACATGGGAGGAGTGGGGGTTGGTAATGGAACTGGACGGTGGAATGAGGGTGGCACAGGCCAGTAGCTCAAGCCAAGCTGCAGTCATAGGAGTGTGAGGAGGGGAGGGTCAGGGGACAGCCGGAGTGCGGAACACAGATTTATTTTTTTTTTTGCTAGAATGTCCAGCCCTGTACTGAAATGAGCTTCAGTGAACTTTTCATCTAACTCTGTCACCACCCTTTGCATGGTACAGGGGGAAATTGAGGCTGGGAGTGGGGTCAAGGACGTATGCAAGGTCACCTAGAGAATCGGTAGATTTGGGACACCACTCAAGGTGAAGATTCCTTGAGATCAACTTTCTGGGGCCAAATTGACCTAGGACTGACCAAGGAGGATCTGAGCAGAAGGGGAACTGGCCTGAAGGTGCCAGAAACCAGCCTGCAGCCCAGTGGTGGCGTGGGCAGCTGCTGTGCCTCTGGGGTGCCAAGCCCAGCCTCTGTGTGGTGATCGAAGGGCCTCTGGAAAAATTCCAGGATTGACTCTCTCAGCATGAAGATTGAGCTCAGAGGAGTGGTAGGAAGCACCAGAGACAGCTGGGAGCGAGGGCGCAGAGGGGACTGGAGTCCAGGCAATCCAAGGAGAAGGGAGTCCTGGGGGCAGCCTGTGGTCGGTGGCATTCTCTGGTCTGTTCACAGGAGGCTAATTCCTGCTGCCCTTGGGAAGGCGATTGGAAAAGTGTGCAGTGATAGAAGCGTGTCTCCACGGCCCATTCAAAAGAGGAGTGATTACCTTTGGCCATGAGAGTCAAGGGTATCTATCTAGCAAATATAACCTTTCAACTGGGTTTTGAAGGATGAATAGGAGTTTTCCAGGTGAAGAAGGTACAGTCCACCCGTCAGGACTGGCAGGTGCCAGCAGTACACGGAGATGTGAAACAGCACGATGATTAGTTCAGTGACCTGTTAGGTCCCATCGTATGAGGGAGAGAAGAGTAGAAGCCAACGCAAGGTCACAATCCCAGGGGCCTTTGTGAGCGCTGCCCAGGAATTGGGAATTTATCCTCAGTAATGGTACTAAAAATAGCCAACATTCACTGAGTGCTATCTGCCGGCCAGGCGGGGCACTAAGCACTTTTATAAGGCTCATCTCACTGAATCTTCGCATCAACCCTGGAGGTATTGGCCATTTTGCGGGTGATGAGACTGAAGGCCCAGAAAGCTTACGTCACTTGTTCGCTGTCACACATCCCTAAGTAGCAGGACATGGGTGCGAGCCCAGGTGTCAGTATATCTGCTCTGCGGTATACTCCCTCTCCAGGGCAGGCCAGCGGTGCCACCAGAAGTCTTACAATTGAAGGAGAGCGACAGGCAGATTGCCACAGTGATAGAACCTGCGGTGTTCCCGCTGCCTCTTCTGTTAAGGGATATGCCACCCTCCCATCCCTAACTTAGATGGCTCACTGAGGGAGGCACATTGCCGCCCTATCACCCTGGGGCGGGGGAATGGCCACGTGAGGTTTGGGTTGGCAAGTGAAGAGCAAAGGGAAAGTGATGGGTGTCTCAGGGTTCTGACTCGAATCTGTGGTGCCTCCAGGGACGATGCCCACATCCACTGTCAGTTGGAGGGAAGGGTCCAGCTGACTTGGGCCCGAGGTGGGAACTTGCAGTCAGACACAGAGGCTGGTCCTTGGGGCCATGGCAGCGAAGGAGACTGTCCAGCAAGAGTGCTGGTCGGGGGTTCTCAACCCTGGCGACATTAGCATCACGTGGAAAGACTTAAGAAAACCAAAACACACCTTCACCTGGGCTCCACCCCGGAGATTCGAATTCATTCGGCTCAGGTGAGGCTTGGCATCAGCAGTTGGGAAAGCGCCAGGTGATCCTAATGTGGTGAAGGGGGTGAGAGAGAAGCGG
>NW_005871331.1:1257374-1264823 GCF_000147115.1 Myotis lucifugus
GACGGAGAAGTCCTAGGCCACAGGTCAGCCTGGGCTGCGCCTACAGAACTGGGGGGGTGGGGGGACTCGGACCCTGCACCATGGCCTTCCTCTCCGACAGTGGCCCCTCAGGAGGTTTACAAATGCCACCTCCCTCCAAAGAGGCTGTAAAAACCTCTGAGGTCTGGGCGTGCCCTTCCCCCCTTGCCTCCAGATGGGCCTTCAGGGGACCTGCTAAAGGTGCAGGTTCGTGTGTCTGGTCCCTCTCAGGGGCTGCAGTGCCAGGGAGAAGACAGAGGCCAGCCTGGGTGGGGAGGTTGGTAAGGACTGGGCACAGCTCCAATGTGTCTTCTTGGAGCCTCTGTCTCATGGATGTGGCAGCTCTGGCCTGGGAGTGACGACCCCCGGGCCAGGCCCCTCTGGCCCTGGTGGCCTGGCTGACCCCCACCCCTCAGCGTGGTTTTCCTTGACCCCTGGCCACGCTCTTCAGCATGCTCATCATGTGCACCATCCTGACCAACTGCGTGTTCATGGCCCAGCACGACCCTCCGCCCTGGACCAAGTATGTCGAGTGAGTATCTGCAGGGCCTCTCTGGCTGGCCCCTCCCTCCCTTCCTCCCCCTTCTATTCTGCGGCCCCACCAGTCACCCCTGAAGAGGGCTGGGCCCAGGCTCAGGACACATCCACCTGGGGGGTTCTTGGCCCAGCCCCCTCCTTCTTTTGCTGCTTCCCCTCCTGCCAGCTTCCTGCTCCGAGTTGTGCCCTCAGGGGAGGAAGCTTTCCAGGTCGGCAAAGTAGGGGTTCCCCCCAACGAGGCCTGAGGACATGGGAGAAGGCTCTCAAACAACAACAGCAACAACAACAATAATAATAACTGATTGAGCGCTTAGCGCATGGCAGACGCTGCCCTCGAACAGTAAACATCATCATCTCCTTGAACCCTCACGGTGACCCAGGAGGGTAGGTGCAGGCACATCCTATTTGACAGATGAGGAGACAGAGGAGGAGAGTAGTGCCTTGCCCGATACCATGCCGCTGGGAGGTGTGGCCGCCCGGAAGAGGTGCAGGGCTCTCCCCACTTCAACACCACACTCTGCCGCCTTTTCCCTCCGAGTCCTGCCTCTGTCACCATGTGCACCGTTTAGAAAACTGCTTCTGCTCCATCCTTCCCTGATGACAGCCTTACCTGCGGGTGTTGAGCAGACCTGAGAGGCTGTGGTGCATCTGGATCCTGTTTTCAGGAGATGGAAGCAGCTTGCGGGTGGCGGTCCCTGTTCACACGGGACCCCTCAGTGCTGCCCCCTCCCTGGGGCCTGCATCCAGCTCCTGGGACCTGGGAGGCACAGGGGGTGGCCCTCTCCCATTCCTGGGGGCCACAGCCCCCGCTTCCAGGCATTAGAGAACAGTCCCTACCCGTCCTCAGGTGTTAGAATAGAACCCCCTTTCCAAGGTCACGATAGACATCTGTAGCCACCTGCCCTGTAGGCGGTTGAGCGCGGACCATGCTCTCTCCTCACTAGCTGCTGAGGACCCACAAATAAGGCGAGGGGCTGTGACTTGGGTGTCCTTACTGTCCCACAGGCAGACCCGGTGGCCACCATAGGCCTGTGCCCATGGACTCCCAGGCCTGGGGTAAGGAAGTCGGTGGAGGGTCCTCTGACATCAAGACAACCAAGAGGAGATGGAGGCACAGGGGGCACGTGGCAGGCACTCTGTATGAGTAGCCACATGGGAAGATGGATTGTTAGCCGGAGGTTGGAGACAAAGCTCAGCCCACACCGCCAGCCCAGCCTGGAGGCCCTGAGAGGGGGCCGCGCAGGACTCACGCCTCCTGGGGAGCCGGGGAGCCTGGCCGCAGGCTTCGCCTCCCTGAGAGACCCGTCTCTCCTCCCAGGTACACCTTCACTGCCATTTACACCTTTGAGTCTCTGGTCAAGATACTGGCCCGAGGCTTCTGCCTGCACGAGTTCACCTTCCTTCGGGACCCGTGGAACTGGCTGGACTTCAGCGTGATTATCATGGCGTGAGTACCTCGCTCCCCCTCTGCGTTGTGCGGTGCCGCGCCAGGCCACCCCGAGGGGCAAGTGCATCTGGCTGCACCCGCCCTCCCGGCCTCCCTACTGCCGTCCACATTGTGGCTCTGCATGGGGCCGTCTAACAGCCCACCTTGCTGCCATGGCAGGGGGAAGTCAGGAGGGAGCCCTCGGCTCATCCTGGTGGGATAGCCGGGCCCAGAGTAGCTCAGGCCACGGTGGTCAGGTCCACTGCCCGTCCGTAGCCTCATGGCAGCCCTGTGCTCACGGGACACCGTTAACATTCTGGTTGAGCACCCTCTGGCCTATCCACCAAGGGAACCCAGGGTTATAGCCTGAAATGCCCCAACCACGGTGAACAGTGACTGTGAATGAAACCACAGTAAAGAGAGAGAAGGAGCCTGGGGAAGTGGCCGGGCATCCCCAGGAACTCACGCCACGCCCACCAGCATGTCTGCTCTGCCCAGTCATAGACTCCACATTCGGCTCATTTTAAGGCACCTGGTCCCTGACATGGCCCACTGGGTCCTCCCACCAGCCAGAGAGGTGGGCTGGATGGAGATTCCCTACCCGATTTTACAAATGAGAAAAACTAATGCCCAGGAGCTCACCAGGAAGTGAACGCGACCCCTGGCCCCGCCTCCTCGCCTGGGAGGACACCCTGGCTGAAGGGCTGGCTTGAAGCCTGTCACTCGGTGTCCCAGGCATCAGTGTCCCAGGCATCGGGCGCTGGGTTTTGGTGGAGACAACCCATCAGGGCGGGCCTCCCAAGCAGGAGCTGGGGTCAGGGGCTCAGTGTAGACTTAGAGCAGTAGACGGGTGCTGGGCAGAGCTGAGCGAGAGCGGAAGAAAGAGTAGTGGGGCAGGAGGACCCAGAGTGGTGGGGCTGGGGGCAGGCTCCTCCCAGGCCACAGTAAGAGCCAAGAGCAATGGGAGCCAAAGACCGCTCTGGCTGCCTTGTGGACAGGAGACGGAGGGGAAGGGTGAGAGCAACAGAGCAGTCGGGAGGCTATTTTAGTAGCCAGGAGAGGGGGTGGGGTGGACCAGGGTCCAGGTGGGGAAGGTGAGTGTCATGGTCAGATTCTGGGTATACAGTGAAGATGGGGCTGACCGGAGAGCCCAGGGCTGTCCTTGGCTGGAGCCGCTGGGTGAATGGTGTTACCACTTGTTGAAATGGAGAATGGAGGGAGGAGCTGGCAGAGGGAGGCAGGGAGTCCAAGGGCCACTTTGGAATGTATTTAGTTTGACCCCCACCCAGGGTGAGATATGGAGTCAGCAGCTGGAGGTTCCAACCTGGAGCTTGGGCTAGAGGTCCGAGCTGGAGATGTACGTTCAGAAGCCATTGGGGTGCAGAGGGTGTTTAAAGCCAGGAGACCAGATGAGCTCATCCAGGAGGGAGTGTAGACGGATCAGGGAAGCCGCCTGGGGGCTGGACCGAGGGACGTTCCACATCTCGGGGTCAGGATGGGGGCGGGGGGGGGGGGGCGGGAGGGCACTGCCAGGGAGGGTGGAGGGAAATCGGGAGAGAGCAGTGTCCCAAAAGCCAACTGAGGGCTGGGACTCAATTTGAAAGATACAAGGCTGCGTGAGGAAGGCAAGAACTGAGACTGGACCATCAGCGTCAATATTGCTAATGACCTTGACAAGACAGGTCAATGAGTGGAGGACTTACGCCTGATTATAGAGAGAGGGAGGAGGGGAGGCGGAGCAAGTGGAGACATCGATGTTGTGGGATTTGCTGTAAACAGGATCAAAAGCAGGGTGGTGGCCAGAGGGGAGGATGGGTGCAGGGAGGATGTTTAAAGAGGGAGGTGTCTTTGCAGGCGGATGGGCAGCATTCGGGAGAGAAGGGAAGTTTGGGGTGAAGGCGGGGGATTGCAGGATGGAAGCTTGAGCAGGCCGAGGGCGGGGGAATCCAGGGCCAGGCGGAGCGTTGGCGTTGAGTGGGGAAGGCAGGATTTCAGGTGGAGAGGGAGGTGGACTCGTAGAGCCGATGACGAGAGAACTGTCTCTTCTGAGTGCTGCTGTTTTGCTCAGTGATAACAAGCAGGATGGTCAGCTGAGAACATGTGGTTGGAGGAGAGTGGGAGCGGGAGTTTGCACTGACTTGGGAAGGGGTAGTATGGCCGCTGTGCCCCATGGGAGAGGGGCAGTGGTCCATGGGCCCCTGACGCCCCAGTGTCCCAGGAAGGGGGCTCAGCAGGAAGGACACAGCAGCTGCCTTCCCACCCCGGAGCCTGAGCAGCACAGTTTCATGAGGACGATGCCCCTGAGCCTGGGAAAGACACCGTGCCCTGGGCCCTTGTCTGATGGGCACCAGGCTCTGGCCTGTCTTCAGCCCATGACTCTGGGAAATGCTCTGCTTGACCTCAGGCCCTTCGCCAGTCCTGTCCCGTCTCAGGAGAGAATCCCGGCCTCCATCCCCCTCAGGATCCCACGGGGAACCCCTCCTTCCGCTCGGAGTCACAGAGCAGGTGTGCCCGGCCTGCCTTCACCCTGTGCCAGAACCGGGGGGACAGAGCAGAACGAGGCCTCAGAGGCCGCTGTCGTCCCTAGGACTGCATGGACCCCCTGGACGTCAGCTCTGTGCTCTGGGCTGGGTTGGCCTGGCAGCTTTGACTGACACTGGTTCTGTCTCATGAAAACAATTAATTGCTGCCGTGGGAATGCCGTAAAATGCATTTTGCTCTAGCCAACTGGGTCAATAACGCCGGGCTCTTAGGATAATCCAAGGTGTCTTAAGTGGCAGCAAAGTTGTATGAAACTCCCCATCCCATCTCTTTCTTATGGAGATGGGGAAACCGAGGCCCAGAGAGAGCCTGCACTTGCCCAAAATGGTAGAATGTATCGGCAGCAATGTCTCCTAGCTCATAACCATGAGAGGCACCCCAAGTCTGGTGTTCCTGGCCAGGCTTCGACCTGACCCCCCACCCCCACCTCCACCTGATTTCGAGGTGGTGGGAGGGTTGGAGGGGGTGTCAGGAAACCCGCCAGGCCCAGCCTGCAGCCCGCCAGCCAGAGCTCTTCCTGTGGCCCCCTCCCAGCTGGGCATTACCTGCCAGTTAGCACAGCCTCCCACCTTCTGGGGTTGTTATGGAAACCAAACCTGGAGGGGAAGATGGGGGGGGAGCAGAGAGGAGAAGGTGGCAATCACCGCCGATGCTAATGTGTTGAGTGTGCCCTCTGCCTAGCAGCCCAGGAGGGGCCATCGGCATCGAATGGGAGGGTGCACAGCAGGCCCGGGCAGGGCAGGGAGAAGGCCCAGGCCTGCCCTTCCTCGTGGTTCCTGGGCCCCCAGAAAGGCTCCCTCTGCACCGGGGCTGGTGTGCGGGATGGCATTCTCACCCACACCCTCTGCGCCTTCTGTGCCGGGGCCCACGACCCCACCCCAGCCCTCTGCCCCTGCCCAGCAGCGTGGTCATGGCAGGGGAAGGAGAATGGCTTGGAGGAGCATTTTGCCAGCCTGGCAGGAGGATTGGGCTCCCACCCAGCACGGCTGAAGCTGGTCCTTTGCCAGATATGGGTCTCTCCTGCCTGGCCCCACTCCCAGGCCCCACGAGAGGCCTCGCTAGGAGGCTAAGGCCCCAGGCTCTGGGCGGAGTAAAAGGCGACAGCCCCGTGTCCCACACGTGGTCACAGCCACGCCATGCCCCCACCCAGCCCTGTGCCCCACCTTCCAGACTTCTACCCCCCCCCCGCCCCCGGATTGCTCCCACACGTGTCCAACATCACAAACACACCACCAGCGGCCCCTCCGCTGTTCTCAGCCACTTGGCTGGCTTTGCAAGCCTGGGTGCACACACATCCGGACCCTGGGGTCTCGGCTTCTCTGTGCTCAGAACCAGCTGCTGAGGGGGCAGGGGATGAATGGAGGGCAAGCGCTGCCTGCACTGGGGACCTGAGGGGGTGGGGAAGGCAGGTGCACAGCAGGACAGGGCCAGGGCGGGGCAGGGAGAAGGGGACGGGCAAAGACAGACAGAATCACTTCACTGGAGCCTCAGGACAGGCAGGTCTATGAAGGACAGGAGGGGAGCAGCAGGGACGGTTGGTTCCCTCTCGGATCTACACAGTACTCCCCTCTCTCCCTGGAACCGGAAGAAAAAGCCTTGAAGCCAGAGGCCAAGCAAGGAAAGCTCCCCTCCCCCTCCGCCCCCCGCCACCAGCCAGCCACAGGAGACAGGGCCCAGAGCCCCCAGCCGGCCGGGCGTCCATGGATGGCAGCATGGGCAACGTTTCCCGCTTAACTTAACCGTCAAAGTTAAGGCAGCCCTGTGTCTGGACAGAGCCCAAGCCTGAGAGGGGAACGTGGAACAGAGGCCTGAAGGTCTGACCCGTCAGAGAGATCGGAATAGCCATCAAAATTCGAGAGGGAGCGCGGACCAAATCAGTAGGTATATATGGGCCAGAACAAAGGAGGTGACTTCTGCTCCCTGCCGGAAGGTGGGCTGCATCCGATCATCGCTGCCCTGGAGGAAGATTTGTTGGCTGAAGTGGGTCCAGGAGGCGGAGTGGAAGTGGAAACGGTCTGTGGTGTGACAAGAAGGAAAGTTCTGTGGACTCCCCATCCCTGCAGGGATGTAGTGAGCAAGGAGGGAGCAGACGTGGTCTGCAGGCCCCGTGCGTGGCCGTGGAGGACGCTGGTGCCAGCCAGTGTCAGCGCTGGGCCACACTGGACCCTGCTGACCCCCGGACACCGAGTCCCCTGACACAGCTGCCAAGTCCTTCTCTGTAGACACCCCCGGCCCGAAGGCCGATGCAGAAGTTCCGAGTAGAGTGGAGGGGCCTGGTTCCCCGACTGCCTGGCAGAGTGAGTCCCGCGGCACTGCCAGCCCACCCTTGGCACTCTCCCGGCGTCGCTGGGCTGACGTCCTGGGTCTGACATCACTCAGACACCAAGTCAGACACACTTGGTTAAACATCAGACGTCCCGAGTCCGCTGTTCTTTGTTAAACATCAGACACCTTCGGTTAAATGTCAGACACCCTGCATGCGAAGCCGTTGGTTAAATATCACAAGTCACTTGCCATTGTCCCGATGGCCCTGGTCACATACTGTCCCTCCGTCTCTCAGACATGCTGGTCATGTGGCCCCTCCACACGTGTCCTCACACTCTGCTTGGGCAGGTCCCTGCCCCCAGAGAGCACTCCTTCCTCCTATACCCGTGGAGGCCATGGAGGTCCGAGCTGTAGGCGGGAGCCCGCGCCCACTCGCTCTGCTCAGCGTCACTGGGCTCAAGAAAACCCCAATGGCTGCTCACCTCCAGAGGGCTCTCCTACTGTGGAGACCCAGCGCATCCCTGGGGACAATGAGGGTCTGGGGTGAAGACTGGGGTGGACTCATGCAGGGGGAGGGTTGGAGTCTCCCTCAGATCCCTGGTCCTGCTTTTTTTCTCTTCTGGTGCCACTGCTGTGAGCAGTGGAGGAGCTGATGATCAGCA